>NC_133620.1:31235691-31550691 GCF_048593235.1 Sminthopsis crassicaudata | reverse complement strand
GAATCAGAATCCTGTCCATCTATACAGTGCAGCCATGGCTCAAAACCTTGGCAGGAAACCAGGTGTAGGAGCTGTTTGATTTTCTGTGCTGCTGCATATGGACGAACCTCATTGTACCTCACACAATGAAATATTGGACCTGTTTAGCCTTTTTCTTTTGTGTCGCCCCAGCATGATGGTTTGCTCTGTATGATTTAGTGAACAGCTGCTCTTGCCTGGGAAGTCTTCATGAAACCTGTTGAAATCTGACACAAACATAACTCCTGCTCTTTCCATCCTACGTACTTCAGGTCTTTGTTAAATAGATTGTCCCAATTATATGTGTTGACAGGTTTTTAAAAATCTAAATTTACAGTATTCAAAGTTAGGGATTTTTCAGTTATGTAATTATTTGAAATAGTGTTTTAGATTCCTGAATTTTTTTTCTTTGATCATTTTCCTCAGCAAGCTATGGCCACCTTTTAGAGTGTCTCTTAGAATCATGTTACTTGCATGACCTCCTGACCTCCCCACCTTAAAAAAAAAAAAAATCTTGATTTGTTATTAGTCACCACCTAGGGGCTAGATATATGGAGATTGAGTGGGTTAGAGATCTTTATCTCATCATGCTTAGCTCTAACATGGAATTTTAAAGTAATATAGAAAAACATGACTGCTACCTCCCAACAAAAGATTTTTGTATTGATTCCTAAACTATGAAAGGTGAAGTGATTCTAGATTTCACCAAATTATACTCGTTTTTCCTCTGACCTTAAGACATAGTCATAGTTTGGTTTGGGGATGAATTATGACTAAAAAGTCTATTCCTGACTCTCTCTTTCTCTGCAAAAACATCACCTGCCCCCAAGGAAAAAAAACGACCCAGCAATAAACCAAAAAGTTCTTAATCTATCAGATCTCATCCACTATTGCAAAAAAACATAGAAAGAAAATGTCTCCTTTAGTTTTGGCATTTACTGTCAGGTTCTGATATTTGTTTTATTTGCCTTTCTCTAGCTCTTAATAGGTTTTTGTTGGTTTGGGTTTTTGGGGTTTTTTGTTTTTGTTTTTGTGCTTTTGATTTTTGACTGGATTTGTGGATTCATTGGTGTTGGGAATTCATGGTAAGGAAATTCCCTCCACCAGGGCAGGTTGGCATTTATTCTGCCTTGAGCCCTTGGAAGCTCTCTTCAGAGAGTTACGTATCAGGTAGGGGTAGAAGCTGAAATAAACCAGTCCTGGTCATTCCAAGGCCAACTTTCTGTCTGCTGCCCCATGCTGCCTTTCAGAGTTTGGTAAAATGGAACCATAATTACCTCATCTTCCTCATAACTTTTCTATGTTTTTGGCTGTGTGTGTTCAGACCATCTTTTGTGTGTCTGAATAACCCATGAAAATATTATGCTGTTTTCTATTTACCATAATCTTCATTTTAGTTTTTCAAGTTTAAATGAAATGCTCTGATTGTTTTTTTATGAAACTTGTAATTAGAATCTCCAAAGTGAAAACAGAAAAATTCTATAAAGGTTTTAATAGGAACAGTTTCTCCTAGTACACATTGAAAAGCATGTATAAAGATTTACAGTAAGCCAGGTCTTAGCATGTGATTCAAAACTTTTTACTTTTCAAAACTGCAAAATGTCAACAACTCAGCCTGCTTTGCTGTGAGTCCATTTTTTTCTTCTTTCCACCTTCCCCTTCCCGCTCCCCACCAGTGGCCATTCCGGCGAAGAAGTCCACTTATGCGATGAGGCTGTTAAGACATCGGACATTGAGAATCCTGACCGATCGAGAAGCCAGGATGAGTCGGGTTCCTCCAGCACCGACAGTCATAGTAGCAGCGATGATGAGCAGGGATTTGTTTCCTCGATTCTACCAAGAAACAAACCGAATGGGGTTCCTGGAAGGCAGCAGCCATCTCCAAAAAGTATCCTGAAAAAAAGGCCTGGCCAGGAAGCCAGCTCCGGATACCGAGACAAAGACCCAGGAGCTGGAGACGTGGCTGAGCAATTGAACAGGTGTACATTGGCCAGCCAGGAGGAGAGCTCCTCTGCCCCTTGTCTGCAAGAGGAAGACACCTGTGATTCCCCAGAGTTCTCCTCAGAAAAAAGAGCCTCAGAGAACTCTCCAGATGGCTGTGACAATGCCCAGATAGCTCTGGTGGGCATAAGCAAAAAAGGAGCAGAGCAATTTAGGAAGAAATTTGCAAATTTGACTCGGAGGGCCCACTCAGGTTCCAGGCCATTCCAGGTGGATCCCACCAATGCCAAAGCAGGCTTGTTCCAAGTCCTCAAGGAGACTTTGGTGGAGTGGAAGACAGAAGAAACGCTAAAGTTTTTACATGGCGAGAACTATGTCCCTGTCCCTGCGACAGCCTCACCATCTCCTGCTGTGGTGGAGGGTGAAGAGAAGGGCGAGGAGGGCCAAGGATCAGGGCTGCAGAGTCACCTGTCAGCTGCTGGACAGCTGTCTCACAACACTCTGGATCAGTCTCTGCCCTTCAGTGACTCGGATGCCGCCATTCACCCGCTGCCAAGTTACGAGAGCCTGAAAAAGGAAACAGAAGCACTGAATTTGAGGATTAGGGAGTTCTATAGAGGAAAATATGTTCTGGAAGAGCAGCCCCCCGAAGCAGAAACCACAGATAAGGTAAGTCTTAGCTCACACGTATGGGGGAGGGAGGAGCAATCGAAGAGAACACGGTTCTTTCTTTTGGTTCCTCTATTTTAAAGATGATCTCTGCATCTGCCAAGCCTGAGCCTTTTAAATTTTAAATTAAATTATTATTTTAAAATTATTGTCATATATAATTCTAAATTATGATTAAATTAAATTAAATTTTAAATTTAAAAATTGTTTTAAAGTACTGGCCTTGGCCCTTTTAAATTTTACTGAGCCCTACTCGATTCTGTCCCCAAGACAGAGGCTGATGGCTGCCTCCAAGAGCTCCAGGAAAGTTTCTGTCTTGTGGCAATGACCAGCCTGTCATGATTCTATTTACGATTTTCATAAATGGTGGGGCTGCTGTCCTACTCTGTAGGGATGATCCAAAAAAGCTGGACAGAGATTTCACTGAGAGCAAAGTTCCCTGTGTAGTGAAATCTCAGAAGAGGCTTTCATGTGCATCAGTCAGTTTGGTTTTGGTAATAGGGCAGATCAGTTCTGGCTTTAAAACTGGGAGAATTTTTGAGAAAATTTTATTCTTTGTGATATAAACTATAGGTGAACTGCAGAGAATGTCAGAGCTCTGACACTGACTTACTAAATGGCCTTTGGCAATTTATCCAGCCTTCTAAGGGTCCCCTTGTCCTCATGTATTCCATGGGAGAGTTGAGCTTGAGATCTTAAGTCCCTACCTGCTCAGACCTTTTTTAGGAACATGTCTATGAGAAGATGGACTGGGAAATGAACTTGCAGTCAACATGAAAAAAAGTCTGGATCACTTTAGCTTGCATTTTATCATAAAATCTTTTTTGTTCTTAGGAATTTCTAAGTCAGATTTAGGACTGTGTATGTGGTAATTGGAAAAATCTTTATTCAACATTTAGGAATAAATTATATTCACATAAATGATAGCCTAGCATCATACTTGAGGTACATAAATGTTGTTGTTTGTGCTGAAGTAGGAGAGACTCTGATGCCCAATAGATATATAAAGGATCATGTTAATGTCAATGTTTCTCTTTGACTAAGATGGCTGTAAGCCCTATGCAGATGAATAAAGTAGTTCTGGATGTTTAGAGTTTTTATAGTCATTTTGTTAAAAAAAAAAATTTTTTTTAAAGCATTACCCCTAGTTCTAAAACTACCAACTCTAGAATAATAAAAATAATCTTTTTAAAATTTATGGTGATTCTCCATTCTTCAAACTAAAAATAAAATCACATTACTTCCTTTTTTTTTTTTTATTTTTACAACTGTGATTCAGAGAGATCCCACGTTTCCACTCATAGATTCAAGTTCTCAGAACCAGATTAGAAGACGCATCGTGCTAGAAAAGTTGACTAAAGTGTAAGTATATAATAATTTTAGAAATTTTATATAATGATTTTGAAACCTGACAGCAATATTATTCTTCTATTCAGCTATTTTGAAAAATAATTTTAGAGATGCCGTAAAGATTTCTTCAACTATGAAATAGCCCATTAATTGAAACTTTGGGTGGATTTTCATAATGTTGGTGGGGAGGGAAAGATACTCCATGGGAATCATAAAATTAATTGAAAAATTAGGATTACTTAAATATAGAACTGCTTTCTTTGGAACTGCCACAGTTAATTAGAAAAATAAAGTGACTTTGCTTTTAGGATCCTTGACTCCTAAATGAGAAGTTATTCCTGTTCAATCACTGATCTATGCTAGATATGTTACACAATTCATTTTCTCAAGTGTAGCTTTTGAAAAAATTATTATAAAAACCAAATCTGAACTAATTTTCATCAGCTTATATCACATACATTCAGAGGCTAGGTTATGGTCAGTACTGGAATTTTTTGCTGCAAATCTTCCTTTTTCCTCAAAGCCTTAAAATTGTGGTTTTAGAATAGACGATCTTAGAAATCATGCAGTTTGACCCCTTCTCCATTTCTAGCTTCTCCAAAGGAAACTATTCATTGTCAGTGGAATTAACCCAGTCAATGACATTTAAGATGATTTATTTATTAGAGATGGAGATAGCTTCGAATGTGGGGGCTGCCTTAGCTTCTCTTCCAAAAGAAGCTCATGAGTGAGACACCTTTCTAAAGTTATGATAATAGTTGCTATCCAGACATTTTAACATACTCTCCTCCTGGTCCTCCCTAGAATTATTGCCAAAAGTACCTTTTGGACCAAGGTTTCTTTGGGGTGTGTTGTTAAGCAACCTTTGAATAAAACAAAGGAAGTTTCAGAAATGAAGTTTGACAATGCAATTATTGGACTTTTAAAAATTGTCTTGACTTGACATAGCACAGATCATTTGTGGGCAAGGTCTCTTATTTTAATATTTAAATATTTGATTATTTGATATTTAAATTCAAAGTTTGGGTTTTTTGGGGGGTGGGATTGGTGAGAATTGGAAGAGGCTCAGACCCATGATTTCATTGTAAGGAGTCTTTGGTGAGGAGATTTTATAAATTGGTTAAATTGTAAATAGACTTTTCTGAATATGCATATTTTACTTCTAAGATGTACTATTTTCAAAAATAGCCCAGATCTTCTGTTCATATTCACAAGAAAAGTATTTGTCAAGTGTCAACCAGCCATTTTTCTTTTAAGTCTCTGTACCTACATATATACCACCTCTGTCTATTTAAATGGAAAACAGTGTGGTATAGCTTCCTTCCACAGTTGTCCAGAGAACCATACTTTGTAGCTGCAATTCAATTGAGTCTTGGTTAATGAAAATCACTGATTCTAAAACTAGAACCATGTAGGTATCATTGAAAGAATTCTGTTTCTCTTACATTCTTTCTGCAACAGAATTGTAGAAGAATGAGCCATACTAGGAGTCCATTAGCAAATCATGTAAGCTCAAAACGAGAAATGGGGACAGGAAGAAGAAAAAAAGGAAGGCACACAGGCAGGCAGCCAGACCACGTACTGAAGGCTTAATGGTTTCAAGAACCAGAGACTTTGTTCTCCATTTCTCTCATATATGGGCCTCTTATAAACTCTTTGATTTTCCTCCACTAAAAAACCTGGAAGTCAAGAAATGACTTCATTTTCTGGTCAAATGTCCTCCAACCTGCCCTGTCCTTCCTGGGTCACTGGGTGACCTTCCTGGGGAGCAGAAGCCGACTCGCTCGTTATCGTCAAGCATGTGGCAGTGGTGTCCTCACCAGTCAGAATCTAAACGTTGCCTTGTGTGTCAGTTAAGTCATGAAAGTGTTATGGTTCAGTTCTGTGGGAACAGATAAAACAGGTAAAAACTCATACTACTCCTAAATTATAGAAGTTCATCTAGAAATAAGAAAATATTTTAAAAAGAAACTAATGAAGCATTTTTTTGTTATTATTTTCAGATTGCCTGAAATCTTGGGTCCTCTTCAGGTTACACTGAGTGATATCTATACCGAACTTAAAAATCTTGTCCAGACTTTTAGGTTAGTATAAGATATAATAAGGTTTTCTTTTCTCTACTTTGACCTTGCTTAATGAAGATGTTGGATTAAAAAAAGAAAAGTACATTGTTTGGAAATAGTTGGAAAGTCAGATGGTTAGCACACTACTAAATTTTTATAATCAATAGTTTACAAGGAATTTTGATTTGTGAAGAAAACACTTAGAAATTGGCTGGAAATTTAGATTTTGACAGCACCCTGAGAAATGAGACTTGGGGATCAAAAGGCTAAAGGAATCCTCAGGAGAAGGGAATCATTTTGGGACATCTCCCATTCACAGAATACCATCCCTCCCAGAGGGAAGCATAAGGCTTCAGACCCCCATGAGACAGCTGTTGGCACTGCTTTAGAGATTGAGAAGAGTCCTTCCCTCTCCTGGCCTCCCGAAGCTTTCCCTCCTCCTGACCACTTGTTTTTGTTAGTGGTTCCACAGCTACTTGCCAAGATTTGAACCTCAGTGTCACCCTTGATGCCTTTCTGCTCTCCCCTCGCACATTTATCCCTGAGCCCCCTTTCTGTTTCGGTCCTCGTGGTGTCACCCGTGTCTGTCCCCTCTTGTCCCCCGGCTGTCACCACCCCCAGGTCACGTCTTCATTTGCTTTTGCAGACAGTAGATTGATGTGATTTCAGTCTCCATTTGCTTCTTGTAACCTGAAAAGGCGGCTTTGGAGTCCCGGGGCTTGACTTGGATTTGCTGCTCAGCTCCTTGTTGCCTGCAGCCCTTGCTGAGCCTCTCTTTTTATTTCTCTGTAAGAGCAGGAGTCCACGGTCAAGTCTGTGTCACCCCCTCAGAACCACTGAGCACTTCTTGTCCAAATAAAGTCTGAGCTTTATCGGGTATTTCAGAACCAACAAGATTTAGCCCCAGTCTGCCTTTCAGTTATTAAAAAACAACAATGACAATAATAATAATATATAATAATAACAATAACAGTAATAATAGTAACAAAAACCAAGTTGTATTTAGCACTTTATAGTTTGCAAAGGGCTCTTTATGAGTTTGATTTGCTCCTCCCAACAAGGCCATGAGGCAGGTGCTATGCTTCTGGAGACTGAGCTTAGGAGAGGGGAGGGAGACTTGCCCAGGTCCGATGACTTTATTCCACCCCTGGGGGTCCCGATTCCCAAGTCCAGCACAGCCACTGGTTGTGAAAGATCTGTCTGGTGGGCCCAAGATCGGCAGGGAGGTGTATGTTAAGGTAACAGTGCTGCTTTGTGCTTGCTTCGGGGCATCTGTCCAGGACGTGGCTTCTCTCCTCTGGTTTGCCTCTTGGTCACTTCCTGCCAGCTCTTGCCCCCCACATCCCCTGTGTCCCAGAGGAGCCCTTCCAACCAATCCCTGGTTGCACAGCCAGTCCCACAGTGGAGGCTCACTCCTCCAGGCCTTAACCTCTTGGCCAAGCAGCTCCTCTTTCTTGGGGTCTCAAGCCAGAGCCCTGGGCTCCACATATTCCCAGCCTGGCGTTCAGTTGTACTTCTAGACTCTGCTGCTTTATCTCCTCCGGAAGGCAAAACTCCCCTTCTGTGCTCATTTCCATGTGTAAGGAGAAGGCATTGAAGTATTAATGCCTTCCAGGCCTGCCATTCTGGTGCAGCAGAGTGGGTTCCCTTCCTTCCTTTTTTCTTTTTTTCCTTCCTTTCTTCCTTCTCTAGGGTGACTTGCTGAGTAGGGTCTCTAGGGAATTCCTGTGTAGGTACAGGTTGAACTGTGGAAATCATGTTGGATTATGATCTGAGGTGATCTGAGTTCAAGTCTTGCTCAGTTACTTATTATCTGCGTGATGGGCCCTGGACCTCTTTGCCCCTGGACCCTTCATGACTGCTGAAGTTTTTTCAAGCTCTAAGTTTTAATAACTTAAAACTGCAGGAGACTTTTGTTATCCCATATCACCCTTTGAGATTCTGTTTTCCTAATATATTCAGTTTTGATTAGTTTTAACATAAAACAACGGGGAAAAGTTATACAGTGATATGTCAGGCCTTGGGCTTTAGTCAACAAATGTTAGGCACTATTGGGAACAAGGATGCAGAGAAATATTTTTTTATAAAGTACAAAACAAGTTTTCTTGTCCTCGATATTGCACTTTAATTGGGGATTATTTAATAGTACAATAATGAAGAATCTCCTTTTTTCATGTTTGCAAAACCCTTTATATACTCTCATTTGATCCTCAAAATTACATTGAGGAAGGTACAGTTTATGAGGCACATATTAAATGTGAACACTTGAGTCTGAGAGTAGTTAAGTGACTTGTGCAGGTCAACGGGGCATATTTGAAAGCAGATCTTCCTGACACAAAGTCTAAGGCTCGATATGTTCCCTGCACTGCTTTATCACAGAATCAAGTAAGCGCTTATTGTGTGGTACAAGTGCTGTTGGAGGGCAGTGGATCCTGCTCTGATCCTGTAAATGCAGGATCCCAACTGGTTTCTCAGGAGTAAGCTCAGGCATCCCTGGTTCTTTTGATGTGCACACTTGGAATATAACGACATTGTGTGTAACTTGGTATGCTCTAGTCTGTATGTTCAGCTCTAGTTAAGATTCATTCAGAGAAGCTTCCATACACTAGAGAGTCAGATTCTGCCGGCAGGAAGCCAATTGGACTACTAGCAAATCTTAGTAAAATGAGAATAAAAATGAAACTTGTGTTTTCAGCTGATTTGAGCTCCGCGTTAGAAGGCCGAGCTGGAAGCTTTGAGCTGGAAACTCATTTTGAACAGAATTGTGTCTGTTGTATGGACAGTTCCAAGAAGGCAGATATGGAGAAAAGAGTGTGGTCAAAATGGGATTGTATTCCCAGGGTAGAGCAAAGCTCATGGATGACAGGAGGAAATGGGAAGAGGGGACAGCTCAAAATTACTTGTTTCTTTTGAATTCTTGTTTTAAATTAGCACCCCATTTTTCTTGGCCTTTCTATAGGAGATAAGTTTATTACGTCATATATGCTTATGCTTTAATTAACATCCTTGATTGAGGAAAAAACAAAAATGATTATAGACCACTTGTGACAGACATTCTAAATAAGTGGGGTACAGTGTGTGTCCCACATAGACTTCCTAACAATCTCTATTAAGTACAATAACTGAAACAGCAATGTGTCTTATTGAGTCTTGGCACAGATTTTGAAATATGACTCCTCTTCTAGCTCCTACACCTCCTCTGGTATGCTTACAATGTCTAATAAAAGTTGCCTTTTACTTTCTTTTCTGACAGATCAGTTCCTTCTGAGTTGCAAATTATTTAATTTGGGTAAAAATAAGGTAAAAAATGGATCAGCATTGTCTCTTAACAAGCTCTAACCTATTTAACAATGGATTTTGGGGGAAAAATTTTTTTTCTGAGACCCTCATGTAAACAGATCTGCTTGTCTCTAAAAATTGTTTTCTACAAAGGATCGTTTATCTGTGGAGTTAGGCAGAATTGGTTAAAATGACTCATTCTTTAGGAAAATTGTGCTCAATCTACCCTGCCGACTGACTTTGGGGTCTCCCAGACTTGTCTCTCTCTGGAAGTGAGCCCTACCACACATGTTCATATCTGTTTCTAAGCCAACCCCTTTGCAAGTAACAGATTGATAACATTGACTAGTGTTGAGACCTTGCCAATCAATACTAGCACTGGGGAAGAATTAATCGAAACCAATAACCATATTTCTCCATTTGAGTACAAGAATGATTGCTTTTGAACTCAGATCAATAGAGAGACCTTGTAAAGCATAAGCCTGAAGCTGCTTTCTGTGTTCTTTGAAGAGCCTTTTCCCCAGTGGGTCAGAGCTGTCTTTTCCACTAGATTTCAGCACAGCAGATTAACTGGAATTTTACATGTGATTTACCTGTCACAGTATTTCCATCAGAAGGTCCTTAGTAGTGTTTGCTGCTGTCATCAGGATTCATCAAGACATTTTTCTAATTCTCTTTCACTTCAGGACAGAAAGCATTTAGGTTTTTTAAAAGACATTTAGCAACTAAAATTGTATGTGGGAGCTTTCAATACCTGTACTTTTCAACTATTTATTTCAATAAATTCTATAGCTTCATGTTTTGAAGGATAGAATACAACCAATCTAAATCCTTTGATAACCATCAAGTTAATTTTTGATACAGCAAAGAAAAAGTTTGCCCATATGTGCTACCCCTGAAAATGCTACATTTTGAATATTTATATTATTATTTTTTAAATGGGGGGAAGGGCATTTAAGAACAAAGAAAAGGAGTTAGGCTTATCTGTTTTGTAATTTATTCAGCCTTTTTAAATCCCTGGGTACTTTTGTTTATTTCTTTTTAAATTTTTATCAATACAGCATCTATAACAAACACAAATTCCTTTTCTTTTACTTGCCCACACACTAAGAAACTATTTTAGGAAAGAAACTTGTAAGCAGGAATGCAGCCAGAAGATAGCAGCCAAAAGGATGAAGGAGTTGAAGTACATAGAAGGATCTTTGAGAGCACCATACTTAAGGATTAGCCTAGGCAAGACTCTTCACATAATTAAAGGACCATCCCCTAGGAGAAAGACTTAATTCTGCTTGGCTCTAAAACAATGGGTAGTAGTTACAGAGAGGCAAGTTGAAAGCAGCTATTGGGAAAAATGGGGTAAAAAAAAAATGAGAGTTACCTCTAAGCCAGGGGGCTGCCTAGGTGACAGTATCCCCATCCCTGAATCCCATGAACTGTTGAGATGATCCCTAGTCAGCTATAGGTGGGACTAGATCAGGGTTCTTAAACTAGAGTCTGGGAACTTGGACAAGAAAAAGGTTGCATCTTTATTTTCATACAATTGATTTCCTATGTAATCCTCTATGTTTTTCATTTAAAAATATTATTGAGAGAAGAGGTTCATAGGCTTAATCATTTAGAGAGAACTGTAAGACATAAAAGAATCCTTGGTCTAGATGGCCTTTGTGGCTCCTTCTGACTCCAGGATTCTGAGGAATGGGCCTTACTCTTATATGTCAACACTAGAGTTGCCAGTTTCTTTAGACCACACTGTGGATACTGTTTATGGGAGTGTGCCTAACTTTACAGCCAAACTGCTTCTAGTAAAGAGGCCTAGTAAAAGAATTAGGACTTTGGGGCTCACAGGAAAGGAGCCAAATACTTAATTCTCCAGGATGATTCCAAACAAGATGTTTAACTTCCTTTTATTGGACCAATTCCTGGCAGTATTCCCAGAGCGATCGTCTCCCCAAAAGGAGCTGCTGGAGAATCCACAGAAGGACATTATGTTTAGGATTCAAAGAACTGCTCAGCAATTCAAGTGGCTGAGGAGGGCTTTCCAGCTGCAGGGTGCTCAGGGTGAAACTTGACTTTATATGGCATTTTCTTGAATGAAGATTTAGTCCGAGAGTCTTTTTTTTTTAAGTTATCATCCACCCTTTGCTGCCTCTTGAGCTCCTCCTGCCCATGTTTCCTCCAGAGCTCCCCAGCACTTCAACTGATGACTCAGTGGGACCAGGAGAAGAGGCAGCATTAAGCCACTTAGTTCTTTGGCCTGTTCTTTTATCAAAAAAGGGAGGTATGAATAAGATTAAAGTGATTTTGATAAATACCATTTATGTTCCGTACCATTTCTGGTTCTCATCTCTTAACTCAATATTGTTGATAAAGAGATCATTATTTTATTTGAAATATTTTTTATCAAATGGAAATTGCATACCCTCTATTGATTAGTCATTTTTCTATTATGTCTGACTCTTCATGACCCCAATTGGGGTTTCCTGGCAAAGATAGTGGAGTGGCTTGCCATTTCCTCTTCCAGCTCATTTTATAGGTGTGGAAATGGAGACACATAGGATAAAGTGACTTACCCCAGGTCACACAATTAGGAAGTATCTGAGAGTGGGAAAATAAAGTCTTCCTGACTCCAAACCCAGCACCTGATCTGTTAGTGTCTACTACTATACTATCTTAAGCCTACAAGCCCTTTTCTTTAACAAATTCCAAGCACATCTTTATTAAAACTTAGCTTTTGTTTTATTCATATTACTATAAATAGTATTTCATCTGGAAATAATGGAGAGTTAAGTTTTGTTCACAATCCAGATTTCTTTGGCAAATTCTCTTTTCTCTCACCTTCAAAGCCCAGTGTGGAGTAATAGTGTCATATATAATGTGACTACTGAAAAAGCTAACTTTGCCTTAATAGATGCAGTGTCCAGAATGAGGAAAGACTTCTTTCTATTCTATAGATCCTGGTTTGATGGCATTTAAAATAAATTAAGACTCCTTTTTTAATGAACCTTTGTAGTCTGATTACTCTGTGGTGGTGGTAGTGAAATGTCTGCCACGACTGAGGGAACAGTAGGGGAAAGGGGTGAGGAAGTAGAAGTGGGTTGGATTAGATGGTGTTTGTAATCCCCTCCCTTTCTGAAAACCTTTAATTTTTATCTTTGTCTCTTATTCTTTTTCAGGTTAACAAATAAAAATATCATTCACAAGCCTGCAGAATGGACCCTGATTGCTATTGTATTATTTTCATTGTAAGTACACATTGAGTTTTTACATTTTAAGTAATATTCTATAGCTTCTGTGTATACATATATGTACATATATGAATGAATGAGTGTATATATATATATGTATATATGTACGTTTACATACATATGTGCGTGTTGCCATATTGTTGTTCAAAAGCCATGCAGCTTTGAAAAAAATTTTATTTGAAAAGAAAATGCCA
This sequence comes from Sminthopsis crassicaudata, assembly GCF_048593235.1. NCBI lineage: Eukaryota > Metazoa > Chordata > Mammalia > Dasyuromorphia > Dasyuridae > Sminthopsis > Sminthopsis crassicaudata. The sequence goes on along the minus strand of NC_133620.1, from coordinate 31,537,932 downwards.
TTATTAACTTTACAAACTGAGTTACAAAAGTTCTAAATTTTCTCTGTGCCATGCTTTACCCTCCTCTGTGATGAGCAGAATATTACTTTCTTAAATGATTTATAATTTGTGTGTGTATATGCTGAGGTATATATGATATGGAGATGGATGGATGGATGGATAGAGGCATACAGATATATGGGGGGGGTGTACAAGTATATATCTCCCAATCCCTTTATTTTTGCATTCTTTTAAACTTTCAGTTTGAATAAATTGTAGTAAAGGCTATTTTAGTTAATCCCTTTTGAAATAGAAAAGTTTTGGAAATTGGGAAGCTGAAAGACAAAGCCATCAATGTGCGTTTGGTATTGAATGAAAACATTTTAGTGGTTATCCCACTAAAGTCTCGTCGTTTAGGTATCTCTGACATACTCCCCTAGCTGATAAGATTTCATCTCTCTTCCACATATTTTATCATTAATGGCATCCAGGAACTCCCAGTAGACCCCATTTTCCCCAGTTAATATGAAATTTTAAAGTTCAATGCACTTAAAAGAAATAAAAACAATCCTGCTACACAAACCCACATAAAACATTTAACACAGATTCGCCTTTTAAGAAATCACTGGTGAGTTCTCAGGCTGAGCCTTTCAATAGGGTTAAAACCATCAAGTAATCTTTGTGTTTTTCAGCTTGAATTACAAAATTGCAAAAATCTTATTTCAGGGACCATTTATTACCACACTGCTGCCACGGATGCTCTGGGGCTTATTGGGTCACTGAAGCCTGTAGGACATAAGAGTACTTAGCAGCCATTCCCAAGTCAAGGAGTGTCATGGGCCAACACAAGCCTGCCCAGCCCCACTTGCACTTCCTTTGATATTGCTTCAGTCTGACACATTGTTCTGGCTTTACTGTCCCAAGGAAGGCTGTACCGGGCATTATTAGCACAGGCTTCAGCGAGCTGGCTCTGTCTGGGTCAGCCTGCCCACCTACTGCTCATCTGATTCATTAAATCAGAACACAGAAAGTAACTTTACTTAAGGCCTTGTATAAATTTTTTATCAACCATAAGAACAAATCTTTTGTCATTTTTACCATTCAGGCTTCCAGTTGACTTGGTAATTTGTGTAACAGATCTTATGAATTTTTCAGAGTTCTTCACATTTCATGAAATTTGTGAATATTTTGGTTACTTACAAAAAATATTAGTGTCTTTGTTCCCTTGTTCTCTGATGTTTCATGATAAATCTTTTGTGGGAACTATTTTAAGTGTACTTAATTTAATTGTAGTAAAGGAGAAACAGTATTCTTCCTGCCAAATGAGAGATCCCAATACAGTAGTAATCTCAGAATCCTGCTTTCTTAAAAGTCAGTAAGGCAAAGGTTATTTTCTTAAGAATGGCTTGGTTGTCTTATGAACAGTACAGATGCTGGTACACCATCCCTTTTTCAAATCATTGCATGTGATATTAGAGAAAAAGTCATATTGAAATCTATATAAGTCTTCTAAATCCTATATTCCTTCCAAAATCCATTGGGCTCTCAAAAATAATAACTTTTTGATAGATGTGTGTTAAATATTAATACAGTTAGGAAGACTTGGAACTGCTTAAATCAGTGGATCCAAAAGCTGGCTGATCTGGGTCATGAGAGAGCAGGCAGAAGTTTTTCAGTTTCTTAAGATAATATTTGTGCAAATCATCACGGGTGACTTTGTGGGAGAATTGGCTAAGAGGTGCCCAGGTTGGGCTAGCAGAGATCACTTGTGATCTTCACAGTGGATGATGAAGGAGGTCACTGGCCCATTTGAATACAACTTCTGGATGATTTCTCATGCCAATGTTACTTTGTAAGTCTTCAAGAAAGCCAGTGCTCAAGAATAGAGAATCCCGACGTTGGTTAGCCAGAGAAGACGAATCATAGGTTGGGATGCGAGATCCAGGGAAGGGCGGGAAGCGAATAGGGGGATATTAAAAGTGCCATCTATGGGATGGAGGTGACCCATAATTAAGTGAAATCAGAGTGGGCAAGTGGGCTGGGTCAGTCAAGATGAACCAGGGAACCGAGGGCCCTCTGTGGGCAGTGAGGCAGTGGGATGGCCACCATGTGCTGAACTCCAGGTGGCTGTCTGAAGTTGGGTAGAAGTAATTACTGGTCTTGAACAGGTGGAGGGTTTGATAGGTCAGAGTATAAAAGAGGGCATGGGCCGGGGATGGAGTAGAGGGGTTCTTGAAATAGTCAAGAATGTTGATTAGCAGCTGTTATGTTCCTGGAAAAGCTTCCATCCTTCAAAATGTTACAAGTGGAAGCTGGTTTTCCAAAGAAGCCATGTGGCAGTAAAGGAAGGGAACATGTTCTGGAAGAAGAGCCTAATGGCTGCCTTTTTGTAGACATGATTAGCAAGGTTCCCTAGAGCAGAGGTCCCCTGTTGACTCCATTCTAGCATGCTCTTGAGGTCACCTCCTTCAGGCATTTAGGAATCTTTGATCTCCTCGATGAAAATGCTTCCATCTACCCTAAATGCCACCAGCATTTACATGGTGCCTTAAGGTTTGCAAATCACTTTACAAAGTTGATGTCACTTGATCCTCATAACCATCTTGGGAGGAAGGGGTTTTTATCAACCCCATTTTATAGATGACGAGACTGAGGCACACAATCATTTACACCTAGTGTCCGATTAAGGATTTGAATTCAGGCCTTTCCAACTCCAAGTCTTATATTCTCTCCACTTCCCACCTCCCTGCTGGATGGAGTATGATCAGTTGTGGCCAGAACACTAAACTGGTCGTTGGATAGGGCCGGGCTGGTCCTTGGCCTACCAAGGCACGCAAGCTAGTGCGGCCCATCCGAGAAGCCCCTTTCCAGGGCAGGAGGAAGAAGCAGCGTCCCTCCACTTCCTGAGACTTGGGTGCCTGTTAATCTGTGACTCTGAAGTGTTCACCAGTCAGTTCTGTGGGATGGCAGAGCAGTGAGGTGAGCTGTTTTCCTGCTGCCTTCTGCTCATTGTAAGTCTCCTTTTAGGAAGAGCAACTTGTTAGTCTGTAACATGGAACCCACAGTCTTGGCTTTGTTGGGCAGCCTTATCATCATCCCCAGTGGCCTCCCTTCGCACCAAGCCTTTATGGGAGCCCACGCTTACTTGCACATGCCATTGAATCTACAGAAGCAAGTTTTCCCCTCATGTTTTTGTGCTCTTGGTTGCTTCATTCCCCACAGTAGAATGTGTTTCCAGGTAGCAGGAGTTGCTGCTGCTTGTGTTTTTCTCCCTAGCACCTGGGATGAGTTTTTTTTACATAGTCAACCATCATAAAGAGTATGTGATGTGTTTGTACTTAGGATAAGCATTTGGAGGACAGAACCAGCCAATTCCAAGGACTTTTCAGTGGAAAGAGACACCCTAACTTTGTCCCATGCTCTTTTCCCCCCACTTTTCTTTTTGCGGTCATCAGCTCTGCCCTTAATTCTCCCCTCATCCACTGCCATGAACCTCTAATCCAAGGACCCCTAGAGATCAGAGCTGGTGCTGGCCTACCACTGAGGGACCCTCTGGAGAGGGACTGAATCTCAGAGCCAGGGATAAGCTTTGTGGGAAAGTGACCAATAGAAGTTCACACATGTGCTGTAAGACTACTCCTAAGAGCTGCATATATTTGCAATTGGCCAAGCATCATGAACACAAATTACCAGCAGGGCTAGAACCTCAGGTGTTTTCTACTTTAAACGTTTTCATTCTTCCCAAATTCAATTGGAGAAGTTTGGTCGGTAGGCCACTCCCTTGAATTCTGGTTGGCTACCATTAGTTATACATTCCAGGAAGGGTCACATAAGCTCAGTGGGAAGTCAGAGAGAGAGAGACTCATATGTTGTTTTTCATAGGGATATCAAATGAAGCAGAAAAAGACCTATTCATCATTACCAGGAAAGACTAAAAGGGAAGAAGAGACATAGGCCATTCCAACATGGACTCTTGCTGTTCTCATCCTATACCCCTGATAGAGACTAATGGAAAGCTTTCAAGATAGTTTGCTAGAAATGTCTGTTTCCATTTTGTTTATTTGAACTGGCTGGTTCCAGTGAACTGTGGTCCACTTCATGGGCAAGGCCTGTGCAATGGTGTATTCCCTCTAAAAGCTTTAGAGCTGCCTTGGCTGTTTAGGGAGTAGCGTGTAAGCCTTGGGAAGTGGTAATTAAACAAGTCTGACATGGCCGTGATCACCAAACAAAAGCCATCAGTGGACACGTGCAGCCACTTTAGGTAAACGGCTACAGAGAGACACTCTGGAGAATTTCCCTCTAGAGTCACCAGGCATGAAAGGAAGGAGCTGACGAAGGCCTGTTCCCCTGGCAGCCTGTTTTTATAGCCTGGCCCTCGCTGATTCTTGGTGAAGTAGTGACCCCTCCTACTGTGAAAGAGCAATGGCTGGATCCTTAGAAATGCACCCACATGGGCAGGTTTCTGGAGCATTTCTCCGAAAGTGGTGCCATATTCACACCTCTTTAAATATGGCTGTAGATAATCAGGTTCCAATCATTTGATAGCTTGTGCATGTTGTAACAGAAGCTTGCAGCTTCAGAGTCAGAGAGGCCATGGCGATATTCTGGTCAGGAGGCAAAAATCCCATTGTTTATTTCTGCGTGTGTTATAGGAGCAGGTGATTCCCAAACTGGAATTTGTCTGTCCTGACTTTTGACATTTGCTCTGATATATGGGCCTTGAAGTCAGTTTCTTGTGCTTCTAGAATCTACCACATAGGTTCATGGGCAGAAAGAACTTTTCTGTGTGATCTGGGTCCATTTCATACCAAGCAACACACATACACAGTTTGAATTGCTCCTCAGAGATGGGATTTTGCTTGTACAAAATCTTGGTTTTGTTTGCCATGGAATTCTGTATATCTCATTACTTTATGGATAATGTACACAAAAGAATTTTGATTTCTTTAGATTAGTTCATAATGAGACTAACAGTGTTCAAAAGGGGGGGAAAGACTATAGATCACTGAGGACCGCAATGAGAGAGGTGCTCAATTATTTGTTAGAGTTTAAGAGGAAAACAAATGAGAACCTCTGATGTGACTGTCTCATGGTGATTCAGAACATTTTCTGAAATGGAATTTAAACATTTCTAGTCTCATGATCTCTGGTTGTGTTTGATGTTTAGACATTTAGATTAGTGCACTTGTTTACTAAGGGGCAAAAACAATGGGTTGATGTTTTTGAAAATATTGGGGGTTTTGTCCCAGAAAAAGTCATTTTTTTTTACCTTTTATTCTCTCCAAAACAAGATGTTTTGTAAATTTATAAGCATAAATGTAGTAGTAGTAGTAGTAGTAGTAGTAGTAGTAGTAGGTTATCATGTCATCACAACATGTTCATAATATATTCAGAAAAGTGAAATACTGTTGTGAATTTTAAGGCCTCATGCCAGAAGTAGAAATAAAACTGGGACTTACAAGAAAACGAGGGGGGCAGCTAGATCTCAGACACTTAACACTTCCTAGCTGTGTGACCCTGGACAAGTCACTTAACCCCAATTGCCTCAGCAAAAAGACAAAAAAAAAAAAAAAAAAAAAAAAAGGAACGAGGAAGGACCTTCCATAATGATTGTGTCATTTCCTCTTCACACTAACTTTTGTGACTACTATTTCCCTTTTCATCTTGCACCTGGAACATTGTGATAATTTGCTGACTGCTCTGAACACCTCAGATCTCTCCCCACTCCCATCCAATCAGCTATCATATTGGCCTTCCTAAAATATAGATCTGAGCATGTCATCCCCAACCTGTTCATTCAATCCCAGTGGCTCCCTACTAGCTCCAGGATCATGCCATTTCTGGCCCTTATTATCTTTGTTACATCTTCCTCTTGTCTACACACTGTGTTTCTACTTCCCTGGCTTAAATGTCCCTTTCTGCCAGAAGCCCTTCCTAGTCTTCCTTAATCTTAACACTTCTCTCTGCAATCACACCCACTTTATCTTGTATAGACTTTGTTTGCACATAGCCATTGACGTCTTCTCTTCCTGACTAATCTGTGATCTCCCCAAGAACAGAGATTGTCTTTTTCTGTATTCCCAGAATTTATTAGCAAGTTTGTGGTGCCCAGTTGGTGCTTCATAAATCTAGCTGACCGACCGCTTAGCTCCTGTCAAATCAGAGCTCCTGGTCCAAGCTACTTCTCTTCCACTTATCTCCATGAGAACACTGAGACATGGAAAGAATGGGCCAGAAGTGGGAAAAGATTCTTGTTGGGATTTGTATGAGGTATGGGAGAATGCCAAATCCTTTCCATTTATCATAGTGGCAGATCTAGCATCAGAGTGTTTGGGTTCCAGTCTCTTGGTCAGTCACTTTGCTACCTGTAAGGACAAACTTTAGGTACCTCTGTAGGGCTCAGTTTATCTATGAAATAAAGGCTTAAAATAGAAAACCTCAGAGATCCCTTCTATTTCCAAATCTCTGACCCAATTACAGCTTTCTTATCTTGAATTCCAAATGTTTTTTCGATCAACCCTACATAAAAACAAATTATGTTGCTCATTTCTCCCAAGATTTTTCCCATAATGTAAGGACTGTGTCAATCAATAAATATTGTATGTTGTGTGTTGCATATATTTTGTGCAATAGATATACATCAATGTATTATACATATATTTATATATTTAGGGCATGAATTAGGTGTGAAATAATTTATATAGAGATCATAGAATAGATATGTAGATAGCTAGCTGGTTTGCTATATCTATTTCCTACCTAATTGTTTTGTGCCCTAAATATCTAAGAGTTTAGTGTCTAAGATGTTAGCTCCCATTGCTCTGTCTCTAAAGGCCTGCCAGAAACAGGATTTAGATATAAAATTTTAGTCATATCAGGCCCACCCTTTAAATAAACTTCATTGCAGTTTATCATCATAAAGTGAGTTATAAAGAACTTGTTTCTTTTATAATTAGAAATAGCAATAGAAAGCATCCCTGCTTCCTTATTAATAGGTAACCTTTAATGCATTAAATGCAAACACCGTCAAAGCATAAGCCATCTGTTATAAGAAAAACATGTCAGTGGATTTGACTAACAGCATTTCTCGCAATCAGAGTTTTTCTTTTATCTCAGTTATATTCTCTAGATAATGGTTTTGGAATGAATTTAGCAAAATGGCCTTTAAAACCGTGGTAGAATAGTCACTGGGGTAGCCCAGAAGAGCAAACTTCATCACCGGCTAGGCTTTCCATCCAGTATTTTTAACTTTCCACTTGAGAGTAGAATGACAGAAACTCCCACCAGAGCCGGAGCTCTGTTGTGTCTCAGTTTTCATTCAGGATTCCAGATTTCCACTTAGACTAGCAGTTTGATGAGGAAACTTCTCCCACCATGATGATCATCTGTAGCTTGTGCAGGGGGCCTTTGATCACCTCACTTTGATCTATAATCACTTGCTAATAAACCAAGAAAATATATAAATTTATGTGCACAAATGTAACCATATCCTCAATAGAAAGGTTAGACCATAAACATTCCAAGAATATTAGAAAATAACCATAGTAATCTGGTGTTTGATAAACCAAAAAATCCAAGCTTTTGGCACAAGAGCTCACTATTTGACAAAAACTTCTGGGAAAACTAGAACGCAATTTATCAGAAAGTGGGCATAGAACAACATCTCACACTGTATGCTATGCTCAAGTCAAAATGGCCACATGATTTAGACAAAAAGAGTGACATAAGCAAATTAGGGGAGCACAAAAAATTGTACTGGTCAGATCTATGGATAAGAGAAATCAAGAAGATAACAGGAATTAAAATGGATAACTTTGATTAACTTAAATTTTAAAAAACCAATACATTCAAGATTAGAAAGAAAGCAGGAAACCAAGAGGAAAATTTGCAGCAAATTTCTCTGATAAAGGTCTCATTTCTCAAATATATAGGAAACTTGGGCAAATTTATAAAAACGAGTCATTTCCTAATTGATAAATAGTCAAAGTATATGAACAGGCAATTTTCAGAAGAAATCATCAAAGTTATCTATGGTCACATGGAAAAACGTTTTAAACCACTACTATTAGAGAAATGCAAATTAAAACAATTCTAAGGATCCACTTCACAACTATTAGATCACCAAAAAAGATTTTAAAAAAGGAAAATAATAAATGTTGGAGAATATAAGGAAAGATTGAGACACTAATAATCTTTTAGTAGAGTTGTAAACTGATTCAACCATTCTGGAATTTGGAACTATGCCCAAAGGGCAATGAAACTGTGCATATCCTTTGACCCAGCAATACCATTACTGGATCCTTAGCCCAAAGAGATCAAAGAATAAAGGAAAAGGATTTATATGAAAAGGATCTATATGTTCAGAAATATATAGAACAACTCTTTTTGTAGTGACAAAGATTGAGGAGATACCCATCAATTGGGGAATGGCTAAGTAATATGTAATATGTTTATAATGTAATATTATTGTGCTGTAAGAAATGGTGAGCAAGATAATATCAGAAAAATCTGGGAAGACTGATGGAAAATGAAGTGACACAATGAAGAGAATACTTTAAACAGTAATAGCAATATTTTGTGATGATCAGCTGTAAATGACTTGGCTATTCTGAGCAATACAATGCTCTAAAATAATGCCAAAAGATTTATGATGAAAAATTCTTTTCACCTCCAGAGAGAAAACTAATGGAATCTTGAATACAGATTTAAAGCATGATTTTTAAAAATTATTTTTCCTTGCTTTTTTTTAAAAGCAACCTGGCTAAAGGAAAATATATCTTACATGATTTCACATGTATAATTGATACCACATTTCTTACCTCCTCAGTGGGTAAGGGAAGGGTAAGAGAGAAGGTTTGAATTTAAAACTCAAAAAAATTTTAATGAATTTTAAAAATAATAGTAATATTAAAAAAACACTAGGGTAAGAACTAAGGTTTCTAGAATTCAGATTTTGGTACCGTCATTGGATTAGTGATTTTCTTGAGGGACTTCAGTTTACTCATCTGTATTTAAAAAACAAAAACAAAAAAACTAGGGCTAGAACTTAGGATATGACTAGGGATGGACAGAGTTGTTTGATCGTTGTCCTTGGTTCTCGAAGAGGATCCAGATGACATCACTGTGTTAGAGTCAAATTAGTGTGTCTGACTTGGATGATTAGATCCCTACAAATGTTCCAACACAGGCTAGACACAAAGTCCCCATGAACATTTGGGGTGGATCCTCTGACCTCGAGCAGCTCCCATTTCTTCTGGGCTAATTCAATTCTGCTTTGCTCACAGAGCACAGCACTTTCTCTGATGAGGGCTTGCCATGCTGGGCAGACTATGCCAGCATCTCCCATGTCATACAGTCAGTTCTCAATTTCTTGAGAGAGATCTTAAGAGTGTCCTTTTTCTGACAGTCATGTGAGGTGTTCATAAAATAGTCTTTTTGAAACAATGTGGCAGCCCTACTGCACTCCCTACAGTATGGCAGAGAGGTATGCCCATAGATAGAGGGAAGGATATACCCTATAATGTGGCAAACGAGACTAAGAAGCAGTCAGAGAAAGAACACCAGGAGAGTATAATGAAAACCCAGAGGAGCTAATATCTAGGAAGAGAGAATGATCATTAGTACTAAATGCTACAGAACCATCAAGGAGGATAAGTAAGGTTCATGTCTAGGATTCTCAAGTCTGCCATCTACCAAATGATGGTCACCGACTTTTCCTTCCAGTTTTTGCTAAGGATTATGAATGTTGTGATTTGCAATGGACTTTTGCTTTTTTCTTTTGTTCTCCTCGGGGAATTTCCCCAAGAATGTAGTTGCTAGATCAGAGAATATAGATAATTTTGATTACCTGAAATTAAAATGTTTTGCTTAAACAAAACCAGTACATTCAAACTTAGAAGGAAAATTTGGAGCAAATTTCTTTATAAAAGCCTAATTTCTCAAATATGTAGGAAACTCAGGCAAATTTATAAAAATGAATCATTCCCTAATTGATAAATGGTCAGTGTATATGAACAGGCAGTTTTGATAATTTAGTCACTTGCATAATTCCAAATTGATATCCGGCGCACTTAGATCAACTTGTAGTTTCACAAACAATATGTTAGTGTCTTTCTCTCCCCCTAGATCCCATCCAACTTTGACTTCCCCTTCTTCACTAATTTTTAAGGTCTAGAATGAAACCTTGGAGTGGTTTTAATTTGCATTTCCTTTATTTGAGATTTGGAGTATGTTTTTAAATGGTCATTTATATCACTTAGTAAACAGTAAACATTGTGTCTGCTGTGTGCCAGGTTCTGGGAATAGAAGGTACAAAGAATCAAACAACTCCTACTCTCTAATAGGGGAGATAAGTATATATATATATATATATACATATATATATATATATATAAAGTACATATATAATATAAGCAAATATATCAGATATAAAATTAATTAAGACAAAATATATGTACAAAGTATTTTTTATATTTAAAATATCTTAAAACACAAGATACTTTAAAAGGAAGGATACTAGCAGTTGAGGAGGGAGTGAATCAAGAAAGACTAAAGGCTAAAGAGGATGTTAGAGTTGCATTTTCAGAAAAGAGAGGGATTTTATGAGGCAGTGGTAAAGAGCAGAGTTTATTCCACACATGTGAGACATGTGCAAATGCATTGAAATGCAATAAAAGAGAAGCAGAAAGGAGACCCCCAGAGCAGTAAGAAGGAGGAATGATGTCCAGTAATATTTGAAAGATAGTTTGGAGCCAGGTTGTGAACGGCTTTAAAAGATAAGCAGATATTTGGTCCAAGAAGCAAGAGAAAGCCAGTGAGATTAAATAGGGAAGTCGCATGGTCCAACGTGTACTTAAGAAGTTACTTTGACATTGGTGAGAGATGTGAGACAGGGAGAACAATTAGGATTCGAGAGCCATCTAGGCAAGAACTGGTGATGCTGATTGTGCAAATGAGGTGGTGTCAGATAGGAGAGATGTTATCAAGACAGAAACAGATTTGGCAGTTCATTTCCCAGCTGAGGAGGAGTCAATGGCAATTTCTGAGCAGGCAGAGGAAGAAATCCAGTCAGTAGTCAAAATGAAAAAAAATAAACCAGATCACTAATTAGAGAAATGCCCATAAAACTAGCTTGAGGAGCACCTCCCACCCATCAGATTGGCGAAGTTGACAAAGAAGGAAGGTGATGAATGCTGGAGGGACTATGGGAAAAGGATAAGGAGTCTTGGATATATTTGACTACCATAGGGAGAAAGCAGTAGAGAAGAAGAGGTTGAAAATGAGAAGAAGGCAGGGAGGACTGTGGTCCATAGAAAGACTTACATGAACAGAAAATTCGCCGTGACTACAACAAAGCAAATTAAAATATTGCTAAAAAGAAGCCAAGTTCCTAGTTGCATCAGAGAGGCTTGGTGCTAACAGGACAACTGTAGTAGTCTCTGTGCCAAACGTTTGCTTAACTAATTTTTTTTTTTTTAAATGGGGAAGAATTCAGTCTGGAGGATTTTTTTCCAGTGATAACTGTGACATAAAAAGTCATCAATAAAACTTTTTTTTTTTTTTAAATAAAAAAGTCAGGTATTTCATTCTGTGCACCAGCATTTGTGGAGTGTCCAATATGCTCAAATCTCAGTCTGACAATAGTCAAAGCTGACATTTATGTTGTTCTTCAAGGTCCCTAAAGCATTTACATATCTTTTACCTCATTTGAACCTCACATTCACACTGTAATGGGTACCTCAAATACTGTTATTCCCATTTACAGACAAGCAAACTGAGACCCACAGAAGCTAAATAAGTAGCCCAAAGCTGCACAGCTCCTGTACAGTCAGTGCCAGGGATTCCATCCAGTTCTTACAATACCTGTTGTTGCCTCCATTGTCTTAAAACAGCCGGGGTCCCAAAGCATAAACCCTACAGGATCATGATAGCAGAAAACCTTTTTAGTGCATGGTGTCATGGGAAAGCTGCTGACTTTGGAGTCAGAGGAAATAGATTCCCTCCCAGTCCTGCTGACGCTAACCCTCAGTGAGACCTTGGACCTGCTTTTCTTTATCCATAAGATGAAGAAATCGGACGAGAGAGCACTTTTAGCTGGATAGAGAGGATCGCCGATTTAGAACTGGGATAAACTTTAAAGGCCATCCCCTCTTTGAGGAAACTGAGGCACAGGACCTTTAAGTAACGTAAGGTCACAGACCTGAGGTGCTTTGTTTTTATTTAGGGTGAGAAATGACTTGGGAAAATTGCCACCTTAGTTTTGGTTTGGTGAAAGTAGTTGGTTGTCAATGGAAAAAGGCAGAATATTTTAGAAACCTGCTAACAGCAGATCTAGAAACCAAAAAACAAACAAACAAACAAAAAAAAAAACCTGGCACATTTATAGAGAATTAAGATCCATTTATTTAGAGTAGTTGAGGCCCTTCCTTGCCAGAGCTGTTACTCCTATAATCTGGTCAGGGAGGAGATTAATGTAGAAATATTAGCAAAGAAGTGGGTTGAATAATGGGAATGGGAAGCCTGTCGCCTTCCCTTCTGCACTGGTCATCCAAGATAAGATACACCGATAGTTCTTTTTAATGATGAAATAAATGATTGATAGCAGCACCTGAAGATGCTGATAAGGGAGCAAAATTACTAGTAGAGGCCACAGGCAAAGTGTGAGCTATGAGACTCTTAATCAGACAGTGAATCCACTTGGTTTATAAAAATCCATAGATATTTTTTTCCACCAACTTACTTTTTGTGTTACTTCAGTTTTATCTGGGGCATCCATTTTTGTCCCATCCATTTTGTACAAGGTAACTCTAGGACTCAGGCATTCTACATGGAATTTCTCTTAGCAAAATCATATTTAAGGAACTGAAAAAAAGCTGCTCTCAGATGATGTTTATTCTCTTTTCACTTCCTGATTTTTGCCTCTTTTGTGATGAAAGGCTTGGGGTAATAAGCCTCCCATTGATACACTTTCTTTGAACTATAATCTGCCCAAGTTTCTTATCTGTGGTGGCTGGCAGCTGATTGTCAGTAAAAGTGATCCCTAATCTGGCCTAGGCACGGCAGGTGTGCCCCCAGAGCTGCCCAGCCCTGCAAACACTGCCAGCCTCTACCCAGGGTAATGTGGTCTTTTTTAGTGCTGCAGAACTTAAGAAACAGCTCATAAATGCCAGATATGGTTTGGGGGAAGAAGGGGAAAGGGCACAGAATATGGGATATGTTAGTCAGGTGGCAAATAATAATCATATAATAGAGGTTTTGTATTTTTACAAATTAGGTTTTGCTGAGACTTCATATTTGAATATAGGGATATATTCAAAAATAGATATTTACCAGAATTTTTCAGTCTTTATTGATAATCTTATAGAACATTGTAATCAAAGACTTTAAAGATTAATCATTCACGATTGTGTAAAACATACAAAAGTTTATTCAAAATAAAGGCAAGTTACTTTGGAAGTCCTGAGGTGGATCACATGAGGCCTTCCTCATGCATGAGGTACTGTTGAGCTGAGGTTCTGATTTCAAGAAGGTAAGGGAAGAGGGAGAACATTGTACCCCTGGGTGATGCCCAGGAGAGAGGTGGGGAAGTAGGGCCTTGTGGTCCCTGCTGGGGGAAGAGGGAGGACAAGTAGAACAAGTAGGAAAAGGGGCCTGCCGATGTAGGGCTTTTAAAGCTAAAAAGAGGATGAGAGAAATTCTGGAAGAGTCCTGCTTAATAGTAATAACAAAACATCCTCACATTTACAAAGCATTTTAAATTTTGCTCAGTGCTTTGTTCTCAACAAACAGGTGAGGTAGAGGATGGGAATATTCTCAGGTGAGTAAACTGAGGCTAACCCAAATGAAATGAATTGTATGGTCCAACAGAACCTTGGTTTCTGAGGCAGGACTCGACCCAGATATTCTGAAGTTGGTCACTATTGCATTTTATTCTTAGCTGACAGAAAGGAAAAAGAGTTCTGAATTTAGAGTGATCATGTGCTGGATGTGTAACTTTGGATAAGTCATTTTCCCTTAGCTTCGATTACCTCATCTGTAAAATGAGGATAATACTTGCCTGACCTTCCTCTTAGAAACTTTTTGAAGATCTTGGAAACAGATGGAAATATCAGCTCTCATCATCACTATTCTTAGGTCTACATATGTTTAGTAACTGTCATTTACCCAGTATCAGTGGGGTGTTACCTGTAAATCATTTCCTGGATAACTAAGAATGCCACCCTTAAGTTCCAGAATTTTCCCTTTTAAATAGAAACCTTTCTACAATAGATTCTCTCATGACCCTCCAGGGGAATTTTCTCCAACCTCTTGGTGATTCAGGGCCACCATCAATTTATTCAGTCAGACACTTATTAGTATCCAAGGCTCTGCCCCCTCACCATCAGAATGAAAATCCACTCCTCCCCCCCTGCAATGGATGTGTCTCGGTAGGTTGTCCCCGTAAAAGGCCCCAGGAAGCTGTGAGCTCCCACCTCTGCTGCTTTCTCTGTCTCTCATTTTTGTCTCCCATTGTCCGGCTCCTCCTGCTCCCCCCACCTAGCCCAGCAGTCTCCCAAGCTGCCGCCTTGTTATCCTGTTAGCTTCTTGCATCTGCTCTCTCCTCTCCCCAGTCTTTCTCTGTGAGTGGGAGAGAGAATTCAGAATTGAAAATAAAATTGAAGTTTTAAAAAATCAACTAGTTAGGGGACGCAGTGGAGAGAGCCCCAGCCCTGAAGTCAGGAGGACCTGAGCTCAAATCTGGCCTCAGACACTTAACACGTCCTGGCTGTGTGACCCTGGGCAAGTCACTTAACCCCAATTGCCTCACAACAAAACAAAACAACAACAACAAAACCCACTACTCTGTTTCTATCTCTGAGGCCAGCCTGCTGATTCTGGTAACAGGCCAATTGTTTTACAATACAGTAATGAAGTGAGTTTAGAAATAATAAATGCCTTCTCCTGCAAATCAGTCTTCAGTCCAGAGGCCTCACAGTGAGGCGTGCTTTTGGACTCAGTGCTCTGGAATTTGAAATTCAAAATTTTAAAATTTAATTTAAAATTAAATGTTAAATTTAAAGAACAATTTTTTTTAAGTTGAAAATTGTTTTTTCATGTAATGAGGAAAATAAAATATTAAAATTTTTAAATTATGTTTGGGATATTAAAAACTTGTTTTTAATTTTAAAAATTTACTCCCAAATTTTTAACTGTGCTTCTTATGAACTGAGAGGATAGAAGGAATGATTACAAAACAATTTATTATCATGTAGGTGTTGGTAATTACTTTTTAAAGTTATAGCTTTTTATTGACAAAACATATGCATGAGTAATTTTTAAACATTGACTCTTGCAAAAATTTCTGTTCCAACTTTCCCCCTCCTTCCTTCCACCCTCTCCTCCAGATGGCAGGCAGTCCCATACATGTTAAACATGTTAAAGTATATGTTAAATACATTATATGTATATATCTTTTTGCACAAGAAAAATTGGATTTAGAAAGAAGACAAAAATCACCTGGGAAGAAAAACAAAAATGCAAGCAAACATTAACAGAAAGAGTGCAAATGCTATGTTGTGGTCCATACTCATTCTTTCGCTGGGTGTAGCTGGTTCTGTTCATCACTGATCAATTGGGACTGAATTGGATCCTCTCATTGCCAAAGATAGTTGCGTCCATCAGAATTGATCCTCATATAGTTTTGTTGTTGTGTACAATTATCTCCTGGTTCTGTTCATTTCACTCAGCTTCAGTTCATGTAAGTCTCTCCAGGCCTTTCTATAATCAGTGTGTTCATCATTTCTTACAGAGCAATGATATTCCATAACTTTCACATACCACAATTAATTCAGGCATTCTCCAACTGATGGGCACCCATTCATTTTCCAGTTTCTGGCCATTACAAAAAGGACTACCACAAACATTTTTGCACATATGGGTCCCTTTTCCTCTTTAAGATCTCTTTGGGATATAAGCCCAGTAGTAGGTGTTGGTAATTACTACATTTACTTGATGTCAATATCTAATAACATCCCAAACAAAATTCTGAAGAACTCTTTAAATCTTCTGGACATAGTTATGTGCTAGTTGAATTAGGAGCATTTATCAAAGATTAATGTTTTCTAATGGAAAGTTTTCACTGTAGGCAGATCCCTGTCTCAGAAAGAGGCAACCTTTCTCAGCAACATTTGTTAGATGTTTCCTTGAGCCAATGTTATAAAGACATAATATGTTAAGACTAGATCAGCGAAATTACCTCTGCATTATTAAGTTTGCTTATTGAGTGTCTGCTCGGTGCAGGGGACCTCCAAGAGCTCTGAAGTGTGTTTCTTAATTCTCTGTTCACTGTTTACAACCTCTGGCATCTTTCTTTCTGGCTATACAACACACCTTTTCAGGTTACCCAGGCCTCCTGACTTTCCATTCTTGTTCTTGACTATTTGGGTTGGTCACTGTCAGAGGGAGGGGGAGAGGGCTCGATTTCAGATCGCTACTGAGCACCAGAGGCTGGAGCTGGGTCAGGATGGCTTGCAGGGTTTATGTGAGAAGTTGGCTGGGGTCCAAGAAAAGCCCCTTCCAAGTCAAAGGGGACCTAAGAAGGGTCAGGGGCCAAGGGCCTGCTTAGTACAAGGTGAGACTGAGGAAACAAAGATGGCAAAGTGCTCTGAAAAAATCTGGTGGCAGTGGGGGCTCTGAGGGGAGACGGGACAGAAGGTCCAGGTGCCCTCCAGGGCTGAGAGCCTCCAAATCCTCATTGTTCAGAGGTGCCACAGGAGGTGAAAAAAAAGAAGCCTTTGAGGATGCAGGCTTGGGAGAGCTCCCTGCTGTGTGCTGGTGAGAGAAGGTGAACCTTTAATGGGCCAAGGAGAAACTGGTTCTGTGTGGTCATGGGCTCCTGGGAAGGGAGAGCCAGAAGAGCCTCGATTCTTGTGAGGAGGTTCCACCATGACCCATGAAGCTGTTAAATAAGGACCTTGAAGAACACAGAAATGAAATAGAACTCACAATGTGTGTGTGATGGTGGTGGAGCCAGGAGGATTTGAAGGTCACACACAAGGCTGGAAGACTGGTGAGGGCCTTGACAGAAGCAGGAAAGTTAAGAAGGGTCCCTATGGGGGAAAGAGAACAAGTTTGGTTTGGGACAGGCTGAATTCCGATACCTCCAGGAGGTGATGGGGAGCCAGAGTTTGAGAGGAAGGAGGGTCTTGGTAATGAGCCAGCTCCCAGACTGCCTCTTCCATGGAGCCTTCCTAAGTTCCTCTCCTCACTCCCCCCCCCCCCCAGTGATGTGCACTGTTAATTTCTGGGGATCCCCTTCTGGGCTCAGTGAGAGTCCAGCACATATTTGTAGGCTCTGCATAAATGCTCACTCTCTTCCCTTCTCCTGATAAATAGCCAACATATGTACCAGTGGAAGAGTAGATTTGCAGAGTGCTTTTATATACAGTTTTGCATTTGGTCCTCATAACATTTTAAAAGTGAAAGCAGTGAAGACCCTCCCTTGGGCAAGCCTAGGATCTCCAAAGCCTAAGCGCTGGGTCTGAGCCTATTGGAATAGGGCTTGATTGAATGGACCTGCTTGTTACTTAGAACGAAGCCTGTGGATTATGGTGAAGCCATTTCATGGCTACTTTACCGATGCTTCCTGGGGATTGATGGGCAGGTAGAATGTTATAATATTTATTTTGGTTACCGTTAAACAAGACTGTTTATTAGAGAGAACACATTCGGTTATGGCCCTGGTGCTGCTCAGAATGCCAGTGTCAGTTTTTTTTTTTTCCTCAATTTAAAAAGTTTGACCCATTGGGTTCTGTGAGAAGTCTAGAAAACTGGAGAGATTGGAGACCTTCTGCTGTGTGGAATCTTTTAAAGTCACTTTTTAAAAAAAGACATCACAGGTTTTTTTGGTTATGTTTTGTTATTGTTTCCCCTGAGCTGGCCACAGTCCTGGCTCTGGTTGGATGATCAGACAGGCTGTTTTTGTTCAGAAATAGTCAGTCCTCCTAGCACACCATGGAGGCACTGAGGGACCTCATGTGTTTCCGGCCTCAGACAGCCCAGTAACCCAGCCTTGTCTGCCTCCCCGGGGTGGAGAGCACCCGGCCAACCACAAAATTAAGCACTCGTGTTGCTTCGAGAATAAAAGCCCTTCTTTATCAGGTCCATCTGAACCTCCTCTTCAGAAGCCCTGGGTCATGTAAGTCTGGAGAGGCAGGTATTAAATAAGACCATTTCCACAACAGGGCCACCTGCCCCAGTCCAGCAAGCGACCCGGGAGGGGAGAAATGGGGACTGTAATCAGGCTCCGAGCTCTCCCTTCCCCAAAAGAGAGGTGGTATTTGTCATTCTGAGAAGAAAACTGGGCCCAGGTTCAGATCATCAAGGATTGGTTTGCAATAGCCAGGTTTAAGCAATAGTATATACAGAAATCATATTTTCATATTGGATTTCATCCCTTTGAGAACTAATAGACCTTTTCCTTGAGTCGCCAAACAATAGCATGAGATTTTAATCTCTTGTGTCTACTTCCTCTCTTTATCTGAAAATGTCCTTGAAAGCCCAAACTCACATACTGCCTCTTTAATGAAGCCTTCCCTGATTCCTCCCAATGTTATATGTTATTGTTAATGGGGGGGAGGAGGAAAGAAAAGGGGGAGAAGAGACAGAGATGAAAACGAGAGAGAGAGAGAGAGAGAGAGACAGAGACAGAGACAGAGAGAGACAGAGACAGAGAGAGACAGAGACAGAGACAGAGAAATAGAAACAGACACAGAAAAAGAGAAGGGGAAAAAGAGGGGAAGGGAGAAGGAGAGAGAGAAGACAGACACGAGTCATAGAGACAGAAAGTGAAAGAGAGGGAGAAGGAGAAAGCTAGACAGAAAGGGAGAAAGTGAGAGAGAGGAGGGAGACAGAGGAGACACAGAGGAGGAAGGAGGGAAAGAAGGGAGAGACAAAGTGAGAGAAAGGGAGAGTGAGATGGAGACAGGTAGAGACAGACAGATCCCTCAGGCCTCTAGAAGAGCAGCGCCTGGCTCTAAGCTGGCCTTTATTCAGGCATTTGAACCAAGACCTAATAAAATTATATTCGACTTTGTTCAGTAAAACCCCACGGTGCTGCCCTGCTTCCTCTCGGATGACTTTTAAAGTAGCTTGGAGTGGCTGCCGTCCATGTAGTTGGCGTGTGGGCTGGTGACTTGTTCTCAGAGCAGCCATGGTTTCACTTATTAAATACAAATTCATATTCACTCCCTAAATTCTGGTGCTTCTTGACAACGTGAATTGAACTTAACTCTCACAGTATTGTGGACAGAAAGGTTGAGTTTGGAATTGCCAGCCTAGGGACTGCTGAGAACTCTTCTGGACTTTAAATTCAATCTCCCTAGTATAATAATCACAAAATACCGTATAAATGCACAGCATCTTGTGACTGCCCTCCTGGGTGTTTACCCCTGGCAGAGGGCTTCTGCAGCGTCAGATTGTTCATTCGTGTACCCCTGTAATGGCAAATACATTGACTGTGTAGTAGTAGCAAAAGTTAAAGGAGGGTTATAAGTGACCCAATGAAACCATGAGGTCTTAAAATGAATGATTCATGAGCCGGTCCTATGGTGGGAGCAGCTGTGGGTCTTTTATCCTCGCAGGACACGTAAGTCCTGAGGCTGGCTTTACTTACGCGGGCCTCTCTGGGCTCATGCTGTTAATTCCTGGGAATGGGAGAGATAGGGGAGCAAGGATTCCTAAGAATGGGAGTAGAGAGTGACCCTGGGATTTGAATGGCGTTCTAATGCTGGCTGGCACCTCCTCTGCCTCTTCTGATCTTGGTGAGCTGCCCCAAGTCCTGGCCCAGCCTGTGAAGGCCCCTGGACTTCCTGAAGTCGAGGCCAGCTTTCCATCCTCTGTCCCCCCAGCTGCCTCTACAGAGCGGGAGACCGTGTCCTTTTCATTCTTAAGGCCAACTGGTCGAGGGCTTGCAGAAGGATGAGGAAGCCGAGTGGCCCCTTGTTCGGGTTTTGAAAGGAGCTCAGATTGGCCACCCCCTGCCCACCTCCCAACTCCCTCTGATTCTTAGCTCTGTGGCCCATAAAGAAAGAGAACTCAGTGTGACCTCCCCGAGAGAGGCAGAGCTGGGCCTTTCAGGAGTCGGGCGTCTCGCCCTGGCCACCAGGTCCAGGATTACCAGGAAGATGGGGGCTTAGGCAGGATTAAGGCTGCAGGTTCTTGCCCTAGTGAAGGGCCCTGGAGGGAAGGAGAAGCTCAGAGAGGAGCAGACTGCGGTGGGCACCATGGTCACCTTCAGAGGCTGCAGGGAGAGCAGAAGAGTAGCCATGAATGAGAGAGAACTTTGGTTTGACATTGGGGAAAGCTTCCCAACACTCTCTGAAAATGGAGTCAGAAGGTCATGAATCCTTTACTGGGGATCCCAAAAGCCAAAGCTGGCTGCTTTGATGTCCCAGGGATTCTGAGGGGGCTGGGTGCCAACAGGGGGTAGCGGAATTACCGTGAGACAGCCCAGAGGTCCAGGGCCTGGAAGGGCCCCCGAAGGGGCTCCTAAACATAGGTACGATTGAGTTAAAGCTTTCTTCACACACAAAACAAAGCAAAAGTAGTGTAGGAGCTTTTAAAATAGCATTTTTATTATCACAGAGAGGAAATATGAATGTACAGGGAAAAAACTTCTTCAGAAAATACATGTGGGTTTTTTTCATTTTTTTTATCCTTGAAAAGTCATCAAGACTGTGAGTCCCAACTTTAAAAAAAAAAAAAAAAGCCCCAACTTTGACCCAGCTTGCCGCCAGCTTCATTTCAGTTTTGCGTGTTTGTGAAGATTGCTATCAGGGCCTCGGTCTGATCATCTGTCATTGGTTCATGGGAGAGCAGGAGACATTGCGAGGTGGTGGCCAGAGCCAGCCCTAAGGTCAGTGTTCAGGTCCTGCTTCTGATGCGCCCTGGCTACGTGACCTTGGCAGAGCCCCTCCCTCCATCAGTGCCAGGCTACCTAAGCCTGCAGAGGCCAGGGAAAGCTCAGGTGCAGGCCCTCCTCCTCATGCCTTTCATGAAGGCCCATGGAAACGCCAGGACTCAGGTGGAAGCCCCTCCAGTGCTCGTGGTGGGCTAGGTCTCTGCTTGTCCAGCTTTGAAAATCAGGAGGAGGGGCACCTGGGGTGCAGAGGGGCAGGAAGGACTGGAATAAAAAGACTCCATCAGTCACCCTTCCTCAAAGCTGGCGCTTCAGGGGGATTACAAAGAAGCAATGCAGCAACTGCTCCCTTGCATTTGGTGACCAAGACCAGCTAATGTGTGTACAGGCGCTTAATAGGTCCTGTCTACCGCAGTGGTGTGCCCCTGGCTTCCCCCTCTCCTGGAAGGCGTTTGCTAAATGTAAAAAGCCAAGCCTGGCAATCTGTACCTCTGCCTTTCTTGTGCCTGTGATTATTGGTAGAACTCTCGGGGAAACCAGCAACTTCTGTGGTCGGAGGGGATGGAAGATGGCGTGGCCTTCCCCGTCCTCTCCCTCCCTTTAGCCAGAAGGACGCCCACCGTGGGGCCTGGCCTTCCCCCAGGTGCTCAGTCCCCCCGGGGATGTCTGGGGCAGTCACTAAGTGGATTCTCACCTTTGCTCGGGACACTGTCAAGATGTAGCTGCGCAGGGTGGCTTCCAAGCTGGGTAGACCTGTGATTTTCCCTCTCTGGTGTAAGGAGATTTTTTTTTACCCATTTCTCCCCTAACATCAGAGAACAGAGTCCAGATAATACGGCTGGCAGGATTAAGAGCCTTGATCACAAAATTCCTAATTCCCTCTCACTTTCTCTGTCAACTCATCAGTCACTCATCAGTCAACCATTAACCCGAGGGTAGAGGCAGAATCCCGGGCCGCGAGCCTGGGCCGGAGGAGCCCCGAAGTTCTGTGGGCTGTAAAACCCCCTCATTAAACTCAGGCCTCCTTTCTTACCGTGTCACTCTTCCCTCGGAACTTTCCTGACTACTGTGTAATGATTCCTGTTAACCAGATGTTGTTTGATCGCTCCGTCATAACAAGTTGAGGACACTTGTTGTAGCCCGACTTGCATTCATTCTTTTGATGTGGAGCATATGTGGAGCAGTCGGCTTCACGAGGCCTTATCACGAAGACGCAGCTTGACGCTGGGCGCTTCTCGTCTCTCTGACCACTTACCATATGGCCCGGCGCTGGCCGGGAAAAGCAGCTGCGCTGTCCCGAGCTTGGAGGCCTGGGAGTTTGAAGGGAAGAGCAACTTTCCTGCTCGAATTTCCTTTCCTGTGTGTGATTGATCTATGAACCATTTTCAAGTGGGGCTTTTCATAAAAACTGTTCTTCGGCATTTCCTGTGCCTGACCCGGCCTGGCCCAGATTGCTTGTGCTGAGCTGTCATTTAGAGGTTTTGGATTTGCTCATGTTTAAAAAAAAAAAAAAAACTCCTTGGAGGAAATGGGTTAATATGCAAAAATGGGCTGTTTTTGTGTCCTCTTAGCCAGGAGATTTTCTGCTGATGAGGTTGAAGGCAGCTTTCTGCATAAAACAAAGTGAACTGAAAGTGCACGTTACCTTTGAGTAAAAGAGGATTTGAGCGAGTGCTGCTTGTGAAAAAAAGCTGAGGAGAAACTCCTCCCCAGCAGAGAGGGGCAGCTCCAACGTTAAGCGGTTATTATCGCGTTCTAATTTCTGGTTTTACAGCTATCACCTCTTAGGAGGTAGATTTATGGAAAGCGAGGACTTTGGGTTAGTCAGACTGGTCAGAAGTCAGACATGTAGTTGCACATATCCCGAGTATCTCCCTGCGAGTCTCGGCCCAGATTCTGTCTCGCGTTCAAAGCCTTTCCCCGGCCCGTTAGACTCTCCCTCCTCAGATCATCTCCCGTTTACTTTCCCCTCTTCGGAGCGGACTGGAGCTTCCCCTCGATCTCCATGGCGTCGCATGTGACTTACTCCTTTGGGGCGTAGCTGGGAAGGAGAGTCTGGAACTATGGTTTTACCTGTGACATTTACACCGTCACGCAAAGTTCCAGAATGTGCTGTCTTTGGTCGCGTAACTTGGCTCTCATCTCGAACTACTTTCTGAAGTTAAGTGGAAAGCGTTAGACTCTGGAGCTCGTCCTCGGTCAGCTCAGGGAAAGCATCCGGCAGCTGGGCTGGCACCAGACGCCCCACGTTTGTGTCCGTCTGGTCTGGATGACAAGCTCGGGTGCTGGGGGTGCATTTTCGTTCACATCTGTCGCGGCCTTTCAGTATATACTGAATTCAAGTAACTCGGGTTGTTTCCCACATTTGGCAGGAACATACCTCGTAGACATGGTCAAACTGTACACCTTGGTGGTTTGACATTTAACACTAGATATGTTGCTTTTGAACTAAAAATAACCCCCCCTTTTTGTAAATGGGACACTAAATCTCATTGTCGTTAAATATTCTACTGTCAAAATTAATAGGTTTCGCAGCCTGATATATTTTTTTAGTCAAGTCTCTGGTCTGGACAAGTTTTCATTCCCCATAGTTTGGAGATGAGTATTTACCATGGTGACATCTTAGAAATGTCTTACATTCCTAATATCTCTTAAAAAAATTTTTGCCCAGGGAACTATGGGTGATTGTGTGAACTTCGACATGCTCCCATTTCCGTATTGTTTACTGACCAAGTAGCTGCCTGATGTGCTTCTCAGTGGAGCCTCACAACTTGGTAGCATGCATGTATATTAGTGACCAGTGCAGTGTTTGGGTCTGATACCTCCCTCCCTTGAAGGCCAGGCTCAGTCCTCTTCAGAAGGGAGAATAGTGCACTTGAGGCTGACAGAAATGTAGCACGCTGTTTATACTGTCTTTTGGAAAAGCAATTAAAATAGGAAAACCTATTTTAAACCAGTTTTTAAAAATCAGTCATTCTTGACATGTCGGTGACATGTTTTCCAGATGGGCGGCCAATATGCTAGCTCTTTTAATTTGAAATTTTTTCTTGATGCCTTTTGCTTTTTGCCCTTCAGACATTTCCTGACATACTCTTTTTGGGGGTCTCCACACCAGCATGTCCTCTTGTAAAATAAGGAAAAATAAGACTTAGCTGAAAATGTGCCGTGTTTGACAGTGTATTCAGCTAGCATTCCATACCCTGGACCGCCACTCGGGCAGCAGACCACAGAACATTAATTAAAAAGAATGGGAGACGAGAGAGATTTGGCCCAGGACCCTTTCTATCAATTTCATCTTAAATCCCAAGAAGAATAATCTTTCGTAAGCATTGGCATAATGCTTCAGATTTTACAAAGCATGTGACATGTGTCCTCATTTGATTTTCACAACCACCATACTACTGAAGTCTCATTTTATAGTGAGGCATCTGATACTGTGAGGTTAAGAGACAAGGTCCTACAAAAATACCTGCCGTGGGCTTTGAAGCCAGATCTTTCTGAATCTAGCTCTCTGTCCAGTAGGAAATAGTTGCATGTAATCTCTGCATAAACCAGTCTGGCTAAAGCACATTGGCTCACTCAGAGTTATCCATAGTTAGGGAATAAAGTCAAGCCATTTCTGTATAGATAACCATCATTCCCTTATCCAAGTCAGCAGTCAAGGTTTAGAGTAAGAGGCAGAATACTTCAAATAATAGGCTTGAAGGACGATATTTGAGAAAGGTGATTTGAATAATAGTTACTATATATTCATACTACTGTTTCCTTGCCTTTGAAGTTTCAATAAAAGTAAGTCATTTATATAGAATTTAGTGTTTACAAATTATTTTCCCCACAATAACCTCTGAGATGGGTAGTACAACTATTATACCCATTTTACAGAGAGAAAACTGAAGCTCTGAAAGATTAAAGGTTTTCTGATGACTACACAGCAAGTATCTGAATCGCAGCATTCTAGTGACCTTCTCTAGCTGCCTCCTTTAAATAGGAAATGTAAGTACCCACTTGATACAAGCTATTAGACATGCATTCTTTCCCCAGCCGGCATGACTGGTGAACATCTAGGAGGGAAGCCTTTTTTGTTGAGCCTTGTCTGACCCAACTGAGACTGCCTTTCTGAGAGGCTCCACTCCCTGGCCTCGCCCAGCATAAAAGTGCTCGTCTCCCGCGTCTGCAGTGAGTTAGCGGCCTGACAAGAGCTGCTTGCTTGGGTTGCACTGCACAGGGGACTTCACTTCCCTAACCAGGTCAAACTGAGGACTTGTGGGGACGCATTGGTCTGTCAGCTCTTGGCTCAGCCTCTGGGATCAGCTCCGCTCGAGACAGGCTCTTAGTCCTGAGCATCACCCCTGCTGTGAAGCAACAAGGCCCGGGACAGTCCATGACCTTCGGGAAGTTGTCATCCTGGGGCCCCCCTCCACATGCTTGTCTCTAGACGTTGGGCTCCCCTTCTTGCTTTCTGGACGGTCCTTAGTCTCCTGAGGGATTCCTTCCCTTCAGACCTTCTGCTTCCTGGTCAGCATCCTGTCCTCTCTGTGGACTACTCCCAAGTCTGTTTCTGACCTGTTTGCCGTACTCCGTGTCGGCTTTAACAGCTGCCTGCTGCGAATCCCAGGGCCTCAAACCTCCAGCTCACCTCTCCCCCCATTCTGTCAGGAGCACCGCTGCCTTGCCAGCTCTCCATGCTTAGCACCTGGGGATCTGTTTGGTTCTTCTCCTCCTAGATCCATCCCAGCTGTGCAGCTCTTACGCTCACCGTACTCCCGAGCGTCCCCGCCAGGACCTGCCGGCTGCTCCCCCTGCCACCCCCAGTCTCCTTCTGGGGATCTGAACACGGCCCTTTGGGCTTCGCCATGGGCCACCCCACAGAGCCACGCTGCTGGGCTCGGGACTCAGTTCTCTCGTCAGCCCCAGCCCCGCTGCTCCAGAGAGCGGGTCCTCGTCGTTCCCCAGGGAGAGGCCACGCTTCCTTGCCTCCGTCTCTGGCTCCTCCTGTGGCCCGTGTATGGAGAATGGATGCCTCCTCTTCCTCCTCTCGCCCATCACAATCCTTGTCATCCTTCAGAGCCCCGTGCAAATGCCTTCTCTTCTTGAAGAATTCCTTTGTTCTCTCCTTTGACGCATCCTCTTCCTTCTCTGAACTGAGAGCTTTGTATCTTTTACACATTCAGACACCTTACACTTCGCCTTCCGCCCTAACCAGACTGCGTGCTGCTGCAGATAACGAGGGCCAGGTCGCAGTTGTGTTGGGTTCAGGGTGTGCCGGGAGGTGCTTGGTAAATGTTCCAATGTATCTAAGTTGAATTAAAATCGGACCCTGTTAGCCACAGGGAGGAAGCAGGCCTCCGAGGCCCTGTCCCTGCTCCGGGACTCCCTCTGCAGGTTGAGGAGTGAGACGTGCACGAGACCTTTCGATGTGGCCAGGCTCACTGCAGACAGCCCCGGACCCGTGGGGGGCAGCGAGCTGGGGAGGAAACAGCATCCAGCAGGGGCTGACGGCAAGCAGCGGGCTCACACGGGGAAGGAGGATCTTGTGGAGATCTGGAACAGGCCCCCGCTTTCTGTAGTTAGAAACTAAAAGGACCGCAGGAAGTGTGGCCAAGGCCGTCCAGGCAGGAGGTGCCAGAGGTGGACTGCCTGGCCGCTAGGAAACCTGTTTCAATTGATTGATTGAGGCTGGGGGCTGGGAACAGAGAATGGCAATTGTTTCCTCGGTGTTCTTCTGAAAGGGGGGGAGGGTGGGAATAAGGAGTTCTGCACAGGGCAGTTAGAGCAGTGTAGCTGGAATCTGAGGACTTTGTGTGTCTAAATAAGTAAGGGGAGAAGTCAGAAGAGGCGGCCTCAAAGGCCCAGGTTCCAGTATCTTCTCTGAAGCTTAGCTTCCCCAGCTGTAAAAGGAGGGGGTCGGAGGAGATGCCTTCAAAGGTCTCTTCGAGCTCTAAATCATTTATACTGTGATCTACAGGTGGGTGAAGTCTTGGGGGGGGGGTCTCTCAACCTGGAATAATGTGTTGCCACTTAGTGCTTCAGGCCCCCCTTCCCTGTGTCTGTGCCCCAGTGAAAATGAGAGCTGCTCACTGTGCCCTGGGCCAAAGTCCTGAGGGCTTTAGGTTCTGCAGCTCAGGTGGTGGCGGAAGGCTAGGTGGTCATTAAGTACAGTGAATTCCCATAGGTTGAAATATCTTGAAATAAGTCAGTCCTAAATGCTAACTGGGATAAAGTGCTGTGATAACTCCCTCTGATGTTAAGGCTCAGGTTGACATTTTAGGAACATCCTAAACCATCTCTGCACACACACTGGCACTTAAGCAGAGCGAAGTGGAGAGGATTTCGGCCTGCGTTTGAGGCGGGCATTTCTGTGCAAGTCACAGAACCTCTCGGGCCCTGAGCCACCCCCTCCAGCTGTGCCGAGTGGATGCTGACCATGGCAGAGCAAGTTCTGTCCCAGGTGCTTCCTACAGCAGGAGAGCACAGAGGCAGGAGGGGAAATTTAATAAATGAATGTCTAAATGTGTGCGGGCACACTCACTTTGTCCTTTTAAGTATCCCCCACTCAAAATAGGCATGTGAGCAATTTAATCTGACATATTAAGTGTCTGTCTGTACATGGAGCTGGAAATATAAAGACAAAACTAATAGCCAGCCCAAGCTTTTCCTCTGGAAACTTCTGTTGGTTAGGGGAGGAAAGGGGTAAGAGACTGGGAATCTGTGGTATACATACACAGGTTAGTATGATATCAGTGAAGGAGTAATTCATTAAAAAAAATAAACAGAACACTGGAAATATACACACATTCTGGGATATATATGTGTCATCTATTATTTCAAAACTCAAATTAAAACAAAAAAAAAAACCAGCCAACAATACAGTTTAATCTATTTCTTTTTTTATTATTATTAATTTTATAATTATAATTTTTTTTGACAGTACATATGCATGGGTCATTTTTTTACATTATCCCTTGTACTCACTTCTTTTCCGAATTTTCCCCTCCCTCCACCCCTTCCCCTAGATGGCAGGCAGTCCCATACATGTTAAATGTGTTACAGTATATCCTAGGTACAATATACATGTGCAGAACCGAATTATTTTTTTGTTGTTGTTGTTGTTGCAAAGGAAGAATTGGATTCTGAAGGTAAAAGTAACCTGGGTAGATAAGACAATAGTGCAAACAGTTTACATTCATTTCCCAGTGTTCCTTCTCTGGGTGTAGCTGATTCTGTCCATCATTGATCACCTGGAACTGAATTAGCTCTTCTCTATGTTGAAGATATCCACTTCCATCAGAATGGATCATCACATAGCATTGTTGTTGAAGTGTATAATGATGTCCTGGTCCTGCTCATTTCACTCAGCATCAGTTCAGGTGAACCTCTCCAAACCTCTCTGAAATCCTTCTGCTGGTCATTTCTTACAGAGCAATAATTTAATCTGTTTCTTGATAAAGATCTTGGCTCCCCCCCCCCCCAGCCAAATCAAATTGGACTAATTGAATTTTATAAACCTCTTTCCATTGTGCTATTGTCAGGTAGACAAAAGTAAACACTTTTTACAGACCTAACTTTGTGGAAATTCAATACCTTTTCCCAGTAAAAACCACCAAATAGTGTAAGAAAGTAAGAAGATTCTGCGTTTCTGTTTAATAAGAACAATTGAAAACCACCACCTTTAGTAGCCTCTATGATGGAAGCTGTCAATAATGTTTCTTTAAGAGAGTCTTTAAGATCTTTGAGAAATTGTCTGTGAAGATCCTGTTTTCCTCTGAGTCTGGAGAGAGGTACAGAGAAAAGTCCTTTTCCTCCTTAGAAAATTCTTTTAACCTTTCTCTTGAATAAAGAATGAAGATAAGTCTTATAGAGAGACTACTTGTTATCTTGAGATAACCAAATGGCTGGACTGTGTCATGTAAGTGAGAAGAATTGTGGTCACAGGAGACTGGCTGTGATCTGTCTTGAAACTTTGTCATTATAAATAGTTTTTAATTATCTTATTGATAAATTATATGGCAATAACTTTAGGTAGGCCTGAGTGCTCCTCTACCTGTGTGACCCTAGACAAATCACTTAATCTGCTGTCTGTCTCAGTTTCCTTATCTGAAGAACGAGGATAATAATAGCACTTGTCTCCCAGAATTGTGAGGATCCAAAGTGGTGATGTTTGTAAAGCACTGTACAAATCTTAAAGACTATGTGAAGACTGCCTGAGGACATAACATTCTGTTAAGGGAGACAGCATAGAAATAAAGGGGTTCATATAAGATACACATGGAGGAGCTAGAAGATAGCCTTAAAAGGAAAGGCTTTAGGAGCCAGAGGTGACTCAGAGGGCAGACCAGGAAAGGCTTCCTTCTGAAGGTGGCATTTGGGCTGAGTCTTGGAGGATTCTGAGACATGCAAATGAGGAGGGAAAGAGGAGAAAGTGCTTGAGGAAAAGAAGTTTCTCTGATTTATTAAAGAAGTAATATTTAGCAGACTAGGATGGGGATTCTGAACTGGTTAATTGAGAGAGAAATTGCAGTCTTGTTAATTAGTGAGAAAATATTATACAAATATACTCCGGAATACTCTAGAACACAAATGATGAGAATGCATTTGGCAGTGAATTAAGTAGAAGGTTCATCTCACATCTGTAAGTACTGACTAGGGGCCATGCACCAGTCCCTGTTTTACTTTTTTTTTATTATTATTATTTTTATTTTCCCAAATATATGCAAAGATAGTATTTAACATTCACCTTTGCAAAACTTTGTGTTCTAAATTTTTCATCCTTCATTTCTCTCCTTCCCTAGACAGTAACCAATCCATTGTAGGTTAAACATGTGCAATTTCCATATTCTTCATGCTGTACAAGAAAGATCAAAAGGAAAAACAACAAAAACAAGCAAACAATAAAAAAGGTGAAAATACTATGTTTTGATTCACATTCAGTCTCCATAGTTCTCGCTGGCTATGGATGCTTCTCTCCATCTCAAATCTATTAAGAATTGCTTTGAATCATCTTGTTGCTAAAAAAAAAAAAAAAAAAAAAAAAAAAAAAAAAAAAAAAAAAAAAAAGAGCCATCACAAGTTGATCATTACATAAATAGAGATCAATCCCTATTTTCAAGAAATAGAAACTGTGTTCTAAAAGGATAGAGGGAAATAACAAAAAAAAAAAAAAGAAGAAAGAAAGTAAAAGAAAATATAAACAGCGTAAAATGTGAAATGAATAAATACAAGGTAGATTCAGGAAAGGTGGGAGATCAGGAAAGTTAAACATGATCTAGATTCTGTGTCTCAAAGGGAGAAAGGGATTCTTTGAGGCCAAAGTGAGGAACGGAGGGCATCTGTGCTTTGGGGGTGATCAGTGCCAAATCCCAGAGTCCCACGGCAGAGGCTGGAAAGATAGGCTAGAGCCAGTTTGTACAAGTCTTTAAAACTAATCGGGGAAGATTGTTTCATCCTGGGGCAATAGGGAACCAGTGGAGTTTATTGTGTAAGAGACTGACAGGGTCAGATCTGTGCTCAAGGAAATCACTTTTGGATCATAGTGAATGGACTGGTATGGGGAGAAACACTGACAAAGAAAGCAGTTAGAAAGCCAGTGCAGTACTTGCCATATGATAAGGGCCTGAGCCAGGTGGTGGCTGTGTGGACATATGGACTGAGCGAGAGTGGGAAGTAGAGAATAATATCACAGCAATCTGGAAGACTGGAAGAGTGGTAGTGTCTTTGACGGAAATACAGAATTTTGGGGGGAAAAAAGTATTTGGGGAGAAAGAGAATGAGTTCTATGCCCAAAAGTGCATACCCTTGGGTCCATCAGTGTCGGTCCTGTCTGTCCTGGGTCTGTATGTAGCCCAAAGAGATCATAAAAAAAGAAAAAGGATTTATGAGTGCAAAAATGTTTGTGGATGCCCATCAATTGGAGATGGCTGAATAAATTGTGGTATATGAATGTTATGGAATATTATTGTTCTGTAAGAAATGACCAGCAGGATGATCTCAGAAAGGCCTGGAAAGACTTACAGGAACTGATGCTGAGTGAAACGAGCAGAACCAGGAGATCACTGTGCATGACAACAACAAGACTATGTGAAGATGAATTCTGATGGACGTGGCTTTTTTCAATAGCAAGGTGATTCAGTTCAGTTCCATTAGACTTGTGATGGAGAGAGCCATTTGCATCCAGAGAGAGGGCTATAAGAAATGAGTGTGAAATCACAACATAGTATTTTCACTTTTTGGGTTTGTTTGCTTGCTTTTTTTTTTTCCTCTTCCTTTTTGATCTGATTTTTCTTGTGCAGCATGATAATTGTGGCAATTTCTATTTTTAACATATATTGCATTACTTGTTGGCCAAGGGAGAGGATGGGAGAATGGAAAAACTATTTGGAACACAAGGTTTTGCAAGGGCAAATATTAAAAATGATCTTTGCATGTAGTTTGAAAATAAAAAACTATTATTTAACAAAAAAATGCATATATGTAGGAGAGAATGAATTCTGCTTTAAGTGTGCTAAGTTTGATAAGCTTTAAGACACCCAGTTTGAAACATCCAGTAAACAATTGGTGATATGTCACTAAAGCCTAGAGGAGACTAGCACTAGATACCTAGTCATATGAATAGAGCTGATCATTAAGAGTATCTAAGACAGAACCTTAGGGACCCTTTGTAGCTGAGGAATATGATATCTCTGATGAGCTGACAAAGGAGACTGAAAAATAGAGAGGTAGAAGAGAACTGACAGAGAGGGCCGGCAGCCGAGGCAGGTGCAGCAGGTAGGCTCTTGAGGGCTAGAGTTGCCAAAGACTGATGATTGGATGCAGATTTCCAGGGCAAGCCCCATGCTGATGATGCTGCCTTCAAAAACATGTACAGACTTCCTCCTCTGCCAGCTCTAGTATCAGCCGCCCTTCCTGCCCATCAGCCATTCGTTATCATATCTGGAGTCCTCAGGTTCTCTGATGCACTTTTTTTTTTTTTTGTTTCCCTGAGGCTGGGGTTAAGTGACTTGCCCAGGGTCACACAGCTAGGAAGTGTTAAGTGTCTGAGACCAGATTTAAACTCGGGTCCTCCTGAATTCAAGGCTGGTGCTCTCTCCACTGCGCCCCCTAGCAGCTCCTCTCTGATGCACTTTTGAAACATTCAGGCCTCTCTACAAGAATTCAGTGTTCAAAGAATGAAGTGTCCCAGTGGGCAATAAGAATTTTTACCATATCTCTTTGGAAATTTACATACTATTCCTATGTGTAATAATTGGCTGCATCTTAGGTCCAGATTTGATTTACTGAGCCTAGGAATTGACTTGATGTCCTATAAATTTCTCATACATTATATGTTTATATAAACTTTGAACACACAGAATTAAAATTTTTGTCATCATTTTAGCCCAGCAGGACAAGTTTTCTTTGTAAATTTTCTGTGTAAATTAACTTTCCTTAGTATCATTCCTATGGTGAATTTTTTGGTTTTTTAGTTTCATAAGAGGAGCTGTTATAATAGAATGCTCTCAAGTCCTATCTATTTGCTAAGAAGTTATGTGGTCTAGTGAAGAGAAAGCCCAGCTGGAAAAAGTTGGATTCAAGTCCCATCCCTGACTCACCCAAATGAGCAGGTCACTAAAGCTCCCGATGCCCTTGGCAGGCTCAGGACTTGATCTGCACAAATACTCCTAGGGGTGACTTCTACTAATTGGGAGAGGGCCCTTCGAGCAGGGGAACCACACTTTCAAACATTTTCCTCTCAAGTGTGTATGTGTGTTTTGGTATAGGGACACTTACATGTGTAGACACATAAACACACACATGTATCATACAGCACATGTATTATATATATTTATATGCATGCAGATGGAACAAGGGAAGTTTTTAAAAACTAGCAGCCAACCTTTCAAGAGGCAGATGCTAATTGAACTTAAAATTTACCCTAATCATACCAAGAAACAATTGTCACTCAAAATAAAACAAAGAAATTTATAAACCAAAAATTTGTCGCTTCCATTGGTCATTCAGCTTGTCTTGGGTTCTTTAGTGCCTTCCTCCAATCTCATTATCTTGTACATAAATATCATGTTTGTAAGTGGTGGTTTTTTGTTGTCTCCTCCTCAGACTGTGAGCTCCTTAAAAGCAGGGATTACTTTAGTTTTGTTGTTCTCTGTGCCTGACCCTAGGTGGTTAGTAAATGCTTGTTGACTTATCTTTACCTTGGTTGTATTTATTGAACCATTTTTTGAAAAGGTAGCTTAATAGCAGGGATTCAATGACCTTTTTATAGAGGGAGGGGGCAACTTCCCCATTCCCTAAAGCCTTGATTTCCCCCCTTTTCCCTCCGGCCAACGGGGTGGCAGGTAGGTGCCTCCAAGCCACAGCTTAATCCTTTCTTTTGAAAATGTCTGTGAGCATTCAGATGTCACTGGGATCCAGCAAGAGAGCCCCTGGGGACTGTGATTGACATGGGGGGCCTGGCAGATGGGGAATACCTACAGACAGAGCTGGTTATGTGGTTGGAAACTTGAATCCGATATTGTTTCTCTTCTGCTCTCCCCGAGCACTTGAGCAGAAAGCCAAGAGAACGGCAGACAGGAGGGGTAGGTGGAGGGCCACAGAGTATAAGGAAGTGTGGAGCTTCTGGAGCCTTTTCCTTTAAAATGGAACCTGTCAGATGGTCAGTTTTTAGTGCCTGCTTTCTGGCTGGAGCAGCTGAGGGCAGTTTCTTAGAAAGACAAAAAAAAAAACAAGGGTAAGAGTAACAGTGTCTCCCTTGCAGTCAGTCACTAAGGCGGCACGTGTGGGCTCGGCTTGCCCATTCGGCGTCATTGGTGAACGGTTTCTGAAAGTTCGTTTATTCATATTTGATGTGCCCAGTGGCGTGGCTGAAGTTGTCATCATGTACAAGGGTTTTGTGGGAAAGTATGTGGAAAGTCTCAGATTAGATCAAGTCAGCTCCAAAGAAACTCTCCAGGACCATGATTTAAGGGCTTTGTGAAGCGTGCTGTCCGGTGGGACCCGGCACAAAGCTTCGGCTTAATCTTCATGGTAGTTAAATAGCTGTTCTGTTGGAGCTTTTCCTCTGTTCCTGAGCCGCCGCCTCCTCCCAGATACTTTGTCGTCATGCGCTGATTTGGGCACCCTGCCATCGTGCCTTCTTTCTCCAAGTGCCCCTTCATCAGGGCTGCCTGCAGATGCTGAAGCCAGGAGTGCCAAGGTGATCGCCCTGTGGAGCGCGCTCACACAGGAACTGGTGATGGAAGCGGGGCAGAACCGGGAGCCCCTGACAGGCCCAGGGCTCTGGCAGGGCCTCCCCCACCCAGGCAGACGCAGACCATCCTTCTTGTGCTTACAGGTTGTTCCAGATGACACCCATGCAGAAGCAGACCCAGAAGAAGGCCGTGTACACACAGTTCATCGCCACCTTACTTGAAGAGTTACGTTTCAAAAATGAAGACCTTGAAAGGTTAACCGGGCTGCTTACAGCTTACTCGCCAGAATGGTGAGTCATCCCCCTGCTCCTCCCCTTTGTGCCTCCAGCTTCCTCACTGCTGCCCCTCTCTGGGGTGATTCCCTACCGCACCCCAGCTTGGAGCCCCAAATGCCCAGGTTTCAGGCTTGTGCTTCCTCCGTCCCTGCCCAAGTGGGACCCAGGAGCAGCTTTTCCTCTGTCCCTTCCCTGTTCTCAGTTGGGAAGTTTCCCACCAGGAAGTGAACACTACCCCACCCTCAGCTCCAGCCATGCCCAGGGGAGCACAAAACCCGAGGGAAGGGAGCACCAGCTCCTAACAACACTCAGGAGCCTCACTGTGCTCAAATTTTTTTTTTTTCCTGAGGCAATTGGGGTTAAGTGACTTGTCCAGAGTCACACAGCTAGTAAGTGAGGGCAGATTTGAACTCAGGTCCTCCTGACTTCAGGGCTGGGACTCTAAACACCAAGCCATCCAGCTGCCCCCCTCCCTGTATTTACTGCATGGCCTTCTGACAAGTCCTTGTCCTGCAAGTGTGCCAGTTACTGCAGGTTTCTCCTAAAGTAGAAAATAGTTCTTTATCCGTTTCTAAGAGAAAATTCACGATACTTACACCTAAAGTACAGTCTGTGACATGCCCTGATTGGGGCTTTGTTGTTTGTGCATGAGTCACAGTGTGACAGGTTTGTGTGCCCCGAGCCTTCAGACTGTGCACCTCCGTACTGGGCTGCAGGTCCCGGGGACCAGTTCTGCTAACGACGGTGGTTCTTGGAGGGATGGGAGCAGCTCCCAAGCAGCCATCCTCCTGTCTGAGCTCATGGCATCCGGGGAGCCCGCTGCTTTCCCTCCTGCCCTTTCTGAAGCCCAGCTTCCTTTTCTCTTTCGTTCCTCTCTCAGGGGCTTGGTAACAGTTAAGTGTTTCTTTTAAACATTTTTCCATGTCCTTTGCATTCTGTTGTAGCAGCACTGAGCTTGGAAAACGTTCTGAAGTGTCTCTTCTTCCTTTTTTTGTCCATCCCCTTGTTTCGCAGATGCCTTCCATGGAGAGATGGCAGAAAAGGGATCGCACTTCCTTCTCCCAGGCTGGGCGTTTCATCGCTTACCCAGAGTCTGCAGCTTTGATTTTCTTAGTTCAAGTCTCAGTATCAGAATTTGAACGAGTACCTGAGAAGAGATTTGTTGACCCGACCCAGTGCACATGGAAGGCTACTGACAGGAAGCATCACCAATCTGGGCTGGCAAGTGTCAATAAAGGGCATTTTAACAGGAAGCTCCGTCCCTTCTCGAAGAGCTATGACTCATGAGCTTACAGGGGACACAGCAGCCCCAAGGCAAGCCCGAAGCCGGAGTATCTTTGCTGAGATTTCAGTGAGCCTGAAATTGTCCTTAATTTTCTAGAAAATCATTTTCTAAAAGAGCTCCTCGTCAAATGGCATAAATCAGGCACGACGCCAGACTTAGGGAGTGCCGCCAGGTTCTTGTGCGGTCGTTTCTGGCTCCCTTGGTTTGGAGTGTTTGCTCTCAGCTTCTCCAGTGTCGGTTTGCCCAGGCTCATACGGCCATACATTGTCCCAGACCAGATTTGAACTTGGGTCTTTTTGACTCTGTCCACTGGGCCAAGAAGGTGCCCTTCTTGCCGTGAAGCTGCCGTCAGTCACTCTGGAGAGGCTAGGCAGAAGGGAGGGCTGAGGGCTTTGTGAAGGGCACCCTCCAGCAGTAGCAAGCAAGGGAGCCTCTTGTCCGGATCCCAGCTCTCTGAATAAGCTAAGATTGCCCCAAGGGAGGGAACCATCCTGGAAAGCAGCTTCCACCTGAAGCAGCCCAGGATTTCTTCTCTCTACCCATACAGTCACACCCTAGCATAGACTCTTCTCCCTGCCTCGTCCGTCCTGCTCCAAAGAGTCACCCTCTGCCAAAGTGACTTTCCTAAAACTCAAGTCCCTCCACGTCGCTCCCTTACTCTATAAATTTCAGTGGCTCTCTACTACCTCCAGGATCAAACATAAAATCCTGACATTTAAAACTTCTCAGCGGGGTCCCTTCCCATCCTTCCAGTCTTCTTAAATGTCACAATCCACAAAACAAACCCTATCACACCCACTAGCTAGCTACTCCTAGCACACCACACTTCCAGACACGGTTTATCATTGTCTGTCCCTCGTAGGCCAGAAATTCTTTTCCTACTCACTTCCACCTCCTGGTTACCCAGTTCTTGAAGGCTGCCTTCCCACCTTCTGCTTTTCATCAACCTGCCCACTCCCGAGTGCCTTTCCTCTTGGATAATCCTACACTGTGGATGTCCTGTAGTACCTAGTTATTTGCATATTGTCTTCCTTTTAGAGCTCCCTGGAGTTAGAGAAAATGATTTTTTTGGTATTTGTAATCGTAGGCTTAAAACGGGCCCTGATACGTAGTAAGTTTTTAATAAATGATTGTTGACTGATCACTTGGTTTACTACAACCCCAAAACACACATAAATCACATCTGTAATACTATATAATATAGGCCAGTTTATTAATTGAATTAATAAAGAAAGAAATAATTCCTTTTGGTCTATATGGCTAAGCCATTAAAAAAAAAATCATGATTTGCTTATGTCAACCTATTTAAGTGTTATACTTCATTTACAAGAAATATTGAGAATATAGTCAAAGGTTTTGCTGATGTTTTAACAGCTAATTTAAAAGTATAAAGAATTGTTTAAAAAAAAAAAAAAAAAAAAAAAGGAGAAATAAATTCTGTTAAAGCCCGAGTCTGAAGGCACACTCCCTAAAATCTGCGGTCATCTGAAATTCTAGCTTGAAATACCTTTGTTCCACTAGGAAGGAGTCAGATCCAAGACTCACCATTTTTGAAAGGGAGCTTACAGATAACACCACTTTGTTCCTCATGACTGGTGAAATTTAGTTGTCTAGCATCTAATCAAAAAGGTCTTCTAAAAAGAAAGAGAAATTTGCCTATTTACTGATTTAGATATCCTAAAAAGTGGCCGTGCCATAGAAGGAACTACAGTAGCACAGAAGACCAGCATAAGAAAGCAAAATTGAAGACCAAAACTATTAATAAAATCCACGGGCTCACATGTCTGAATACAAACAGAAAATATCGAGGATGAGCAAGGTGACTCAGGGAAGCTAAAGTAAACTGACCACATAGACATCCCTAAGACGACGATAAGTCCTAGAAGAGTATACTTTATGCACAAGAAATAGCAAAACCCTAACTAAAGGTGGTGGGAACATTTAGATTTGTCATGAAGAGTAATGTGTGGAAATCCAGACATCGGCTTGGGGAAGGATGACGGAATATTTTGGGCAGAGATCAACAGAGGGACCAACAGAAGCAATGTTCCCAGTGGATTCAGGAGGAGAAGTAGCTATGCTAAAGGAAGCACGGGGATATGGTAATGGCAACTAGTACTTTTTTGGGTGTGATCTTTAGCCAGTCTTCATAACTGCCAAAAACTATATTTCTCTATTTGATAAATCAGGAAACAGGTTAGGAGGTGACTTTGCTGTGGTTACACAGCAAATAAAATCAGGAGACAGGATTCGAAATCGTCATCCTGAACCCTAGCCTAGAAATCTACTGACATAGAACCTAATTACCTGGATGTTTTCTGGAACTCTTCAACCAGTAATAATTCTGCTCACCTTAATGGTGATTGATATTGTGAAAGCAACAAGGAAAGTTGCTGTTCTTGACAAATATTAGAGCCATAGAGCTGCAGAGACCATCTAGTCAGTCTCATTTGACAGATGGGGAAACCGAGGTCACAGATGGGGGAAACTCCATTTGACTCTCTGACTCCCAAGTCCACTGTACCTAGGAACTGCTGCCTGCTGAAGCTGACATGTTGGGAAGTGACCACTCTTAGTTGTTATGGAGGAAAATTGCAGCAGGGACCAAAAGGGAAGCTCGGTCCTCCAAAGGCTGCAGGGGAGCTGAAGCTCAGGATGAGCCGAAGGATGCCACGGAGGCAAAGGGCCTGGGCTTAGTCTTGTCTGAGCCTTTTAGCTTGGGGAAAGAGCTGGCTAAGGAAGGGTCGGACCCCTGCTGCTGCTTTGGGATGGAGTAAAGAGAATGAAAGGATTCTGGGCCCCACTGAAGAAATGGCAGAACTACCCGGACTTTTTCAGGTTTCTCTTTTCGTTACCAAGGAGAGTAATTGGAGGGAAAGGGCAAAAATGACTCACAAGGAGTTGAAACCCCAGAGGATTGGGTTACCCGTCTTAACTGCCCTTGGTGAGTCCCAACCACCAGGCCCAGGTGAACCCCACCCTGGTGACTCAAAGAAATGGGGAGTCCAGAGCCTTGTGAGAGCCAAAGGGCAGAAAAGGCTTGTGAGCTCGGCTCGATTCCCACAGGATGTAGACTGGGACCGGGACTGGACCCCTTGTAGGGAATCGCCCTGTCGGGGAGGACGGCTGGGTTCTCAGCTAGTTTGGCCACTTGGCCCCTGCACTTCTCTGTGGCTGTGCCTCTTTAACAGCAAAATAAAGGGGCTGGAATAGCCCACTTTATGGTCTCTGCTGTCCAAAATCTGAGATTCAGAAAAGGAGGTCGTGGTCCCAGAGAGCATCTGACCAGAAGCTCTGAGGGCAAACACATAGTGGGCGTTTAAAGATGGGACTGTGACTAAGAACCAGCCGGATCGGCTAACCTCATCTCCTTTTAGCAAGGTTACTAGAGTAGTCGAGCAGAGCCCTCCTGCTGAGCATCTCAGAGCCCCTTGAGCTGTACCCTGGAGAAGGGGCCGGGCTATGGGGCAGAGACACCTTGTTCACTGGCCAGAGCCAAGGCATCTACTCCACGTCAGCCCACTTCCCTTCTCGATGAGACGAGGCACTAGGGTTCTTCTGGGCCCCAGCTCTTGGAGGCTGATTCAGAAGGAGGCCCCCAAGGCTCTGTGCTTCCCCTCTGCCTCTGGCATCTGGATAGATGGCATCCGAGTTACAGATTGCTCCAGATTGGAAGCTTTGAGCAAGCTGGCCCATGGTCAGGATTCCAAAAGATGTGGGCGGCCTGGAGTGCTGGCCCAAAAAGGAATGGGGACAAGCAAAGGGGCTTTTGCTCAGGTTCAAAAGGTCAGCTTCACAAGTACAAGGTGTAGGCTGGGTGTGGGCAGGCAGCAGTTCCTCCGAAAAAAAGATCAGAAACCGTAGAGAATGGCAAGTTCAGTATGAATCAACAGAGCAATCTGGCCCCCAAATGGATTCAGTCTTTGTCGACTAAGAAAAGCAGGGTTCAGAAGCAGGCGATGATGTGGTCAGATGTATCAGAATCACTGTATTCAGTCATTTCAAGCTCCCACTGCGTGCCAGGCATGGGGCTCAGCACCCAGGATGCGCACGGGCCCTGCCCTGCGAGACTGGATGAAAATCACTGCTCACAAACTATTTCTAAAGGGGACAAACTGGGAGTGCCCACTGGCACTGAGGGGAATCGGGCAAAGCTTCTTGCAGAAGGTGGGACCTTGGCTGAGACTGGGGGGAAACCAGGAGGCAGGAGAGGGAAGGGGGAAACAGCCAGGGAGTCTGCCTGGCGGAGGGAGTCTTAGGGAACAGGGAGGAGGCCCATGGCAGTGGGTCCGAGGGAACCCAAAGTTGGGGGCAGCCTGGGCAGAGGCAGGAAGGACCAAGAGAACAGGGAAGGCAGGAAGGGGCAGGCAATAGGGAGGTGACATGGTCCTATTTCCACTTTAAGGAGATGTTTGAACCAAATGAAAAATGGGCTGCAGGCAGGCAGACAGATCAAAAAGCAACAGCAGCAGCAGCCAGAGACAAGGTAGTGTATGTGAAGGACATACCCCAGTCTGAAGTGGGGGTGTGGGGGGTGGGCAAGAAAGGATGCTGGTACCCGAGTTAGGGAGGGAGGAGGGAACAAGTTCCGTTTGGGACTCGGAGACATCCCGGGAGCCACTGCCCAGAACAGAAATGTCCTCAAGGGGGCTTGGACTGAGCGCTTTCTGCTGTCCCTCCCAACGGGAGGGCCTGGGACTTGACACTGGAGGCAATGTGAGGGAATAGGCCAAGCCCTTCTGCCCTCCTCTGTCCCCAGGAAAGGAGCCAGAATGGATTCGGTGTCCCCGTGTACTCCGTGGCCACACAATGAATGCCCTCAAAGGAGGGGGGGAGCCTCCAGAAGGGACCAAGCCTTGCAGGGCCTTCCCCCCCTTTGTGTCCCCTTTTTCCTGCCATGGCTTGGATTCCTTCCAAGCTCAGCAGGAGCCCCCCTCCATCTGAGGCTGATGCTGCTGCCCCCCACCGCAGGCTCCCCATGGAACAGAAACTCCTCGAGGGCAGGGACTGTCTCTTGTCTCTGTGTTCCCAGTGACCCCTGCTGTATCCAGCTGGCTCCTCCAAACTTTGCATCTCACCCGCAGGACTCGGTGTGTTCTGGGGCCCAGCAGACTCAGCAGAGTGGGGACGATGGAAAAAGGTGGTTCCCAGGTGTGATCCGGGGTCTCCGCCCCTTCTCCGGACTAGGACCCGAGGCCCCAAGGAGTTCAGTAGCTGGTGGACTGAGAGGCTGGACTAAGGGCCAGAGGGGCCCCAGCAGCCAGCTGGACAGTGCTCAGAGAAGCCAGGCTTGGGGCGTGGGAGAAGAGCCGTGGGAGAGCATGGGTGAGGAAGGCATCCTCTCCTCGGACATCGGGCCCTGCCCCGGCCTCTCCCCATGCAAGTTTTCGTCGTTCTTTGGCCTGTTCAGTCTAACATGGCCCCTTGCACAAGGTGTCCGCAGCCTAAAGAAATGTTGAAGCCTGTTACTGGTTTGGTTCTCCTTGGGTGTCCCCTTGGGGCTGCCAAAACCACCTCCTCCTCCTCTTCCATTCTTCTTCTTCCTCCTTCCTCTCTTCCTCGTCTTCCTCCTCTTCTCATCATCCTTTTCCTCCTCTTCCTCCTCTCTTCCTCGTCTTCCTCCTTCCCCTTCTTTTCCTCCTCTTCTCATCATCTCTTCCTCCTCTGCCTTCTCTTCGTCCTCCTATCTTCCTCCTCATCCTCTTCCTCTCCTTCTCCCCCTCCTCCTCCCCCTCCTCTTTCTTTTCCTTTTCCTCCTCTTCTTCCTCTTCCTCCTCCTCCTCCCACTTTTCCTCCTCCTCCTCTCCCCAGCCCAGTCCCCAGGGTGTGTCATGAGATCACAGTTTTTCTCCTTGCAGTCTGGTCCCGGGCCGGGCCCTGCCAAGATTTGAGCAGCTGGTTCCCGACAAAGCTGAAGGAATTTAAAACCTGATCTTGGATGCAGTGACTTGTCCTGGAGCCTTGGGGGGAGGGGGAGGGGAAGGGAGAAAGACACCTTCTCCCCAGGAAGTGAGTCTTCCTGGGGGGCGATTCTGGGGGCCCAGTGACTTTCTGGTGAACTCGGGGCAGAGTCTGGGGGTCCCCCCTACCCTTACAAG
Organism: Sminthopsis crassicaudata; assembly: GCF_048593235.1. NCBI lineage: Eukaryota > Metazoa > Chordata > Mammalia > Dasyuromorphia > Dasyuridae > Sminthopsis > Sminthopsis crassicaudata. Next base: position 31,496,218 of record NC_133620.1, on the reverse strand, counting down.
GTATAAACTAGGCTGCCCTTCCTGGAAGGCTAGAGGGCGATGAATTTTACTTTTTCTTTCGTTTTAGAATATTTCCCCAAATAAAGACTCCCTGTCTCCTGAGCTTAGGGTGGGTTGAAAAAACAATTTTTTGAGGCTCTCCTACGTGCTCTGGACACATTTCATTTCCATTCCTAAAAGGCTGCCTTATCATTTAAAATAAATAAATAAACACCCATCCTAGGCTTAGAGTAAGCAGTTTGTTAGTATCTCATTAAGGTGTTATTTACCATCTGTGTCTTAGACTTGTGTCCAAAAGCTAGCCCATCTTCCTTTACACTTGGGAACAAGAGCCGCCATCTTCTGAAGATTTATGTAACAGTGACTACCAGGGAGTTTATATTTCACCCCTTCCCCACGGTTCTCCAGTAGCCTCAAAGGGGTTTGACAAGGGGGTCTAGCTCTCAACCACTGACTTAAGCCTTCACTGAGGCTGCTGAGGAGGTCCCTCGGACTCCCTGTTCCATTTACGCACAACCGTGGTGTTAGCTTTTACAGAGGAATATTTTATTTTTAATAAAGCTTTTTATTTTCGAAGCACCTGCATTGTTTTCAACGTTCACCCTTGCAAAACCTTGTGTTCCAAATTTTTTCTCTTTCTTTCCCCTGCTCCCTCCTCTAGATGGCAAGTGATCCAATGTATGTTAAACACGTGCAATTCTCCTACACATAGTTCCACAATTATGCAGCACAAGAAAAATCAGATCAAAGAGAAAACAAAATGCAAACAAAAAAGGTGAAAACGTCATGTAGTGATTCGCACAATTCCCATAGTCCTCTGTGGGTGCAGATGGCTCTCTCCATCACGAGACCATTGGAACTGACCTGAATCACCTTGCTATTCGAAAGAGTCACGTCCATCAGAATTGGTCATCATATAGTCTTGCTGCCATGTTTAACGATCTCCTGGTCCTGCTCATTTCACTCAGCATCAGTTCATGTAAGTCTCTCCAGGCTTTTCTGAAATCATCCTGTTGGTCATTTCTTACAGAACAATAACATTCCATAACCTTCATATACCACAGTTTATTCAGCCATTCCCCCACTGATGAGCATCCACTCAGTCTCCAGTATCTGGCCACTACAGAGAGGGCTGCCACAAATATTTTTGCACATATGGGTCCTTTTTACAGAAGAATATTTATTTACTTCAACAGCAAAGTAAGAATAAAGACACAAAGAGCCCAGAACCTGGGGGATGGTGGAATAATTCCCTCATCTTGCATCGGCTCAGGCTCTAGGAATGAGATGAGAATGAATTTCCCAGCTTAACTCAGTTCCTATCCCTCCTTTAGTTCCATAGGGTTTTCTTGGTGGTCCAGCTACAAGACCCAGGCTGGAATACTGCCTCCGAGGTTGCCATGGTTGCCAGGTCTGGTACACAGACCAGAATAAAACCTGAGGCCATTTCTTAGGGCCAGTCTAATGAGGGGAAGAGAGGGGGGGAGTCTCACCCAGTGACATTCATGGTGTTGTGAGTGCAAAGGAACTTGACCTTTAGGCTGAGGCAGAATTAGAGTTGGGGGGGATGGAGACCAGACAGACAGACTGAGATTGTCCCCATCTGATGATAAAGACGCAGCCTCTTCCGCCGTACGGCCAACTGAGATTGCTCCTCTCTAGTTGGCAGGAAAATGAATGTCTTCCCTCAAAAGGTACTTTTGTACGAGGGATTGCCTCCATATTAGGTAATCTAGGTATGTGTGGAGTCCAAGAAATCAACGCAGTTCTGGACATGAAACTCTCCTTAGAAGCCCTGCTTATTCTCAAGGGCTCGGAGTGGGTGGGACCTTGACCTAACAAATACTGGCAGGTAGGATGTTGGGAAATGTCGCAGGACCCCAGAAAGGTTATTGGTCCAAAGGCAGTCTTTGCTCTTAGAATTTGGTATCTCCAATTCCTCTCTCTTATACTCTCGCCCCTATTACCAGTAGCCATTGTACCGGTAGTACAGATAGCCATTTCCCCACTTCTGCACTGTGGCGAGGAGACTGACTGTAAGACAATAGCATAAGTAATTAGTGTCACATTAATAGAAGGCAAATGCAGTAATCTAATGACTGAGATTCACCCACCGGTGTGCACAGAGGGACCGTCCGCAGGGGATTGGGCACACACTCAGAAACTCAACAAGGAGTCACAAGTGGGGGCCCACATCTCTGCGAGCCTTCGCGGTCGGGGCCCTTCACGAGCAATCCTCCTAGACGAGCCATGTCTTTGCTAACTTCTCCTGTTCACTGCTCGGTTCTGGGCAAGTCCTCGCCTGTTCTCCAACTGATGAAACAGTGACCAGGGAACCCTCCAGTGTATTAGGGTGTTGGAAAAGTTTTCTATCACGCCAGTGACAGTTCTAAGGCAGAGCTGTAAAGCTTCAGGTCGACTTTCGGGGCAGTATGGACAAGCTTTGCCAGTTCCTGCAGTGGGATTCTGCTTTACCCAATCAGCTCCAAACCTTTTCGGGCAGAGGTCACAGTCAGCCAGTGCGGACAAAGCCAGACAACTCTTTATTCAACAGAATTCTGCTTTGTGCCATCAGCAATTCTCACAGCAAAACAGATGCTGGTCGTCCTGGTTTTTCTTCTCAAAACAAGGAGAACAACATAAGGGCAAACACACACCTCTGGAAGGTTGAAGATGGCACTGGAGGGCAAAAGCTCAAACCATAGCAGAATTCAAATCTTTTCCAGTAAGCTTCTTCGAAAATTCTCCCTTTGCTCCGCCACTCCACAAAGCAAAGCCCCCTTTCCAACTGGCAGGCTCCCAGCACAGCAGCTGGAGGCTTCCTGTCCCGCTGACCCACCTGCTGCCTCTCTCACACTCAACTCCTACACAACTGGATTTTTTTTTCACTATTCCAACTGACTCTACTGCCCCATGTCACAACATCCTAGTGGTCAGTGATTCATCTTTCCATTACAAGGAAAAACCCTCGATATCTACCTTTCTACTAAGTGTGAACTAAATAACCTTTTTTAATCTTTCCACGGTCTCCAAACATCTTTAAAAAATGATAATCTGGTCACTTTCCAACTACAAACAACCACATGCAAATGAACACTGATCGTCTCCCATTCCTTGTGACCTCAGTTACTTCTTAGACCTCTAACATGTTCCCTGAGCACCTTCACCAGACAGATTACTATCTAGTCTTAGTCCCTCCGTATTTTATTTGAGAAACTGCTTCTTTATAGATGTAAAAAAAAAACTGCTTCTTTATAGATGTACTTTTATCAGTTTTTCCTACATAAAAATTTCTTTTTGGTCCCTTTTAACAATTAAACCATTTACATGGAAAATGATTGATGTAATTGATTTCATCCTTTTTCTTTGCACAAAAGTTATTTTTTGTGTAATTAGATAACTGACAATTGATAATCAGGAAGACCTGAGTTCAGATTCCACATCAAATATTTATCAAATTCTTCTCCCATCCCTGACTACCCCCTGATATCCTGTTCCCACCCATCCCGTCTTTAGACTGTAAGCACACTGAGGGCAGGGACTGTTTCTTTTTAATGGTATTCCCAGTGCTTGGCTCAATGCCTACCCATCATAGGCGCTTAATAAATGCTTATTGGATTAGATTAATAAAGTAATTGTTGTGAAACAAAGGGAGTGCCTATCAGTTGGGGATCTACTGAACAAATTGTGATATATGGAGGTGAAGAAATGTCCTGTATTTATAAAGATTCAGAGGATCATGGGAAGACTTGTGTGAACTGATGTAGAATGAAATTTGCAGAACCTATTTACACAATGACAATGGAGTCAAATAGCAAAAGATGATCAGGGCAATGGCCACGGATACCTTCAGAAGGCTGATCATGAAGCGAGCCTCCAACTGTAGGGGGAAACTTTCTGTTTCAGACATGGTCATTATCTTGTATGTTTTGTTTCAAGGGAAGGCGTCTATGGGGACTGCTGAAAGGGGCAGGGAGAGTTAAATTAGTACGTAGTGATAGATGCGCCCCAAAAGAACATCAATAAAACATTTTGAAATACCCAGCAGAAAGTGAAAAGTTCAGAAGGGGACAGGGAAAAATGGCTTTTTTGTTATTCACAGTAAATTTAATAAAACACATAATGTCATAGTGTCATATACAGCCTTTATTTAGGGTTTTTATTGAACTATTCATGTTTGGTAGTTGTTAGGTTCACAAGAAAAGAAAATCAATAAAGTAAAATGAGAGAGGGATTAGTCGCTGTCTAGATCACCTTTAAGCTGTGACTTTTGGGAAGGGGCTGGAAGTTGGAAGCCAACCTCCTCTTTGCCCTGAGCTGAGATTTTTCTCCTCTCTCATGCCCTTCTCCCACCCACTCTCCAGTAGCCAAAACTGAGTCACAAAGCAAGAACTTGCTGAGGAGACTATTCTGAGTCACAAGTTAACTTTGGTTTCAAAACCAGAGTTTGGTTGTTTTTTGGTTTTTTTTTTTTTTTTAATAATGTCTATGACAGATCTCCTTAGGCCAAGAAATGTGGATTTGAAAAATAAATTCAAATGAAGCTTTCTTTTCCAAGAGGGCACAGTCCCCTGGGAAAGAGGAGGGTTTTCTGCACTGGCAGCAAGGAGAAAGGTGGTCTGATGAGCCCATGTCAAGTGGCTGAGCCGGAACTAGGAATTCTTTCACTCAGGGCTCAGTGGGGAGAGGAAGAAAGTGACAGAAAGATAATTGGGCCCTGGGCATGAGAAGAGATGGCCAGTGCCCAGAGAGGCTAGGTAGCAGACATTAGAATTGTGTCTCCAGACTGCCACGAGAAGAATAACAAAAACCATTTCAAATCACAACAACTCCCACTTACAGAGAGCTTTAAATTTGTAAATAATTTTACACTTTTCATTTGATGCTCACAGCCACCCTGTAATGTTGGTCCTGCTATCATCCCCATTTCACAGATGAGGAACCTGAGACTCAGAGGTCAAGGGAATTTTCCAGAGGCACAAAATTAGTAAGGATTCAAATTCAGGTCTTTCCGACTTTCTCGCCAGCATTCCCACCTCACCCCCAGAAATAAGGGCATCATCTGAATGTTGCCACCCGAGGAGGCTGCCCCACCCTAGCTATGACTCTGTTGAGCTCTGCTGCTGTCCCGTAGAGGCTACAACAAGATGTTGTGGGTAGGAAAACAAAACAAAACAAAAAAACCTCAAATTTACTTACACATCAGTACCTTTCCCCCTTTTCTGAGTTATTCTTTCCAAGACTCCACCCAGAAATCCCTTCTTTTCATGGTACAAAAATTGTAAACCCATCCCCAGCCCTGCTCCAAGAACCACTTTTGGAAATTCGAAGGAAAAGCTTTCCAAGAAAGAAGGGCTAAGTCTCCAGGATATCTCATGGGCTTTAAGGGATGCACAGTGAGACATTCTAAGGGCTGGGCTTCTGCATAATGATTCCAGAACTCCTGGCCAGGCTTGGAGAGACAAGGAAGAGGGACTGTGGCAGGAAAATGCTTTGAGATCACAGGATGAAGACCCTAATATTTGGGTAAAGGCTTACCTTTGCAATGAAGCATGACCACCACCCTGGACTTAAGCATAAAAATAACCTGTTAACCCAGTTGACAAAAATGCCCCGTTGCTGGTGGGCTAATGCTTGCTCAGGTCCAGGAGTGTTTGCTGAAACCCGATCTCTCCCGGTTGTCCGTATTTTAAGCCTTGCACCTGTTTACATCAGAGATTTGCCAAACCCTGTGGCTGGGTTGCTCCCTTTGCTTGGGAAACACACACTGAGGAAATATCCAGAAATGAGAAACTATGAGAGGGTGGGACTAGCTGCCCATTGAGGTCCCTTCTATCTCAGAGGTCCTGTGATTCACTGAATTCTGGATGTCCTGAAGACAATCTGCTGTTGCAATGGGCCACATTTCCCTGGAACAGTTGTCTACTGGATGGAGGAAATACTACCAAAATTCTGTGTCCTTTCTATGGCTCCTCCCCTCCATCTCTCTGCACACGTACATGCGGCTGCGTGCACACAAACACACACACACACACACACACACACACACACACACACACACACACACACACTTCTACCAGGGTCTGCAGAAGTTGGACAACCTAGGTAGTCTTTTTTCAGTCATGTCCAACTCTCCATGATCCCATTTGGCATTTTCTTTTTTAATATTGTTAATGGAACTTTATAATCTTTTTAAAAATTTTTTACATTATTCACTTTTTTTATTAAAGCTTTTTATTTTCAAAACACATGCATGGATAATTTTTCAATACTGACCCTTGCAAAACCTTGTGTTCCAAATTTTTCCCCACTTTCCCCCCACCCCCTCCCCTAGATGGCAAGTCATCCAATATATGTTAAACATGTTAAAATATGTTACATCCAATATATTTATACGATTATTGTGTTGGACAAAAAATCAGCTCAAACAGGAAAAAATGAGAAAGAAAACAAAATGCAAGCAAACAACAAAAAGAATAAAAATGCTATGTTGGGATCATTTGGGGTTTTCTTGGCAAAGATACTAGAGAGCTTTACCATTTCCTTCTCCAGTTCATTTTACAGATGAGGAAACTGAGGCAAACAGGGTAAAGTGACTTTCCCACACAGCTGGGAGGTAAGTTGGACTTGAATTCGGGTCATTCTGACTCCAAGCCCAGTGCATTTTGGTGAACCTAATCAAGTAGCATTTATCAAGTGCTTACTAAGCAGCTGAGCACTGAGGATACAAAAAATGGCAAAACCCCAAATCTCTCCTGTTCTCAAGGAGCTCACAGCTGAATAGGATCGATAATATACCAATAACTATGTATAAACAAGATCCAGACCCGACAAATTGAGGGACAGAGATAACATAAGGGAGTAGCCAGCACCTACAATCCTGGTGGAAAATCCAGTGAATTGGAAATATTGAATAAAGCAAATTTATTTTCTCAAGCCATACTAACTGGAGTGTCATGTGCTTGCCTCCATTAGCTGGAAGAAATCAGCTTCACAACAAAAATTTTTAAAATGTCTACACCTCTGATTTTATTAATTCAAAATGGGTTACATTTGCTGGTCCTCATGCAAGATATTCTGCCTTCCAAATCCACCTCATCCATAAGGATGAGAGAATTTCCTGAGGGAAATGACAAGTTCATGACTTTGGCCATAGTCATGCAGCTGAGATTCAAACTCAAGTTTTCCTGGCTCCAAGACTGACCTCTAACCATAGACCAGGCTTTCTCTCAGAGAATAGAATAACATCATTAAAACTAATTTACTCAGGATGCCCATCAGTTGGAGAATGGCTGAATAAATTCCTGTATATGAATGTTATGGAATATTATTGCTGTAAGAAATGACCAGCAGGAGGAATACAGAGAGGCTTGGAGAGACTGACAGGAACTGATGCTGAGTGAAATGAGCAGAACCAGGAGATCATTATCTACTTCAACAACAATACTATGTGATGATCAATTCTGAAGGATGTGGCCCTCTCCAACAATGAGATGAACCAAATCAGTTCCAGTAATGAACTGAACCAGCTACACTCGGCGAAAGAACTCTGGGAGATGACTATGAACCACTACATAGAATTCCCAATCCTCTGTTTTTGTCCGCCTGCATTTCTGATTTCCTTCACAGGCTAATTGTCCACTATTTCAAAGCCTGATTCTTTTTGTACAGCAAAACAACTCTATGGACAAGTGTACATATATACTTTAACATATTAAAGAGGTATTGGTCAACCTGCCATCTGAGGAAGGGGGGAAGAAGGGGAAAATTGGAACAAAAGACTTGGTGATTGTCAGTGTTGTAAAATTACCCATGCATATATCTGGTAAATAAAAAGCTATAATAATAAAAATATTAATATTAAAAAGTTAAGCATTTGTAACTGGAAAAAAATTTAAAAAAAAGATTAAATATGAAAAAAAAAGTAATTTACTCAGCATCATATTCTCAGCACTTCCCAGTTTGGAAATTCAGTTCTATTACTTGCAGGAATTCTAGTCCCTGGGAGGGGGAGGGGTGAAGTAGAAGGGGAGAATGATTAGGTTGCAAAGGGCAGCCTTCCCCAGTCAAATGCTACTACAACAAACATCTCCTCTGGAAGAAAAAGGGAGGGCCAATTCTGTGAGGTGGGAGAGTGACAGGGCTCTCTCAAGAACAGGGGTAGAACATGGGATGGGAACCATGGAAGGGAGGGAAGAAAGGAAGGAAAGAAGGAAGGGAGGGAGAGAGGAAGAGAGGAAGGGAGGGAAGGAGGGAGGTAAGAAAGGAAAGAGGAAAGGAAGGATGGAGAGAGGGAAGGAGGGAAGGAAGGAAGGAGGAAAGTGAAGGAAAGAAGGAGGGAAGGGAAGGAGGGAAGAGAAAGAAAAATAATGAGAAAGGAAGAGAGAAGGAAGGGAGAGAGAGGAAAGAAAGAGAAAGGAAGGGAAAGAGGAAAGAAGGAAGGAAAAGAGGGAGAAAAAAACTTGGACTTTAAGAAACTTATATTCTACTTTCATTATATTTTAAAATATTAATTCAATATAATTTGAAAAAGAAGAGAGAACTAATAACTTCAAAGAATTAGAAGCTTCTCACCTGAAAATCATACCTAAGTTGAACTTAAGAGAAGCTAAGGCAGTGAAATTATAGACATGGATATCAGAGATGAGGAACTGAACGGAAGGTTTTGTGGAACGCTGAGGACAAAGCTAGGGACAAACTATGGAGGATGCAAAGGTGAGATGCCCCCAAACTGCAAGGATGGGGCCATGCTTTGGAAGAACAGTCCTGGACATTGGGCATTGGATTCTGCAGGACTAATAACAGGAAGGGGTTGCCTCTCCACAGCTCCGCAAGCACAATTCCTTTTCAGAAGAACCCAAAATCTTTAGGGTCATACTTCAAACCTGGGTAAGTCCAGCAGTTCTAGGTCGATGGGGGCAGGGGGAAGAGATTAGCAGGAAGGTGAAGGCTAGTCTAATCTAGTATCTCTGGCAACCCCAAGAATGTTTCCCTTCTGAAAGTGTCCAAACCACAGGGTGGTGCTATGAGTTTGGAGGACTATAAAGGGCCCTGGGGCCTTAGATAGTCCTCATCTGAGAGAGAAGAAGGGGGAACTTGCACGGAACTTGCACGCCTACTTCTGTGAGTCCTTAATGGGTTTTGTATCCTTTCTGTAGGGTTCAGTGAGGAAGTTTGGATCCTGATCTTGTAAGAGTTTAACTGCTCAGAGACCTTATATGAGATATTTGTAAAGTGGGACCTAGACCTGAGCTCTAATATGCTGTTTTAGGGAAAACAGGGGGCAGCTATGGCTGAATGGATAGAGCACTGAGCTCAGAAGCAGAAAGGCTCCCTTCCTGAATTCAAATAGGCCTCGGATGCTTACTAGCTGTGTGCTTCTGGCCAAGTCACTTCACCCTGTTTGCCTCAGTTTCCTTATCTGTAAAATGATCTGGAGAAGGAAATGGCAAATTTCTATAGTATCTTTGACAAGAAAACCCCAAATGGGGTCACCAAGAGTCAGCCATCACTGAAGCAACTCAATGACAACAAGAGGGAAAGTATGAGCTGGGGAAAAATTAGGTTTCCTATAGGAGGTCTTGAGCCAAGGAGAGTGTAAAGCCCCTCAGGCTGAAGCCAGCCCAAGAAACCCAGAGTTTGGGTTCCCCCAGAGGGGGAAAAGTCAAGATGAGAATAATGAAGGGCTAAATGTTGGGCTGGAGGTCAGAGAAGATGTGGGATCTCTGCAGTCTGGGAAGACTTTAAGACAAGACAGAATCACAGCTCTAGCCATGGAGTTTTAGACCTGGAAAGGACCTCAGAGGCCATTGTATTCAACCCTTTTATTTTACATTTAGAGAAATTGAGAGCAAATGGCTTACCCAAAGCCACAAAAGTAGTAAGGACTGAAGTCAGGATTTGAACTCTGCTCCTTCAGATAAGTGATCATTAAAAAATGATCAAAGGTAAGGAAGTGGGGATAAATATGAAGACCCCAAGTAGACTTGTCTTGAGTGTGCTGGTTAGGAAGCATTGGGGAAGAAGGCAGTAAAAACTTTAACAATAATAACAATAACACTTTAAACTTTACAAATTATCTCAATTGTAATAAACCAGGAAAGGGAATGCAACACGGTAGCCTGAGAGCTGTGCTCAGACTCGGGAAGCTCTGAGAGTCTGCCTCTGACGCAGAACGGGGCAACTCCCTGTCTCTACCCCACCCCAACTCTCTAAGACTAATCACAGAACAAGGATTGATCTGCCTGGCTAGGGAGAGTTCTACATCAGGCTCTCCCCACACTGATGAAATCCTACGTCTGGCTAACAAGGAATAAGACCTTTATTAGCTTATGCCCATTTTACAGATGAGGAAGCAAAAATTCAGACAAGCTAAATGCCTTCCCAGGTACATACAGCTCAAAAATATTCCCAGCAAGATTTGAAAACAGATCTTCTAGACTCCAGTTTCTTAAACTGTGGTTTGCAACTTCTTATAGAGTCTCGTAATTGAATATGATGGTCATGAAATTATGATTTATTATCAGTAAAAATATATGCCTATATACAAATATATACCTATATATAAACATACCTACATATAAATATATATCTAAATATCTATATCTATACATATATGATTTATATACCTATATATTTGGGATCACATAAAAATTTTTTGGGAAAAAAGGGGTCATGAGTGGACAAAAGTTTAAGAAGCTCTGGTCTAGATTACAAAGCTAACATGATATTCATTGTATCAACTGCCTCTTGGGATGGGATGAGACAACATCATGGAGGGTCTTGGAAAATAGTAGAAGGGATTAGCTCCAGCCCTTCTGGCTCTCCCCATCCCCAGAGTAAATTGACCCCTGTGAGTCAGTGGATTGTAAAAGACCCACTGTGGGATCCTAGGGACCCATCTCTCAGTCGGAGATTATCCGACTTGCCTTCAGCAAGAGGCCACTGAGATTCTCCAAACCAAGGTCACTAACTGGGTGAGTCAGCCGGTGGTGGGGCTGGGGCGGAAGAGTTCTGTATTTACTGCCTGGGCTGATACTGTGCCTCCCAACAGTTCGGTTTACTCCGTATTATGGAGTAAACCATTTATGATTTGCTCCATAAATGCCTCAGATAACCTGACAATTACCCCATAAATGCTGAACTCAAACTATTAATCTGTCTCTGCCAAAATTGGACTGTGGTTTTGCCAGTGCCAGATGCAGGCCCAGAGCCTGACCTTGGCCAACCGGCCAGCTGGTCATCCTACAAAGCTCTGCCTTTATTTTGCCTCCAACAAATGGCCAATAGGCCAAAAACTTTCCTTACAAGGGAGAGGGTGGAATCCCTCAGGCTTCTAGGAAGCAGGCTTGCAGGACATTGTCTAAGTTGTCCCATTTGAGGAGGTCCAAAGAATCATAGGCTCAGAAATTAAATTAGCCTCAAAGATCATGGATCGATTCCTAATCCTTTAGAAGATTTAGATTCAAATCTCATGTTCTGGTTAAATTGCTTAATTTTACTGTGCCTCAGTTTCCCCATCTATTAAATTAGAGCAATATCCTCAGTAAAAGAATATTAAATCAAATAATACTTGTAAAATGTTTAACATAGTGCCTGGCACATAGTAAGGAAGCATTATTTCCCCCCCCCCAACCTCCATGTCTCTTCCAGCTCTGAAGCTATGTTTTTACATTAAATCCCTTCATTTCATGTTTTCTTTTTTTTTTTTTTTAATTGGATTCTGTTTTGTTTGTTTGTTTGTTTTTGGCAAGACAATCGGAGTTAAGTCACAATGCTAGTAAGTGTCTCGTTTCTGAGGCTGGATTTGAATTCCGTTCTCCTGACTCCAGGGCCAGTGCTCTATCCACTGATATCATTTCTCAGTATCCCCTCCTACTAAATCCTCCCATTGTGACAAAGGTGAACATTTAAGTTAAATTATATGACAAATCAGCCGTATCTAAAAGTACACACAACCTTCTGAAGCTCTAGATCCCCATCCATTGACTGAAAGGAGGGAGGGAACTTTCATCTCCTTATCCCCAAAACTAAGATGACGGGTTGCAGTTCATCTAAGGTCAGTATTGTAGCCACTATGGCTGCTTCCTGTGCTCTGTCTCACCTCCTCCATGTTTCTCAAAGTCCCCCAAGCCCCTCATTTTTTACAGCACAATAATATTCTATTACATTCCCATACCTCTATGTGTTTGCCACAGTTGAAAAACCCACACTGTATTTCCAGTTTTTTGCCACCACAGAGAGCTATCACAACTATTTTTGGTAAATAGGGGATTTTTCCTGGTTTTCAACTTCCTTGTCGACCTCCTCTCAACTCAAGTCACACAGATGACAAGCTGTAGAACCAGTTGTCAAATCCAATCTGCCTCCGAACTCTGTCCATGGTACTGCCTATAAGGGGGGGCTCCTCTGGATTAAAACTGACTGAAGGGGTCAGCCACCATGGTGAGATCAGTTAGGGACTGTAGAAAACTCCCTGTCTCAAAGTCTTCCTTTAAAAGCCTGCCTTACCCTCCCCCCTCCCTCCACCCCCATCAGTTGCCTCTTTGAGTTAAGGCTTTCAAGTTTTCCTATCAAAGAAGGGTGCCCCATGAGGCCTTTCCCTTGGCAAGAATTCCTGCATCTAGTCACCTAACAGAGACTGAAAGGAGAAAAACTTAGGTCAAACTTTAATGCGAGGAGCAGAGGACAGTCTCCCTCACAGAGGGCTCATGAAATGATTTTAAGTGGCCGGACTAAGGCCAGCCCTTCACAAAATGGTTGAATGTTCCTAATGCTCTCTCCCTTCTCTCCCTCCTTCCTTTCCCCCATCCCTCAACCAGCCAAGCCTCTCCCATCCCATTATCAATTAACCAATGTCCACAATCAATGCTAATTGATGGTTTCAGCTAATGATGCTTTTTAAAATGTGGCGAGGCTCAGGAAATTTTGTTTCAAAGAAGGCAACAAGAATTTATTGGGTGCCTACAATGTGCTAGACAGACTAGCTGGGTGGTCTAATGGATAGAGTGGCAGGTTTGGAATCTGGAAGATTCCTTTTTCTGAATTCCTAGCTATATGACCCTGAACTGTCTGCCTCAATCCCCTCATCTGTCAATAAACTGGAGAAGGAAATGGCAAATCAATCTAGTATCTTTGTCAAGAAAACTCCAACTGGGGTCCTGAAGAGTCAGATAGAACTGAAAAATGACTGAATGTGCCAGTCACTGTGCTAAGCACTGTACAAATACAACAATGCTAGGAAGTAGGTGCTGTGATTATCCCCATTTTACAATTGGGGAAACTGAGGCAAACAACTGTTAAGTGATTTACTTAGCACCTTATAACTATGAAGTAGCTAGGCTGAATTTGAACTCATCTTTTCCTGCTTCCAGCACTCTATCTATTATGGTATCTAGGGGTCTTCTTTTTTTTAAGGACTTTTATTATCAAAGAGAAATGTAGGGTCCAGGGATCCACATTCAAGTCTTAGCTCTTCAATTTGGAATTATGCTCAATAAGTTATCAAACTGTGCATACCCTTTGACCCAGCAGTGTTACTACTGGGCTTACATCCCAAAGAGATCTTAAAGAAGGGAAAGGGACCTGTATGTGCAAGAATGTTTGTGGAAGCCTCTTTGTAATGGCCAGAAACTGGAAACTGAGTGGATGCCCGTCAGTTAGTTAATGGCTGAATAAGTTACGGTGTATGAATGTTATGGAATATTATTGTTGTGTTAGGATGATTTCACAAAAGACCTGGAGAGACTTAGATAAACTGATGCTGAGTGAAATGAGCAGAACCAGGAGAACATTGTACATGGCAACAAGAAGACTCTACGATGATCAATTCTGATGGATGTGGCTCTTTTAAACAATGAGATGATTTAAAGCAATTCTAATTGTTCAGTGATGAAGAAAGAGCCATCTGCACCCAGAGAGAGGACCATGGGCACTGAGTGAGGACCACAACATAGCATTCTCACTCTTTTCCTTGTTGCTTGCTTGCATTTTATTCTGCCTCTTTTTTTTAACTTTTTGATTTGATTTTTCTTATGCAACACAATAATTGTATAAATCTGTATGCATATATTGGATTTAACATATATTTCTACCATGTTTAACATGTATTGGACTACTTGCCATGGGGGGAAGGGGGAATGGGTGAAAGGAGAGAAAATTGTATCATAAAGTTTTGCAAGGGCTAATGTTGAAGAACTATCCATGCATATATTTTGAAAAATAAAATGCTTTAATTAAAAAATAGTCTTTGCTCTTCCATTAACTGAACGTATGATTTTGGACAATTCTCTTTTATGGAATCTTCTGGAAAGTGAGGGACTAGATCCAGCTGACTGCTTCTAGGCTTCTTCTATCTCTGAAACACAGGGATCCCATCACTCAAAAGCAAAGGAAATTTACCAGCGCAAGCTTGGACCAATACCCAGAATCCCCCATCCCTGGCAGCCTCACACCTGTGGCAGGTGGGACCTGGGGAGGGTGTGGACAGCATGGACTTTGCTATAACCTGGGCTCTGTGGAGGGTGGTTCCAGGAGGAAGGTGGCCCTGAAGTTACTGACCTATAAAAACTCACAGTGGAAGATCCATTTATGATTGGCAAGGGCTCTACATACATTACCTTTGGAGCCTCACAACTACCCTGCTGGAAGATAAGCAAGGCAAGGTTATTATCCCCATTTTGCAGATGAAGAAACTGAGGCTCAGAGCAATGAAATAATGAGCCTGAGACCACACAAGCCAATCTGAGGCTGCTACCCAAGTCCTTGGTCTCCAACTCCAGTTTTGCTGCTATTTAAAAATAATGCTTAGGGCAGCTAGGTAGCCCTGGATTCAGGAAGATCTGAATTCAAATCCTGTCTCAGACTCTTACTAGATATGTGACCCTGGACAAGTCACTTACTTAATCCTGATTGTTTCCAAATAATAATGATGATGATGATGATGATGATAATAATAATAATAATAATAATAATAATAATAATGTACTTACTTGAGCGCAGAATTACAGATCAGCAGAATTTGAAAGTTGGACCTTAGCCTCCATCTAGTCTGACATACAAAGAAAGGATCCCCATTTTAGTCTATCTAACAATCTAGGCTGCTGGAGGCAAGGACACAAGATAAATCAATAAATCCATGGACTTAAATGCTGAACACAAGACACCTCAAGAGGCATTGAGACCCAACAGTAAGCAGCAGAGGACTCAGATGAACCCAGATCCCATCTCACCCAAAAAGAGTGTGTGTGCCATTGAGTGCCATTGACTGTCCCACACTGGGTTTCCCTTCCCATGAAGGGAGAGCCAGGCCTGCAGCAGCAACTTCAGTCACGCTGTGCATGAGCCCGACTGAGCACATGTTCCACCTTTGCTCTAATGTGGTCACCTTTCCTGAATCTTGACCCCAAAGTTCTTGGAGGGCAGCACAGGGCTTTTGGGATGGGGATGGAGGGTGGTCAGGTGCAGACTTGGAGCATGAGCAATAGTCTGATGCACTGTGGAAAGTGGACATGAATGCAGATCCTTTGACCCAGCAGTGTTTCTACTGGGCTTATATCCCAAAGAGATCTTAAAGGAGGGAAAGGAACCTGTATGTGCAGGAATATTTGTGGCAACCCTCTTTGTAGTGGCCAGAAACTGGAAATTAAGTGGATGCTCATCAATTGGAGAATGGCTGAATAAATTGTGGTATATGAATGTTATGGAATATTATTGCTCTGTAAGAAATGACCAGCAGGAGGAATACAGAGAGGCTTGGAGAGACTTACATCAACTGATGCTGAGTGAAATGAGCAGAACCAGGAGATCTTTGTACACATTATACACAAAATTATATGATGATCAATTCTGAAGGACGTGGCTCTTTTCAGCAATGAGATGATTCAGGCCAGTTCCAATGATCTTGTGATGAAGAGAGTCGTCTGCACCCAGAGAGAGTCTATATGGGCCATGGATGAAAGGAGGGAAATTTGGAACATGAGGTTTTACAAGGGTCAGTGATGAAAAATTATCCATGCATGTGTTTTGAGAATAAAAAGTTTTAATAATAAAAAAGAAAATGGACATTAAAGGAATTCCAATAGACTTGGAATGGTAAGTGCCATCAGCATTCAGACAGAGAACCATGGAGATTGAATGTGGGTCGAAGCATAGTTTTTCCACCATTTTAGTTTGCTTGGGTTTTTCCCCTTTTTGAAATGATTTTTCTTGTACAACATGATAATTATGGAAATATGTTTAAAAGAATTGCATATAGTTGACTTATATCAGATTACTTGCTGTCTTGAAGAGGAAGGAAATAAAGGAGGGAGGGAGAAAAATTTGAAACACAAAGTTTTATTAAAATGAATGTTGAAAACTATCTTTACATGTATCTGGGATAATAGAATACTATTAAAAATAAAGTAAATATTATTAGCTTAAAGCACATTTTATTTAAAAAAATTTTAATTGGCTGGGTATCCTTTTTTTTCCACTTTATTTTTTTAATTAAATATTTTTATTCACAAAACATATGCATGGGTAATTTTTCAGCATTGACAGTTGCAAAACCTTGTGTTCCAAATTTTCACCTCCTTCCCCCACCTCCTCCCCTAGATGGCAAATAATCCAATATATGTTAAATATATGCTAAATCCCATACATGTATACATATTTATACAATTATGCTGCACAAGAAAAATCAGATCAAGAAAGAAAAAAAAACTGAGAAAGAAAACAAAATGAAAGCAAATAATAGAGAGTGAAAATGCTATGTTGTGATCCACACTCAGTTCCCACAATCCTCTCTCTGGGTGTAGATGTCTCTCTTCATCACAAGATCATTGGAACTGGACTGAATCATCTCATCACTGAGAAGAGTCATGGTCATCAGATCTGATCTTCATATTATCTTCTTGTTGCTGTGTACAATGATCTCCTGGTCCTGATCATTTCACTCAGCATAACTTCATGTAAGTCTCTCCAGGACTCTCTGAAATCATCCTGCTGGTTGTTTCTTACAGAACAATAGTATTCCATTACATCCATGTACTATTATTCGGCCATTCTCCAGATAATGGGCATCCACTCAGTTTCCAGTTTCTTTTAAAGCATATTTTAACAATTACAGGCATCAAATTGGCAAAGAAGACAAAAAAGGAAAACAAAAAAATATTGGAGAGACTTGGGGGGGATAGGATTGATGCATTGTTGGTAGGCCTGTGAATGAGTACAGTCATTCTGAAAACTAATTTGGAATGGTACACAAATGGTTACTAATTAGTGCATGTCCTTTGACCCAGCTCTACCCATAGGTCTATAGCCTCTATTTTGATTAAAAATCTCTCATGTTTGAGATAGATTTGTGTCTATCGACACTGGGCAGGGCTGGGCCCTCCTCACTAAGTGTGGAAATCCTGGTTTGTGGGCAATTCTGATTAGGAAGTCCTATGGTAGAGGTATTTACCCCCATCCACACACCATTTCTTCCTCAGGAAGCAGTCTTCACTGTGCCCAACATCTGGCCATCATAAAAGGTGGCCCATGAGTCATGACTTAGTTGCCAACTGTGAGTGAAGCAGTTGCTTCCAAGAAGATAATTTACTTATCTTTCCTCCTCCTTCTAAGCTGACCCCCACCCCATGAACCACTCTATGGCTCTGTGAGTTTAACTGGATCCAAAGAGGTTCGGGTAAGCAAAAGAAAGCAACAAAAACCAGAACTGGGGACCTGGGCCAGATTGCAGCCAGAAGCAGGGATCGTTTCTTTGCATTCATATGCCCCAAACCTAACATACAGTAGGCACCTAATAAATGCTTATTGTTGTTGATAGATTCATTGATATAGAGCCTATAATGCTCATTGGATATGGGGAATGAAGGCGAGATAGTAGTCAGAGATGACCGCAAGGTCGCCCAAGCGCATGAATGGAAGAAATTCATGGGATAGGGTAATACAGTGGGAGACTAGCTGATGCCACAGTGCACAGAGCATCAGGCCTGGAGACAGGAAGGCTCATCTTCCTGAGTTCAATCTGGCCTCAAACACTCAGTAGTTATACAACAAGCCTCTTCACCCTGTTTGCCTCAGTTTCCTTGTCTGTAAAATGAGCTGGAGAAGGAAACCGAAAACCACTTCATTATCTCCACCAATAAAACCCCAAAGGGATCCAGAACTAAACAAGGCTAAACTATCTTTATATTTATGTGGAAAAATAAAATAGCATTGAGGGGAAAAAAGAAAAAAATCTCACTCAGATACTTACTAGCAGTGTAATCCTAGTCAAGCTACTTAACATTTATGTGCTTCAATTTCCTCAACTGTAAATGAGGGATCTCTAGCGGAGGGCCCCAAACATCTCTTCCAGTTCTGTGGTTCTACTTGCTCGAGCAGTAATTCCTCCAACTGGAAGTGTCCTCTTAATTATTTTGTATTTAATCATTTCAAATTTATTTATCATTATTCTTAATATAATTATAGGTATTCATTTTTTCTTCCTTTAATATGTATGCTATTTGTTTCATTCTTTGCCTCTGTATAGACAGTTCATACACAGTAATAACCACATCATTAGATAGATAAATAGATAAACTGATTAATAGATAGAAGGAAAAATAAAAGATATGGTAATAGATGAAAAATAGAAAATAAATGAATGAACAAATAAATAGATTACTAAATAAATTAATAGATAAAAGATGAATTAATGATTGAAGGAATTAATGAATGGAAAGATAGATGGATAAAGAGATAAGTGAATAGATTAGTAAATTAAAAACTAGACATGAATGCACAAGTAAAGAGATTAATAAATTAATTAATAAAAAGATAAATGAATAGTCAAATTAATTATTAAATGAATCAATATATAGGTAGATGACAGATGGATAGATGGATAGATAGATAGATAAATGCATAGATATAGAATTCCTTAATAAATTCTTTTTTTTCCCCCTGAGGTTAAGTGACTTGCCCAGGGTCACACAGCTAGGAAGTGTTAAGTGTCTGAGATCAGATTCGAACTCGGGTCCTCCTGAATTCAGGGCTGGTGCTCTCTCCACTGCACCACTTAGCTGCCCCCCTTAATAAATTCTTACTGGTTGATGATTGATTGATAGACTCCAAATCTCATATTCTCTCCATGACCCCACAGGTATTGCCTCTCACCTCTTTAGCGACAGTATATGCTCTCTGATTTCAGGGTTCATTTTTTTCTTTTTATTTCTCTATGTCTCTTGGTTGTTGAGTGATGGATTTGCTTAGTGGTCCACCCCATGTCCTCTGACTCACAGCTCAACTGCTTCCTCCACTTGGGCAGACAGGTTCCTCCCTGGGCCTTCTTTGGCCATGAAGGTGCCCTCCTCCCCACAAAAAACCTCACCATCTGGAAACCTGAAAACTGCCAAGAAGCATTAAGACCACAGAAACCAAGGCAGCTGGGGCCCTGCGACACTTGCCCAGGAAGGAGCAGAGACTTCTCCAGAAATGAGTCGGAATCGGAGCTTTCAGTTTTCGATGGGCGTCCAAGCTTTCTGAAGGGCTGGTGGTACTGAAATGACACCTGATCTCTTGGAACCTGGCACCCAGCAGGTGTGGGTGGAAGTTAGAAGAGGGTCACGGAGAGTCCACAGGCCAGTAGACTCCAGAATCTGCTGGGAAATACCACAGTGGGCAGGAGATGGGCTGGGACTCTGCCATTTATGTCAGACCTTGAAGTTTGTAAATCACTTTTCCCCTTTCATCTCCCAACAGCCCTTTGAGGCAAGAAATGCCAGATATTATATCATTCCCACTTTTCAGACAAGCAAATTGAGCTTTGTCTCCCCTATTTGATTGAGCTCCTAGAGGGAGGTATCTATGTTTTTGTTTTTCTTTGCATCCTTATAGCACAGTGCACAGCACTTAATAAATTAGGTCCTTAATAAATGCTTGTTGACTGACAGATTTTCCATTAGTAATAGTTGTATTTATTCTTTGAATAGATAAGATACTTAAGATGTATTTTTTTCAATTAAATCGAATTCTCCTAAAGTTTCAAAACCATCGGGTCCAGTCTTTTTCTTCAAGAGCTGATTTTGAGTTTGAGTTGACTGGTGTGTCCCATGTAGCTCAGGGTCAGGTCTCCTCCTTCTCTTTAGATTGATCCTATCGCTCCCTGGGCCACTGACTGAGAAAGGAGACAAAAGTTCCTTCAGATTTTCAGTGCCTCAGTTTCCACAGATGTCACAGTCTGTGGTCCTTGGGGGCAGTGATGATGAAGTCAGAGGTGAAATCAAGAGAACTCGCTGAAGTGGTATAAAATGGATTAAGGGTGCCTCTAGGCCAAAAGTGGGCCTCCCCTACCCATCCCACAGTACCCCAACTCTCTTCTTTTAGAATCCTTCCCTCCAGATTCTCCACTCCTTACCTTCCCCCTCCACACCCTGACACCCCCTCACACATACACTCACACATACAAACACATTCATAAACACACACACACACCAGCAGCTCTAGGTATCTCATTACCAACTAAATCCCATTGGAATCTAACAAAGGGACAATCTACAGTTATTTGCATTTTAAAAGAGAACTTGCTCTAGAATTTGTAGGAAAAACTTTAAGAAAGAGCTATAATGGTGGGATTACTGGCCACATTTGGGCACCCACCTCTCCTCCTTCAGAAAAAGCCCAGATAGGGTAGGGTCAGAAAATAATAATGGTTCATATTATATAGCAATTCACAATGCACTTCTCTCACAAGGCCCCGGGCCTCTACCCAAGGTTGTACCAAAATTATCATCCTTCCTACACTGAAAAGTAAGTCTAGGAGAGGTTGGATCCACAATACAGAGCTTTTGTCGCATAGATTCCATGCTTTTGTTCATTCTCCCAATCTCTGGCCTCTAAGGAGAATCCTGAGTGGGTACAAATAGCATTAGGGAGGGCCCTGGCAAAGGATCTTTTAAACCTGCTGCTCCCTTTAGGGCCAATGAGACAGGGTTCAGATGACCCTCTCCAGCTGCCCAGTGCTCTGCTGGCCCAATTCATGTCACAGTGACTTTTTGAGAAGGACTTCCTATTTTCTGTACTCTAAAGGGAATGAATAAAAGCGTGAGACTTGAAGGATGTTTTAATAATTCCATTACTACTGGGGACTGTTGACAATCAGTCCAAGTAGGCCATCAAACTCTTCATTCTTTTCTAGTTCCCTTTTCTCACTCTTTGTTCACCATCATCCAGCAAACTTTTCAACTTTCTCAATATCTGCTCCTGAACACCCTTCTTCTGTTTACTTTCCCTCAGAAAAATCTATTTTAAGAAAAGTCCCCAAGCCAGCCATGCTTAGTCCTTTATTCCTCTCTGACCTTCACTCCTAACTCTCCACACTTGTTTCTACACCATATTCTTGTTCAATCACCTCCCTTCTCTCTTCTTTTTAGCTTCCTTTTTTAAATTGTTTTCTTCTATTAGAATATTAGCTTCTTATTTAAACTTAGCAACTCCACAATCTTTTTCCCCCCTCAATTTTAATAGGGTTTTTTGTTGTTGTTGTTGTTGTTGCACTGATTAGTGAGCAGGTGCTTTCAAAATAGAGCTAGTTATTCATAGTACCCATTCCTCAAAACGTTATGAGTGTTAAAACTTAGCAAACCACGATACATAATTCCTTTGAGTAAGTCATTTTTCTGAATCTTAGTTAATAGGGATAAAAAATATCAGTTGTAGAGATCCCTTGTCTATAAATCATTCAAGATCTACTTTTAAGTATTGGGTAAGAAGGAAGCAGTCAGTTTCCAAAGTGGTTCAACTGTCCAAATGTTTGAATATTTTTCCATATATGGGCCATGTTTTTCATGCTGTTTTACCCTTGGAGACCAATAGAATCCATATTCTACCTCAATTCTCCAAATATTTGAAGATTTGAAGGTATTTCCAGTTGCCTCACTTAGTCCATAGGATATACAATCTGAGCCCCTCTATCAATATCGAGTCCTCCATGGAAGGTCCTCTCTTTTATTAATGTCGTCCTTATGATGTAATGTCCAAATTTGAACTTGATATGGTCTTGAAGTAGCTTTGGGCAAATGCTAAGTTAAAGAAGGGAGAAATGCACAATTGAATACAGAAATATGGATTTCATTCTACAAGGAAAGGGGAAAGAAGGGAATTCTATATACAGTAAAGAACTGGAAACATCCAACAATTGGAGAACGAGCACGTTGTTGGGTATAAATATGTTGGAATGCTACTGTAATGTAAGAAAGAAAAAAAATGATCTGCAAACAAACAAAAAAAATAACATCAGCTTCTTGAAGTTAAGGATTCTCTTTCTTTCTACTTGTATTTTGTTCCTGGTACTTAGCACAGAGTCTAGTGCACAGTAAGTGCTTAATAAATGCTTTATATAATTATATATTAATCAATAATTATATATTACATGTATGTAATTATAAATATATATTTACATAAATAATTATATAAATAAATTATTGTAGGATCAGCAGAGAACAATGTCACCCTTTATGGGAGAAAAGAGCTTTTTAATCACCCACATAGGATCATAGGAGCATGGATCTAGCTGAAAAGTCTTTGGAGGTCATCTAGTTCAAACCCCTTGCTTTTCAGATGAAGAAACTGAGACCCAGAGGAGTTAAATGATTTGTCCAAGATCACACAAGTAATAAGTGGCAGAATTGGGATTTGAACTCAGGTCTAATTAATGATTCCAAAACTAGAATTCTTACCTCTGAATCACCCTGTCTCTCTCCAATGCCTCACTATTTTTCTAATGGCAATATCATATGTCAGCCTTCTTAATTTCACTTCTAAGAGGTTGTTCCCTCAAACAGCTGGGCCCAAACCACAAACCACAAAATGCCTGATACGTAAATATTTCAATTCATTCATCCATAAGGGAATAAATGACACTGTACTCTTGTCCCAATGACAAATGAGATATTTCTTCTTTTCAGCCCACTGTACATAACTGTCTGGTTCATTTTCTTTGCAAAGAAACAATCATATTCTTTCACCTGGAATCTCTTACTTGACAAGCGCTGGAATTCTCCAAGGAATCTGTGGATGGAGAAATTTGCCTGGAGACAATGGAACCCCATGGATAATGGATACTGCCAAATCATATAGCTGGCATGGAAGGGAATAGGACCTACCCAGGGAATTGAGCACAGGATTTAAGGAAATTTCAAGGAGGTGCAAGAGATGCTAGAGACTAGAGGAACTAGATGGAGGGAGAGAATTTGGCACTGAAATTTTTAAAGTTAATGTTTAAAAATCTCTCTATTCACACATAGATGAAGATATGATTTAAAAAACTGGCCCTCAGGACTTAAAAAAAGATGTTGACTAAATCATGAAGATTAAATATAATTGGAATAAAAATAAGTCCTGCACTTGATTTTGGAAAAAATCAATTTCACAAGTATAAGATGGTTGACTTCCAGGAATAGACAACATTTCTGAAGAAGTTCAGGGAGTGTTAGTATACTGTAAATTCATTGAGTCAACAGTGATAAAGACAAGAACATAAATGTAATCTTAGGCTGCCTTAAGAGAAGGCAAGAGTTCAAGATTAGAAAGATTGTAATCCTGTTGTTTTCTTTCCCAGTTGGACTCTACTTGGTGCATGGAGTATAGTCTTAGGCAATACATTTTTCTTTTTTTAAATTTTGAAAACTATTTTGTTTTAATCAGTCAAGATCTGCCTTCTCATCCCCCCCATTGAAATTATATGCACACATGTGCATGCACATGCATGTGCACATACACACACAAACACTCAAAACCCATTACAAAAATGTACAATCGATCAAAGCAAATTTCGTATTGACCATGTCTAAAACAATATTTGTCTCATTCTTCACTTTGAATCCTTTGCATCTTTATAAGAAATAAGTTGCATATTTTCTCTTTAGTCCTCTGGAATTCTGGTTGGTTATTACATAGATAAGAGTTCAGCACTATAGTCACATTGATATACCATAACTTGTTCAGCTATTCCCCAATTTAGGGACATCCCTCCAATTTTCATTCTTTGCCACCACAAAAAGAGTTCTAATTTTGGGAGGGTACATCCTTAGATTCTGTTTTGTTTAAGACTAATCCTTCCATCCAACTCACTTCCAGTTGATCAATGATGGACAGAAACAACTACACCCAGAGAAGGAACACTGGGAAGTGAATGTAAATTGTTAGCACTACTGTCTATCTACCCAGGTTACTTATACCTTCAGAATCTAATACGTAATGTGCAACAAGAAAATGGTATTTACATACATATATTGTATCTAGGTTATATTGTAACACATGTAAAATGTATGGGATTACCTGTCATCGGGGAGAGGGAGTAGAGGGAGGGAGGGGATAATTTGGAAAAATGAATACAAGGGATAATATTATTTTAAAAATTACTCATGCATATATACTGTGGGAAAAAAATTCTAAAAAAAAAAAAAAAAGACTGCTCCTTCCCCTTTTTGTATGTGCCCTCTCCCCTTATTCTTTTCCCTTCTAATTCTCTATTGAGTGCAGTGCATTTTTTAACCCAGTTGTGTGTATGTTCTCCCTTCTTTTGATCAGTTCAAAAGAAAGTTAAGTATCAATGAATTTTCCTGTGCTTTCTTGCTTCTGTAAATATACTTCTTCTTGTGTGCCCCAATTATATGAGATAATTTCTCCTAACCTTCCTTTCTCTTATTTTCCCCGAAATCCTTATCTCTATGTATTTCTCTTCCCCGTATTTCCATTCTCTACTTAAAATCATTAAAAAAAAAAAAAAACCCAAAACAAAACAAAACAAAACAAAACAAAAAACCATGATGTGTGATACTGGTTGCGTCTCTTCAGTATTTAAATTTTTTCTTTCTAGCTATTGGCAACATATTTTCTATAACCTAAAATTTTTGGATTTTCACTATGATGGGGAGTTTTCATTATAAGGTTTCTTCCACAAAATGAGTGTGAATTCCATTTCCATTTTAGTCTCTGGTTTTAAGCATAGCATTCAGAGGGTCCAGTGATTCTTAAACTTTTTTTGAATGTTTCCAGGTCAGTTGTTTTTGTTATGAGATACATTTATTCTCTTCCTCCTCCTCCTCCTCCTCCTCCTCCTCCTCCTCCTCCTCCTCCTCCTCCTCCTCCTCCTCCTCCTCCTCCTCCTCCTCCTCTTCCTCCTCCTCCTCCTTCTTCCCCTTCTCTTTCTCCTTCTCCTTCTCCTTCTTTTCCTCCTCCTTCTTCTTCCTTCTTTTAGCTTTTTGACTCTGTTTTCATATTTCATGTTGCCTTATGGAATCATTAGCTTCTCTTTGATTCATCCTAATTTTCAGGTAGTTTGTTGTTTGGGCAAGTTTTTGTACTCTTGTGCCAAACTATTAATTTTCTTTCCAGTTTTTTCCTTCCATAGATCTCTTTCCCAATTTCTTTTCCAGTTTTTTCCTCAATCATTCTCATGCCTTAAAAATTAAAAATTTTTCTTTATTTCTTCCCAAAGTTCCATTTGAATCTGTACTAGGTAATGGGGTAGGGGGAGAAGACAACAAATATTTATACAGCACCTGCTATATGCCCCTCATTGTGGTGACCATTTTTTAACTTGATCTTGACAACAATCATAAGAGGTAATTACTAGTAATATCCCTATTATACAATTAAGGAATCTGAGGAAAACCGGGTTAAGTGACTTGCCCAGAGTCACATAGCAAGTGGCTAGATTTGAATTAAGCTCTTCCTGATTCCTAGCCCAACACTTTATCCACTGTGCCATTTAGCTGAAAGCTTCTGGACTATTAGAGTGGAATGGTCTAAAGCCTTAGAAGGTTGACCACTCATGGGGCATATTGTAAAGAAGATTCTTATTCAGGTAAAATAAATGTTAGATGGGTAATGAAGCACTTCCAAACTCCAAAATGCTACAATTCTGCCTTTAGAATGACTCCATGATTTTTATTTTTATTTATTTATTTTTTGGCTGAGGCAATTAGAGTAAGTGACTTGCCCAGGGTCACACAGCTAGGAAGTGTTAAGTGTGTGAGTTCAGATTTGAACTTAGGTCCTCCTGACTTCAGTACTGGTGCTCTAGCCATTGTGCTACCTTGCTGCCCCATGACTGCATTCATTTCTCTGAGTTCTATATTTAGGAATGGAAGGAATTTTAGTGGTTATTAAATTCAAACCCCTCACTTTACAGATGAGAAACCCCTGGCCCACTTATTATAAAGTGATTCTTTCCCCCCACCCCAGTCCCATGGCTATTAAGGATCTCAGTTAGGATTTTAAATGTACATCTTCTCGAATCTGGCACTATCCTCACTGGCTCACTACCCCATGCTGTCTTTGGGAAGTCATCTGTCCCATTAACTAGAATTGAGGCATTTCTAAAATGAAGTTCCCATAATCCCCAGGATACATACAGACTTTTGCCCTTGTGGTCCTTCTTTGACTAACATGTCTGCTCCAGTAATGTGATGTCTTTTTTTTTGCTTGCCTCTTCTAGCTCCAAAATTCTCAGAATGCCCAAAGCCACAGAAATGATTCATACAGACTCCTGCTCTAGCTGTTTATAAGTTAAAAACAATTCTCTGTCTCTCTCTCTGTCTCTGTCTCTCTCTGTCTCTGTCTCTCTCCCTCCCTCTCTCTCCTTCTCTGTCTCTGTCTCTCTCTCTGTCTCTCTCTCTCTGTCTCTCTCTGTGTCTCTCTCTGTGTCTCTGTCTCTCTCTGTCTCTGTCTCTCTCTCTCTCTCTCTCTCTCTCTCTCTCTCTCTCTCTCTCTCTCTGCCTCTCTGTCTCTGTCTCTCTCTTTGTCTCTGTCTGTCTCTCTGTATTCCTGTCTCTGTCTTCTCTATATCTCTCTCTCTGGTCTGTCTCTCTCTCACACACATACACACATACACACAACTACACATAAGCTTTCAAAGAAAATAATTAAAAGGCGGACAGCAAAAAAGCCAGAGAAAAGAAAGCACTTCCTGCTGCCTGATGGCTGCCTTTGGGGCTCCAGAACTCCCACTGTATCTAAGTGCAACTTTGGGGAAAAACCTCAGAAAACAAGCATGTGCTTACACTCCAAATGGAACGAAGTGAGACAGAAAGACAAAGACAGAAACAAAAGCAGAAACAGAGACTGAAAGAGACAGACAGAGAGAGGGAGAGAGGGAGGGAAGGAAAGGAAGAGGCTAAGGGAGAGGACAAGATGTTACTCAGGACAGGAGATTAAATAACAGTATTTGGCTTCATACACTTCCCAGTTCTTCAAGCTCTTTTAGCTCTTTTATATTGGGATGCCATAACATTTGTCCTGTTTTAACGAGGGCCTTCCAAATAGCCTTCCCCCACTCTATGCAGAGGATGAAGAAAACTCAGGGTAAGATTCATCAGAGGCACTCAAAAAAAGGAGATGCCCAAGAAACCCCAGCATCCTCAAATCCCAAAGTGACATATGAAAAGCAGGAGCTCTTAGGTTGGCAGCTGGGTGGCAGTGGTGGAGAGGGACCTGAGCTTAGGGAGGAAGAAAATGAAATGGATTTGAGATCAGATGGCAAGGTTGGTAACTATCCCTGGGGAGAAGGAAGAAGAGAAGAAGAAAAGGAAAGAGGAGAAAGAAGGAGAGGAGGAAGAGGAGGAGGAGGAGAAAGAAGAGAAGGAGGAGGAGAGCCGCCTGTGGGGCTCCAGAACTCCCACTGTATCTAAGTGCAACTTTGGGGAAAAACCTCAGAAAACAAGCATGTGCTTACACTCCAAATGGAACGAAGTGAGACAGAAAGACAAAGACAGAAACAAAAGCAGAAACAGAGACTGAAAGAGACAGACAGAGAGAGGGAGAGAGGGAGGGAAGGAAAGGAAGAGGCTAAGGGAGAGGACAAGATGTTACTCAGGACAGGAGATTAAATAACAGTATTTGGCTTCATACACTTCCCAGTTCTTCAAGCTCTTTTAGCTCTTTTATATTGGGATGCCATAACATTTGTCCTGTTTTAAGGAGGGCCTTCCAAACAGCCTTCCCCCACTCTATGCAGAGGATGAAGAAAACTCAGGGTAAGATTCATCAGAGGCAGGGACTCCTACACTCAAAAAAAGGAGATGCCCAAGAAACCCCAGCATCCTCAAATCCCAAAGTGACATATGAAAAGCAGGAGCTCTTAGGTTGGCAGCTGGGTGGCAGTGGTGGAGAGGGACCTGAGCTTAGGGAGGAAGAAAATGAAATGGATTTGAGATCAGATGGCAAGGTTGGTAACTATCCCTGGGGAGAAGGAAGAAGAGAAGAAGAAAAGGAAAGAGGAGAAAGAAGAAGAGGAGGAAGAGGAGGAGGAGGAGAAAGAAGAGAAGGAGGAGGAGAGCCGCCTGTGGGGCTCCAGAACTCCCCTGTATCCAAGTGCTACTTTGGGGACAAAGACTTAGCTTCAGTTCCTCACCGCAAACCCCTCAAATTCTCAGAGTCTCAGTCTGATTAGTGGTAAGATGGACATGACAATACTTGCATTATTGAAGGATTATGGGGAGAAAAGCTTTGAAAACCTTAAATACATGTGTGTATATATATAAATGTATGTGTGTGTACACCCACACACATCAGGGAACCAATTTTCAAAGACAAGGTAAGGATTATTTTCTTCCAAACAAATAAAGACAATTTGTTTTAATATCAAGTCAAGGAAGAGACTGTTCAATTTGACTACAGATATTCTAAATATGAGATCATTATCCAGTGACCAACAAGTGACATATAGTACCAGAGGCACTAAGCCTATCCGTCTTGAGATTCACCATAAATGAAATCAGAAGAAAGTTGCCCATGAAGAGTATTCCTTATAGAGGCAGAGAAAGAAGTTGAAATTGTGAGTTTTATTGCATGACTCAAAGTCACCAAAAAATACAATTTCAAGAGAAAAAGTTTGATCTTCACACTAAACCTCCGTACCTTCCCCGGACCCTCAAACCGATCCTTATTTGCCAAGAACTTTCACCATCCTGGTCACTCTTGGCTGGATGCTCTCTATCTATCAATGTCCTTCTGAGAAAGTGGTAACTAGAACTGTAACCCAATGGTGAAAACGTTTGCAAAAAGACCACAGTGGGATTAATAGCAGTTTACCAAAAACCATAAGTCAATGAAGAAGAAATGGTAGAAATTCTATGAGAATTTAAAATGTCACCAAAATAAATTTAATTTAATTTAAAAAGAAATTCCATGAGGAACTTAGCTGGGGAAAAAATCAAATCACCATACACTCTTCAAAGGAAGCCTTGACAGGATTTAGACATGATGGGCACCAAAACAGCATCACAAATAACAAAAATGACTTTAACAGGCTGCACAAGACATTATGGCTATGGGAGCTATGTATGGGAGTCTGTGCACAATCAAACACTATGTCTTAGCAGTCCTCCGGGAATTTTTCTTTTTAACTCTGAGTGTTACATTAATATGAGCTATTGGTGCTATGGATTAAGAGCTGGAGTGGGACGTCTCAACTCCATCCAGTCCAGCCCGAGGGAAGTGGAGCCAAGGAAAATGAAGTGACTTCTTCAGAATCACACATGGCCAGTAAGTCTGGCCAGGGCCCCTAACCACAGAAGTGGGTGTTTGGACCACAGCCCTTGCTGCCTTCTAAACCAGTCCTTGGGCTGGCCACAACATTGTAAAGTGACAAGTTTGGGGCCAGTGCCCCCGTGCCTTTAAGCACTTCTTCCTGCTTAGCTGTGCCTCCAGCTCTCCTAAGAGTCCCATTTTCATGGAACTTTCTACCTTCCTTCCTAACACAAGCATCTCCTGGATAAAGGATGCTGAAGGAATAAGGGAAACAAGCAAGCACTTATTAATCTCCACCCTCTTTCCTAACACAACCATTTCCTAGGAAAGGGATGATAAGGAAGAAAAGAAGGAAGGGAGGAAGGAAGGGAGGAAGGAAGGGAGGAAGAAAGGAAGGAAGGAAGGGAGGAAGGAAGGAAGGAAGGAAGGAAGGAAGGAAGGAAGGAAGGAAGGAAGGAAGGAAGGAAGCAAGGAAGGAAGGAAGGAAGGAAGGAAGGAAGGAAGGAAGGAAGGAAGGAAGGAAGGAAGGAAGGAAGGAAGGAAGGAAGAAAACAAGCATCTACTACGTGTGTGGCACAGTATAAAATGCTTTCCAGCTATTTCATTTGGACTTCATAATGAGAGTAGAAGGTGGATACTAATTATTCTCTCCACTTTAGAGTTAGGAAACTGAGGTGGTCAGGTTGCCCAAGGTTTAAATTCAGATCTTCCTAATTAAAAAGTCTATCACTCTATCCACTGCATTACCTAGGAGCCTCAATGCTCGATTGATAAACTACTGAGGGTATGATTGAGGCTGGGGGCTTCTGGGGGTTCATTTGCATATTAAAAGGAGATAAGGTCCAAGAAATGAGCGGTAGAATTTCAGGCACGAAGGTTAGTTATTGGGGGGAGATTTTGGAAAAGTGCAGGTGGGGATTGAGGGAGGAGGGCACTTTCCCATCAGGGCAGTCTGATGTAAGAGAGCTGAATTAGAAGTCAAAGGACCTGGATTCAAATTTTACCCAAATCACTCAGCACATGTGTGACCTCAATCATTAATTAATGTCTCTGGGGCTCAGTTTCTTCATCTGTGAAATGATGCACAGGGCTAAATGATCTCCCAGATTCTTTTAAGCTCTAAAGTCTCTGATTTTATGGTGCCCCAAATCATTCCCCAGAGGCCTTTGTGTACCCCCTACTCCCTCCTGCTCTCCTCCCACACTTCCTTTCTGGACTAAAATAAAGCAGTATTTTCATAAAACACTTTTTTTGGCCCCTCCTCCCTCCCCCTCCACACCTCCAAGTGACCACAAACCAACTAATCTTTCAACAATAGGAACACTGCGCCATGGAAAAGTAACAAGTCTTGTGAAGAGATCACTTCTGGAAACTGGAGGGGGAGCAAACTTTCACAGTTCACTGGCCTGAGCACTGTCCTTGCACTGATTCTCATACTCCCCAGGGAGATGGGAGGAGTCCAGTTATATAGAGTAAATGGTTCTTGTGGGGTCTAGAGCAGCAGAAAAACCCAAGTTCAAATCCTTATTGGTTCTAAGACCCTCAAAAATCACCCACTTTCTCTCTGCCTCAGTCTATCTATAAAATAAAAATACTAGTATCTTATTCACAGGTTCTTGTGAGATTCAAATGGGACAACCTACATAAAATCCTTTTTAAACCAAAAGGTGCTATATCAATGTTAGCTAGTCAGCTTGAACTGAACCGCTTATTAAATTTTCTGTGAGCCTTACACCTCAGAACTCAGCAAACACTCCATCAAGACTTAGTTTATCGTGTTGTTGGTTTTCCAGATTTAAGTGATGGAGAAATGTTAATCATTCAGATTAAATGTAAAATGTGCCTCAGTACATTCCACATCACCCCTCCCCCACGTCCCCTGAGCTGAATGTTAAACATTTACAGTGGCACTCCTTGGCTATTATCATCATCTCCTTGAGCCTAAGAGGCCATCTAATCCAACTTGTACCCGGGCATGAATCTGTTTTACGGCATACTGAACATATGGCTATCTAGCCTTTACTCAAAGACCCATAATGATAGGGAGCTCCCTACCTCCCAAGATAATGGGCCCATTTAAAATTAGAATCCCTCCAATCCTTGAGAAGTTTTTCTTGACATCAGCAACCTCTACCCAGTGCTCCTACTTCTGCCCTCTGGGGCCAAGCTCAATAAGTGGGATCTTTTTTTCATGTGACTGTCCTTCAGATACCTGAAGGCGACTGTCATTCTGCCATGCTTGGCCAAGTCTTCTCTTCTCCACAATACATCCCTACCTCTCTAGACCATCAGACTAATCCTTACTTGCCAAGAACTTTTGCCCTCCTGGTCACCCTCAACCGGATGCTCTCTACCTTACAATGCCCTATCCAGAAAATGGTGCCCAAGGTGAGAAGAAGGTCTTATACAGAGTAGAGAATCAAGACTGTTGCCTCTCTAGCCCAGGGTGATATTAATGTGGCCAAGGATCATGTTACTTATTTTGATTGCCTTTGGCTTATTAGAGTTTGCAACACCCCAGAAATCTTTCTAATGTCCATATTCCAGGCACTGCTTCTTCCTTGATTCAGGAAGTCAAGGAAAATCAGGAAATATTCTAATAGGAGAGACTCCCTTAGACTGTGAACTCCTTGGAGACATTTTTGCCTTCCCTCATGTTCCCAG
This sequence comes from Sminthopsis crassicaudata, assembly GCF_048593235.1. Lineage (NCBI taxonomy): Eukaryota > Metazoa > Chordata > Mammalia > Dasyuromorphia > Dasyuridae > Sminthopsis > Sminthopsis crassicaudata. Next base: position 31,464,052 of record NC_133620.1, on the reverse strand, counting down.
TGTATCACAAAGCCTGGCTCATGGTTTTTACTGAGTGTTTGGTGATTTGATTCTTTTTAGATTTGTTTTATTCCCCAAAGAACAGTCCCTGAATAATTCCTCAATTGTAATCAGGAAAGGAGAAGGGGGATCCCCAAAGACCCCAGGTGAGGGAGACCCAGAGCAGATGTGCCTTCTCTTCCTGCAGCAAGTCCTGATTGAAAGCTGGTAAGTGACACATTGTTTGAAGCTACCAATGTTCCTGCAATTGAATTGGCAAATATTTACCTTGGGATCTGCAGGACTGAAAATATTTGGTTGAAACCAGATGTGTCACGTGTCCATCCCTGAAACATTAGCCAAGGGAGTGATTTAGGAAAATAAAGTTCTGGGTGGAGTGCTTACCTTTGCTCAAATGTTTGCTTTCTGCCTAAGATCCTGAGAAATGAATGAGAAAGTCAGGTAGTCACTAGCTCATCTGGACAGCTGTAATGCACACTAGGGCGTGAAGAAAGAGGTTTTGGTTTGGTTTGGGGTAGGTTGGTTTTTTCTTTTGCATAAATCAGAAATAGGGAAATACACTTTGTCCTTAAAGGTTTCCTGTGATAGTTCTGAACCACTTGACCTTGATCAAAATGGCTTGTTTGTTCTTTAAAAAAAAAAAAAAATCCCACATAGGAAAATTGACCTGAAATCATGGTGGCTCAGGTGTGTGATTTCTGAAGATTAGCTAGGAAGGATTAGAATAGGAAGGATTAGAACAGAGATGTTCCCAAATAGCCAGGTAGAGCTCTTGAGTTTGTGGGTGTGATGGAGAAAAGACTTAGATATTCTCTATGTTGCTGAATTTAGTCATTTTTCAATCACATCCAATCTTTCCTGACCCTCGTTTGGGGTTGTCTTGGCAGATGTTGGAGTGGTTTGCCATTTCCTTCTCCAACAGATGGAGAAACTGAGGCAAAGAGGATTAATGACTTGCCCAGAGTCACACAGCTAGTGTCTGAGGACAGATCTGAACTCAGCAGGTGAGTCTTCAGTGCTCTACGCATTATGGTGCTTCCTAGAGACCCAGATATTCCATATAGTGCCCCCCAAATCAATTGCCTTTTAGAGGAGTCACTGTTTGGGAGAGGGAGAGAGTTGTTCATTGAATGGTCACTACTATGCTCTCTCCCCTACTCAAGACTGGATTAGTGGTGGGACATCACTGTAAGATGCAAATAATCTTAGGAGGACAGAGAAAAACAAAAAATTAAAATGCTGATACCTCCAAGAGCCCTTCCCTTTAGACCTGAATGAAGGAGACTGGACACAAGTGTCGTGGCTTATTCTCCAAGAAGAGGCAGGACGTCAGATCTTTGGGGTGCTTTCCATCACCTCCATTTAGAAACAGAAGGTATTCCAAACAATTCCTTGAACTCCTTGAACAAAGTCACTAAAAATGTCCGTATTCTTTGAGCCAGAGATTTAATGTCAGGTACAAGCCCCAAGAAGGGCAATAACAAAAAACACATTTGATATTTATAATTATCACAGAGCTAGAAGCCAAGCACACGCCACTGACTGGGACATGACTCTGTATTTCATGGAATATTATTGTGCTATGAGAAAAATGCCCACGACAGATGCGGAAAAACATGGTAAGACATATTAACCAATATAAAATACAGGAAAACAATATACACAGTGTCCCCAATGGTGAAAATGGAAACAAAAGTAACAACCAAACAGTTGGAACTGTTCGAAATTATAATGAGCAAAATTGTACACTGTTTCAAAATCTGATTCTTTTTGTACAGCGAAATAGCTGTTTGGACATATATACATATATTGTATTTAATTTATACTTTCACATATTTAACATGTATTGGTCAACCTGCCATCTGGGGGAGAGAATGGGGGGAAGGAGGGGGAAAATTGGAATAAAAGGTTTGGCAATTGTCAATGCCATAAAATTACCCATGCATATATTTAGTAAATAAAAATATAATTAAAAAAGAAATTATAATGAGTAAGCCAAAAAAGAGATATGAGAGGGCATCTTCTTCTTTGCCCTCTACTTTGCTGAGGTGGAGGACTATGGGTATGGAATACTATAAAAATCCTGCTCTCCAGGACCAGGAGATCGTTATATACTTCAACAATAATACTATATGATGATCAATTCTGATGGACAAGGCCCTCTTCAACAATGAGATGAACCAAATCAGTTCCAATAGAGCAGTAATGAACTGAACCAGCTACACCCAGTGAAAGAACTCCGGGAGACGACTATGAACCACTACATAGAATTCCCAATCCCTCTAATTTTGTCCGCCTGCATTTTAGATTTCCTTCACAGGCTAATTGTACACTATTTCAAAGTTGGATTCTTTTTGTTCAGCAAAACAACTGTTTGGTCATGTATAACATATATTGTATAATTTATACTCTAACATATTTAACATGTATTGGTCGACCTGCCATCTGGGGGGTGGGAAGGAGGGGAAAAATTGGAACAAGGGTTTTGGCAATTGTCAATGTTGTAAAATTACCCATGCAAATATCTGGTAAATAAAAACTATTATTATTTTTAAAAAAAGAAAAAGAAAATAGCAAACTGCTTCACTACTTTTGCCAATAAAAGAGTTGAACATAAATGAAAAAAAAGATTGAAAAACAATTAATCATATCACAATATTATGGTAATTTGTAACTCATTCTAATAATATTTCTCTTTTTAAATAAAAATATTTCTTTCTTTAAAAAAAAATCCTGCTCTTCCTGATGACAAGAAAAACGTGAGTTCAAATGTGACCTCAGACACTTACTAGCTGTATGACACTGGGCAAGTCACTTCCCTCTGATTGCATCAGTTTCCTATAGTAATAGCCCCTACTTTGCTTGGTTTTATGCAAATCAAATGAGAGAATATTTGTAAAATGTTTAGGACAGTGTCTGGCACATAGTAGGTGCTTTTTCCTTTCCCTGCTTTTGCTGAACTGTATTTGTTTGTTTGTTTTTTACCCCCTCTTACATATTCTTTGTTATAAGGGATGAGTCTCTGGAAGGAGGAGAGGATTAAATTGGGAAATATGGGCAATATAAAAATAAGCAGAGGCAGCTAGATGAGGCTATGGATAGAGAACGAGGCTGGAATCAGGAAGACCCAAGTTCAAATCTAAACTCAGAAACTCACTTGACTCACCCATGTCACTTGACATCTGGACAAATCACTTAACCTCTGTCTGCCTCAATTTCCTCAACTCTTAAATAGAGAAAATAATGGCAGTTACCTATTTGTAAAGTACACAGCTCACAGTAAAAGCTTAATAAATGCTTGCTTCTTTCCAATGTATTTGTTTAAAGGTGTCAGTTAAAATAAGACAGAAAGATACAGAAATTAAAAGATCTTTGGTCACATGTAGCTTGCACTAGATGGTCTATAACGTGCTTTCAGACTTGGATATTCTGCACTTTTCCTTCTGAATCTCCTCGGACATTGTGCAAAGTGCTGGGGATACAAAGAGAAAATGAAAAACCAATTTCTTCCCTCAAGCAGCTTACGTTCTACTGGGGGAGGGAGGAGACACACATAAGTACACACATGCTTATTCCAGGAGGGAGAAAAAACTAGTTCTAGAACTCTGGGGGATCTAATGACACTCACAAAAAGTAGTTAAATAAAGTTTAAATTCAAAGAAAAGATGGCCATAGCTCACATTTCTAGTATACACTGAGGCTCTTAAATAACCAATATTCCTGTGGGACCTCATTGTCCCCATTTTCCAGAAAAGGAACTTGATGTCCAGAGACTTAAGCAACCTGCCTGTGGTCACACAGCTCCTAACTGTCAGAACAATTCAAATCCTGGTGCCCCAGCTCCACACCAAATGTTCCTTCCGCCTCTGCCTTCCCAGTATGAAAACTGTTCCAACTGTTTGTCTTTTTAAAATCCGACTGAATTCAACCTTTGTGATGATTTGCACAAGGATAAATACGAAGGCATCTCACCACAATCTTGTCCCAGCAGTTATTGAGGATCCCCAGGCTCCGAGCACTGTGCTAAGCGCAAGGCGCTGATTTTCACCGGTGTTCTTTTAAACATTCACGATGGCATTTTTTTTTCAAATCTTTCCAAGTCGTTTCTTTTTCAAATAAACTCTGGCACGTTTATTAGGTATTTAATAAATGCTTGTTGGACTGTATTCCTCTGGGAATATATGAAAAATGTTTACATAATAATAATAGCTAACATATCTATGGCACCTCTCAATAAAACAATGACAACAGATTGAAGTGGATTCTAAAGAGTTCAGTGGGAAGAAATAATTAATAATAATATAAGTACTATAAATAACAATATACTAGCATATAAATAATAAATGTAGATGAATAATAATAAAGTAGCATTTTATGAAACCTACTATGTGCCAGGTAGTATACTAAGCACTTTACAAAAATTATCTCATAATCCCTTTATATTGTAAGGTGTATATATTGAGGGCAGGATCTGTGTTTCTTTTTGTTAATTTTATTAATTAATTAAATTTATTAATTTTGTTAATTGTATCTCCAGCTTTTAGTCTGCGTTGTTGGAACTTAAATAAAATAGGTTGGTCCTCACACTAACCCCAGGAAGTAGGGCTATCATTATCCCCATTTTACAGCTGAGGAAACTGAGGCAGACAGCAGCGACGTGATCATCCCAGGGTCACTCAGCCAGCCACGTGGCTGAGCTAGGAAGGCCGCTGCGCTGGATGGAGAGGCAAAATGACAAAGGGAGCAGAGGTACCTCTTCATGTCTCTGAGACTCAAATCTTTCCCCTTTTCAATGAGAGACAATTTTAAATTGCACCTGGACACGCGGAAATATCCCATCTTCCCCTGGTCCGCCCCGAGCAGAGCAGGAAGGGCAACAAAGTCTCGGCTGGGAATCCCTGCCTTGCTACTTAGTAACTGTGAGTGAAGGAACCCAGACAGACAGACTGGACGATTTCTAATGGAGGCCACAAGGTGGAGCCATAGCGCACAGCCCTCTGGGAGGCAAAAGGCCCTGAGTTCAAATCTTCAGATTACTAACTATGACTCTGGGCAAGTCACTCAACCCTGTTTGCCTCAGTTTCCTCATCTGTAAAATGAACTGGAGAGGGAAATGGCCAACCGCTCCAGTACCTCTGCCAAGGAAATCTCAACTAAATGTCCTTTCCAGCTCTAACGTTCCAGGATAGCCAGAATTCGCATAGTGCTTTAAGTGCTTTAAGAATTGCAAAACTCCGATCCCCTAAGAGGTAAGTCGTATTATCCTGTTTTGACAGATAAGGAAACTGAGGCAAAGAGAAGTCCAGTGCCCAGGATCACACAGCTAAGACAATGCCTGAGGTTTCAAATTCAGGTCTTCCTGAGTCCAAGTCCAATCCTCTGTCCACTGTGTAATCCAACTGCTCTTGAGTCTGTCATTCTAAGTTCATTTTTGCAAATGTTGCAAAGAATGTGCTTGTGAATCAACTGCACCTAGGAGTCAGGAAGACCTGCTCTCAGTCATTTTACCAGGTGTGTGAACCTGGGCAAGTCACTCAGTCAAGTCAACAATGTACTTACTAAGCACCTACTATGTGCCAGGCACATAGTAGGTGCCAGGCACTGTGCTAAACACTGGAGATAGAAAAGCAAAAGGTTTCCTCTCAAGAATTCACACTCTCACTTAGTTTCTACTAAGTTACTTAGTATTAAGTACAAGTTAAGTTATTTAACTTAAGTTACTAAATTAACAAGCAAGTTAAATAACTTAGTACTAAGTACAACCAGCTTGTATTTGAGTTAGAGATCCCTACACTACACCAAGTAATTGTTTCCCACTATATAGATCATCTTGTTTTTTACAATAATAATAACACATAATACTTTTATTTTGCAAAATGATTGACATCTCTTTTCTCATTTGATCCTAACAATAACTCCAGGAGCTAAGTATTGCAGGTATCATTATTTCCATATTACAGATGGATCACCCAATAGTAACTTACTAAAACTGTCAGAATTTGGACCTGGCATTCTCCTGATTTCAGATCCAACAGACTTGCTACTACTACACCTAGCTCCTTTTGAAATAGACACCTTGAATCTATGGTGTTTCCAGTGAGAAAGAATAATGATATAAATCACTTTTGTACTGAAATCATGTCATCCCTTGGCTGATGAGAGCCCGTGCCTCCTCTGGAGCCACAGCTCGTATAAATAATGCAGTTGGACTCTGTGATATGTCTAGGAGGCTTGGTTTAAATATAGAGGACCTTTACACACACACACACACACACACACACACACACACACACACACAATGCCAGATGAGAAGATAAAGCATGAGAAAAGTGACTAAATGCTCTAAAACTGGAGCGTCCAATGGTCTATGAATGCAGCTCAGGAACCAGGTAACTGCAATTACCAATGAATGGAGGGGATTATCTATTGTTGTCTAGTTGGGGTAATTGGAAAGCAACCACAGCCTGTGGTTATGGAAGGAAAGTTTCACTTAGAAGACAAAAGCAATAAACAGTGAAAGGAGTTACAAAATCCCACACCCCCAGGGCAGGAGTGTCCCACTCAAATAAATCCCAGGGGTTGAATATTGATTTAGAAAATCACAAATTAGCATTATCTAAATTGCATTGTGTTTTTACTTATTTTTTATATTTATTTTGTATATTATTTCCCAATCATATTTTAATCGGGTTCTAGGCTGAACTTGGGGGCATTTTGGGGTCCATGTTTGACACTTCTGAGAGCAACCCTGGTCACACTGGGAAAAATTCCCACCCAGACAGGTTCAGTATATACAGTACATTCAATAAATAGAGTTCAGTATTGGATGGATGGATAGAGGATGAGTAAGGAAACCCATACATAAGATCTTTGACTTCTCAGGATCCCAGAGGTCTGTTGTGCTTCAGTTGTTTTTCAGTCACATGTGATTTTTTTTTTTTTTTTTTTTTTTTTTGTGATCCCATTTGAGGGCTAATTGGCAGAGATATTAGAGTCATTTGCCATTTCCCTCTCCAATTCATTTTACAGATGAGGAAACTGAGGCAAACAGAGTTAAGGGACTTACTAACAGAGTATAGATTCAAGCCCAAAGCCTTCTGTCTCCTAATCCAGCACGTAATCCCCTGCTCCCAATATATGAAAATAAATGGAGAGTTTCCTTAATTGTAAATAAAGATTAGAAGAGAGTGGATAGAACATTTCTTCCAGTTCCAACGTTTTCCAAATCTTCTGGCGCTTCCTGACAGAAGTCTCTAATGGAGAGTGAGGGCATGAAGGCAGAGCAGCCAGGTTTGAGAAAGATTCCAGAGGGAAGAGTGGAAAAGAAAAGATTAAAGAACATCCTTTCTTGGAGATTAGATAAGACCTTGCTGGGAAAACTGAAGAGGGATCTCTCTATTATTGAATTTAAGAAAAGTGTCCCAGGATTTCAAAGAATTCTCTCCTATCTTGCCTATCTATGCTCTTGCAAAAATGATATCAGACCGTGGGAGCCACAGTTATCACAAGAGGCTAAATCAGTTATCTTCAGTCCACAAACTGCTGGGACAACACCTATATCTAGTAGGAAATAACCCCAGAGTAATTGGGCTGCTGCTTCTGGGATGCCTGCTGATACCGGATCCTGGAAGGTCAATGTCCAAGGAGCCTCCCAAGTGGGGATGAACCATGAGAAGTTTTTGTTTAGTTTAGGTGGGAGAGGCTAGTTTATTTTTGTTTTGTCTTTTTAATCTTTGCCTTCCCTCCTCACCATCCAAAGTGAGTTGGGATCCAGAGAATTGACACTCACAACATTACAGAACTTGAAAATTCTCACAGGTGGTCTAGTCCATTCCATAAAAGATTCCTGCTGAAACATTCCAAATTCATAGTTAGTCCTTCCATAAAGGGGAAATCTACTTGTCAGTCACTCAAATATTTCTTAAGTCCTAACTGTGTACTGCTGGGGATACAGCCCCAAGTTTGGAGTTAGAAAGACCTGAGTTCAAATGTAGACGCAGACACTTACTAGCTGTTTGACCCTGGGATAAATCACTTTATTTGTCTGTTTCCTCATCTGCAAAATGAGCTGGAGAAGGAAATGGCAAACTATGCCAGTATCTCCGCCAAAAACAAAAACAAGCAAACAAATGAAAAACAAAAAACAAATGAGCTCTAGAAGAGTTGGACAGAGTCAAAAAACAAACAAAACGTGGCAGACATTGTGCTGTGGATCTACAAAAGGAAGTCAAAGGAGTCAGTTCTTAACTTCTAGGAATTCACGTCTCTCATGACATCCCCATCCTGATTTTGGACAGCTCTAATTGTGTCTTTAGGGCTCTTAGAAATCAACCCATTCTACTCCCTGGGATTGAACAGAACAAGGTAATTTCTTTTCCATATGACTTCCCTTCAGTTACTCCAAAACAGCTCTCCTGTCCCCCTCTGAGTCTTTTCTCTGGACTAAATGGCCCCAATTCCTCCTACATCCATAGATAGCATGGACTCAAGGCCCTTCACTACCCTGATAGCCCCTCCACCAGAAGCTTTCCACCAGGTCCAAGTCCTTCTTAAGCTGAGGTGCCTAGAACTGAGCACAAGACTCCACCTGTGATGTGACAAAAGGTACAGGTCTTTCTCAGATTTCTTGGCCGTATTGACAGTTCCTTAGCTGTTGAACCATTACCACTTCTCCAGTCTCCATTTGCTTACTTGTGCATGGAATATATTTTTTAGGTGAAAAATGAAGTCTGGGATCTGTAATGACTTGTTCTCTAGGGCAAAATGTCTGGACAAGTTGTGATCTAAGTAATTATTAGAATAAAATAATAGGTTTTTAGGGCTCACCAGATATCCTGAGGGCTCTGCTTTTTCCATGCTGAATCTCAAAATTTAGCAGGTTCTCACATTAATGTTCCAAATCTTTCCAGCAATTCTCTTTCTGGACACCTAATTTTTTTCTCAAGCTGATCATCACTATCTTCACCTCTGCATTTAGCACAATACTTGGCACATAGTGGTTGCTTAATAAATACTTTTCCATCCACCCTTCCATCTATTCAGTCCAGTAAGCTTAGGCCCATTAATATTATTATTGCTAACATTTAAATAGGATCTTAAAGTTTGTGAAGTGTCTTATCTCTCTGTTGATCCTCATATCAACCCTGTGAGTTTTGTTGAACATTCTATTATTGTTGTATAAGAAATGATGAAAGATAATTGTATAAATATATGCATATATTGGATTTAATATATATTTCACCATGTTTAACATATATTGGATTGATTGCCATCTAAGGGAGGAGGTGGAAGGAGGGGAAAATTGGAACACAAAGTTTTGTAGGGTTAATGTTGAAAATTTATCCATGCATATGTTTTGAAAATAAATAGCTTTGGGGCAGCTAGGTGGTGCAGTGGCTAGAGCACCAGCCCTGAAGTCAGGAAGACCTGAATTCAAATCTGTCCTCAGACACTTAACACTTCCTAGCTGTATGACCCTAGATAAGTCACTTAACTCCAATTGCTTCAGCAGGAAAAAAAAAAAAAAAAGCCTGGAAAGACTTACATGAATGAAAGACTTGCTGAGTGAAGTGAGCAGAACCAGGAGAACATTGAACACAGTAACAAGATTAGGTGATGATCAACAGTGATGACCTTGGCTCTTCTAAGCAACACAGTGATTCAAGGCAATTACAATAGACTTGGGATAGAAAATATCATCAGAATGCAAGAGAGAACTGGAGACTGAAAGTGGATCAATGAATAGTATTTTCACCTTTTTGTTTGTTTATTTGTTTCTTTCTCATGGTTCCCCCGCCCCTTTTTGGTCTGATTTTTCTTGCACAACATGACGAATATGGAAATATATTTAAAAGGATTGCACATTTTAATCAGATTGCTTGTTGTCTTGTGGAGAGAGAGGTAAGGGAAAAAAAGGAGAAAAATTTAGAACGCAGTTTTACAAAACCAAATGTTGAAAATTAGCTTTACAATGTATTTGGAAAAAGAAAATATATTGAAAAAAGAAAATAAACATTCTTAAAAGTTTTTTATTTTGATCAATCAATATTTCTTAAGTACCTATTATATGTCAGGCATTGTGCTAAGCACTAGGGATTAAAAAAAAAAAAAGGCAAAAGGCAATGGCTGTCCTCAAGAAGTTTATAATCCACTGATGACCAAACAAAATTAAAAACAAAATTTATAGACTATTAAAGCAGAAAAGGATTTTAAACATCTCATTACAGACTCAGAGGTCCAGGTGTATGACAGGGAAGGAGCCACAGCCTGCAGATGTAATAGAGAAGAGGAATATTGCTGGGACAAGAGACAAAAACCTTTAACAGGAAGAAGAGCATTTCTATCTCTCCCACAAACCCAGCAGCAGCCACGTTAGGCTGGAAAGTTGCCCAGACTAAGCTCAGCATAAGGAAGTTTGCCCCACTCTTTCTATTGGTGCTTTATCATATACAGGTATTATCATATATAGGGTTTATGGTTTGGGGCAAGTCCGGACTTCTGAGGTCCTCAGTCTCTTATGGGTAAATTGAAGCAGTTAGACTAATCTGTTATCCTATTCTGAAGATGAGGAAGTTGATGCATAGGAAGATGAAATGATGTGCCCAGGAGCCTTCAGTGTCAGAGGTGAGATTTAAATTTCATGGCCCTGCCACCAGCTCTAGCACAATTTTCAAAGACCATGGGGTTTTGCCTAAATGTGCTTTATAAACACAGAAGAACTTGGCATTGAAGGGAACATTGAAGGGCTCCTTGCTTCCTATAATATAGAGTTATCTAAAGTAAGGGCACCTTACTTTACTTTACAAAGGATAGAACTGGGTCTAGGATCAAGAGAACTTGAATTCAAATCTGACCTTAATTCCTCACATCTATCAGATTGACTAATATGATATAAAAGGAAAATGATAAATGTTGGAGAAGATGGGGGAAAATTGGAATACTAATGCATTGTTGGTGGAGTTGTAAATTGATCCAACCTTTCTGGAGAGCAATTTGGAACTATACCCAAAGGACTATGAAATTGTGCATACTCTTTGGTCCAGAAATGCTACTAGTAGGTCTATATTCCAATAGTATATTTTTTTAATGGGGGAGGGAAGGATTCACATGACCAAAAATATTTGTAGCAGCTCATTTTGTGGTGGCAAAGAATTGAAAATTGAGATGGCCATCAATTGGGGAATGGCTGAACAAGTTGTGATATATGAATGTAATGGAATATTATTGTGCTATAAGAAATGGTGAGCAGGATGTTTTCAGGAAAACCTGGAAAGATTTATATGAACTGATCTTCAGTGAAGTGAGCAGAACCAAGAGAACATTGTACACAGCAACAGCAAGGTTGTGTGATGATCCACTATGATAAACTTAGCTCTTCTCCGCAATACAATGATGCAAGGCAAGTCAAAAGACTCATGATGGAAAATGCCATCCAGAAGAGAAAGGACTCTGGAATCTGAATGCAGCTTGAAACAGACTGTTTTCATTTTTTTCTTTCTCGGGGTTTTCCCCTTTTGTTCTGAGACTTCTTTCACAACATGACTAATGTGGAAACATGTTTAAGATGATTGCACATTTTTAACCTATATCAGATTGCTTGCTGTCTTGGAGAGGGGGAAGGAAAGGGAGGGAAAGAGAAAAACTTAAAACTCAAAATCATGCAAAAAAGAATATTGAAAACTATCTTTACATGTGATTGGGGGGAAAATACTATCAAGTAAGGAAAAACAAAAACAAAACAAATCTGGCCCTAGACACTAGCTGTGTGATCCTGGGCAAGTGACTTAATCTCTATTTGCCTTACTTTGTTTAACTGTAAAATGAAGATAATGAAAGCATCTACATCCCAGGGCTGTTGTAAAGATCAAATGAGATTATGCCTTAACAAGATGGCTAGCACATAATTGGTGCCTAATCAATGCTTATTCCTTCCCCTCCCCCCCTCCAATAGCATCAGGGAGTTTCCTGACATCAGGTTGTTAAGAGTAAGGAGACAATTAGTCTCATTAAAAAACAATGCCAATATTATAAAAGATGATTAGCTGGGTAACAAAGTGGATGAAGAGCTGGACTGGTTCAGCCAGTCTGAGTTCAAATTCTGCTTTAGACGTTCATTAGCTGTATGATCCTAAGTGACTTTACTTTTCTTCACCTTATTTTCCTCACCTGTAAAATGGGAATAATAACAGCACTAGCTTCACAGGGTTGTTGTGAGGACCAAAGAAGATAATACAAGTAAAGCATTTTGCAGACTTTAAGACCCAATCTAAATGCCAGCAATAATAATCCCACTAGACCTAACCTGACTGGAGTTGTATCTTTAAGAAAAGAATTGTATAAAGGAGTGGATGAAAAGGGATTTATTAAACACATACCATGTGCCAGACACTGTGCTAAATGCAAGAAATTTGAAGAAAGACTCCTGAGAAACTCAGTCTTATTGAGGGTAGGGTGAAGGGCTGGGGAGAGATGCACAATTTTAATTAGAGATTAGTGAAAATAAAGATTTTTTTTTTCCCATCCAAATTCACAGATCCTTTGAAATCTGTATGAGGGCTCTTGGGGGTCTATAGACTCCAGTTTAACAATCTCTAATTTATCAAACCCTCAGTTTTTCTTATCTACAAAATGAGGTAACAGCATCTGTGGTATTTAACGTTAGAGGCTGTTTGTAAAATAGCAGATATGGATCTGAGCATTTCACAATGTTGTGAAGATTCCCCCAACTTTCAGATACCCCCAACTAAAGGTTAATATATAGTTAGTTCAGTTCGTGTATGTGACCCTGTTTGCCTCAGTCTCCTTATCTGTCAAATGGGTAACGGAGAGTCGGACAACACTCAAGAATTCTTTAACAAAGCTTTCAAGTACTTCATGGAAACTACAAATAACTGGTTAAAAGAATGAAGTACCTAGTGGGGTGCCTGACACTTAGTAGGCATTTAATAAAGACCAGCTGATTAACTAAATACTTAAAAACTATTAGTGATCAGGGATTTTTTTTTTCTTTCTTTCTAGATCCGATTTTTCTTGTGCAGCAAGATAACTATATGGATATGTATACATATATTGGATTTAACATATATATTTTTTAATTTTTTTCTTTTTAAAAATTTTTTATTAATTATGGTTTTTATTTACCAGATATATGCATGGGTAATTTTACAGCATTGACAACTGCCAAACCTTTGTTCCAGTTTTTCCCCTCCTTCCTCCCCCCCCCAGATGGCAGGTTGACCAATACATTAACATGTATTTTAACATGTACCTGCCATCTAGGGGAGGGAATGGGGGGAAGGAGGGGAAAATTTGGAACAAAAGGTTTTGCAAGGGTCAGAATTGAAAAATTACCCATGCATATGTTTTGTAAATAAAAAGCTATAATAATAATAATAAAGAGACTATTAGTGATGAAGTCTTGGCAGACTTTTTCAAGCTGACTATGCCTTGGAATGATGATGATGATGATGATGATGATGATGATGATGATGATGATATAATTATAGATAGTCATTATATAGCACCTACTATGTGCTACTATACTGCACTGAGCCCTTTATGAATACTATTTTATTTGTTCCTTCCAAGAACTTTGGGAATTAGGTGTTATTACACCCATTCTTACAGTTGAGGAAACTGAGGAAAACCAAACATTTTTGTGATTCAAGGAAGCACCACATTGAATCAGGAGAGCTGTACGACGCTGGGCAAGCTGTTTCATACTTTGAGCCTCAGCTCACTGATGTCACTCTAAGTTGCCCACCCTGGGGAATATTTTCAGAGCTGTAGATATGCTGCAAAAATCTTACTTTCTAATAGGAGCTTCTTTGAATTAATTCACCCATCGGCCTTGGTCTGATATCATTTTGGTAATTGCGTCAGGAGACCAAGATGTCCAAGCCACCTTCATCTTGGGGAGGGGAGGGAGCTTTCATCCACAGCCACCCCGGTCCTTATCGAGGCAAATGCTGTGATACTTCCTGAGTCTGTACACAATTTACACAATATCGTTGCTCTGGGGGGGGGGGTCTCTCTGGACCCCTTGCTCATGGGCAGATGCTGCTGCCTGGGGCCCGTTGTTCTGGCCTAAGTAGAGCTGCAGGTGGCAACTTGTGGCTTTCCCCAGGATCAGGCCTTTAGAGGACTGTAGTATCAGGGGTCATCCGACCTGGAGGCTGGAAGACCGTTAAGGAGGAAGTTTATCAACTTTGTCTGAATAAATCTCCAAACCGCCCTTTCAACACACATGCTGGACGCAGACAATCTGGTCCGGGCCCGAGGGATTTCCAGCTTGCTGAACCAAGCCTGAGTAAGATCCCTGCAGAGAGAGAAGTCCCAGAAGCAACAGCAAGAGACCTGCCTGAGAGACAAGAAAGGGAAAGCGGGGCACCCTCGGGTGTCTGGGAGTTTTTCTAGTTGGAGAAGGATCCCTCTGGTTCTTCTTGGCCAGGATGGAATCATTCCTCCAGGAACCTCAGAACAGGAAGGGAACTTCTCTAACTGGTTGATGGAGCCCTTTGGTGGCTAATGAAGCCGGTGGATCTAACCCCTTCTCAGAGTAATGGCATAAAATAAAATACATAAGATTGCAAAGAAAACCAATTAGATTGAAATAATTGGGCAAATATTACAGGGGGTGGGGAAAGCAAGTCCTGGACCCTGCTTAGGGGCAGTGAGGTGGCCCAGTGGATAGAGCCCCAGCTCTGAAATCAGGAGGACCTGAGTTCAAATCTAACCTCAGACACTTAACACTTTGTGACCCTGGGCAAGTCACTTAACCCCAATTGCCTCAGATAAAAAAAAAAAAAAAAAAAAAAAAAAAAAAAAAAAGAAGAAGAATGCCTGCTTAGACCAGCCTTCTTTGGTCTCCTGATCCTAAGTAAATTATGGCTCTGGGCTAGCCACATGATCTAAATCTCAATTTCCTTATCTGTAAAATGGAAATAAAATCCCTACTCTCCAAAAAATCTTCATTTTTTACTGCACAATAATATTTAATCATATTCTAAGCCACAACTTCTTCAGGAATTCCCCAAGTCTTGAGTGCCCTCCCCCACCCTTTTAAAAAATCATTTTTCTGAGACCACAAATTGTTGGAAATTATGTTACAATGTCTACCACACAGGAAGGGCTTGATAAATTTTTATTGATTGACCAATTGAGTGAGTGAGAGAGTATTATTGTAAGGAAGGTTGAACAGCATATGTTCAACCCCCCTTATGTGGTACAGTGGGAAAAAAAAGTGGTCTTTAGAGTCAAAGGTCTTAGGTTCAGATCTCCTCTATATAATTTACTATCTGTGTGATTGGACAAATTAGATGACATTCCTGGGTCTTAATTTCCTTATTTGGAAAATGAAGCAGTGTATTTTATGGCCCCTCAGCACCCTTCCAGCTTAAAATCCAGAATCATAGTAAGAGAAATAGGGAAAATCAGTGTTTCTCTATATAAATAATTCTACCCAGAAGGTGTTGGGAGTTTGGTTTTTCAAAGTAACCCAGGCCTTCAGCAATCACTGACAATCAAACTTACTCTCAGGTTCTTCAGAGAACAATGACAACGTGTAGCTGGATGTACACACTGGTATTCTTTCCCTTTGAAGCTTGAAGCACCTTCTCAAATCACGTCAGAGCATCTCTGCAAGGAGACTAATCTGCAATTCATGTTTATTGTTGCCAGAGATCTAGAGAAGCTAAAATTCTTCAAGAAGGATAAAGCCAGAGTGAAGAATGAGCTACTTTGATTCCCACTATACAAAACTAAGCCAAAGTTTAGCTCAAAGCCCCCAGCACTGGTATTGACAGGCTCCCCTAACTCCAATAGAATAAATTAACCAAGGACTTAGTGATTGCCATAAATGACAGACAAACCACATGACATTGAAAACCTGCTCAAGCAAGGTATTTCAGAAAATGAGCACATATGAGGGAAAGAGACATCTAAAACGGCAACTGGGGGGGGGGGGAGAAAAAAGCCACAAGAATACAGTAAAATTGAAACCACAATAATACTTAAACAGAGAAGTTATTGCTATACTTATTTCTAACATAGCATAAACTGACATCCCATCAACCCTTTAGACACACAGAATCATGTGATCTAGCTCTGGAAAGGACCTCAGAGGCCAGGGAGTCTAGTTCCCTCATTTTACAAATGAATATTATTAGTATTGTTATTATTTTTTACAGATGCAGAAATTAACATCCAGATGACTTGTCCAGGTTCAGAGGCAGGATCTGAACCCAAGACCTCTGGCTTCAAAAACCAATGTTCTTTCTCCCATACCATACACTCTCTCCCCAAACCTGATGCCCAAGAAGGGAATTAGTGAGTTCAAACTATGGTCTTCTAATCGCACAATTCAGTGGATAGACAACATGACTCAACTTACTTATAAAGCTTTTGGAAAAAGAGAGGGAAAAAAAATTGGCATCCAGAAACCTGTACAACAACATGATTTATATTTGTAAAGAATTGGAACCCAAAGAAAAATCCCACCGTTCAATTATTCAGTTTAACAATTAATTCTAGACAATATGTGTTTACCAATTAATCAAGTATTTATGCAAAGTAAAAAACAAGACAGTTCCTGACCGCAAGGAGTAGAAGCTCTGAGAATTTACAGTTGAGTGTCTGGGATCTTTGATGTAGGTGTTCTCTCCAAAATGCAGATTTCTACTGATTCATATCTGCCCCCAGAGTCTGAGTTTGATGCCTCCAGCATTGTCTCTACCACCTGCAAACAGGAGCATCTGAAGGATCTCCCCATCTCCAGGGACCAGCTCGGACTCTGAGCTGATTCTCCTCCACAGTAGCACCATATACTTTTAGTGAGCCTACATTTCCTTGTTTTAGGTCTCAGCTGATTTTAATTATCAGAATATTATTGAACAAGGTTTTCCCTACGATTATTATCTTTCAGGGAATCATGCATGATTGTGATACACGTGGGAAATACCTCATTGGAAGAAGACATCCTTCAAGAGCATTTTGTTCTACTGAAGCAAGGGAATTTTTATAGTCAATAAACAATGGCATATTGTACTCTCTATATCTGTCAGTTGTTAATGACAGGTAGAATATCATATTGAAACCTTGCCTAATCACTAATTATGTTCTCCTCTCCTTCTTGTGAGTACATTCTCATTTATTAAGATACTAGCCTATTCTCATAAAAATTTTTATACAGATGGGAAAAGTAAGAATAAAATTTGTTAGTCATTTATATTCTTTCAGGTACATTTTTTGGTGTGAAAAGGTTTGAGATTCCCTCACATAGGGCAGCTAGGTGGTACAATGGATAGAGCACCAGCCCTGAAGTCAGGAGGACCTGAGTTCAACTTTGGCCTCAGACATTTAACACTTTCTAGCTGTGTGATCCTGAGCAAGTCACTTAACCCCAATTGCCTTAGAAAAAAAAAAAAAAGAGATTTCCTCACGTGCCCCTGATACCTATTTCTCCTTCAGATATCATAGTAATTGCCCTTACAATGTCCTCACATTTGTATTGATTCTAGTAAAGATCACCTTGGTCTAATCAACTGCTGTCCCCATCTTTGTTCTGTTCAGTGACATTTACTTCTATAAACACACATGGGACTGTCATTCTATAGTTCAAGTGTGATTTTTCTTCTCTTGAGGACAAAAAAAAATTGTTAGAAAAATTTTTGCAGATTTTTTCCATCTTTTATCTGTATGCTGTCCTTCCACCTTCATCTCTAAATGTTGTCAGGATGGCTTTGGTTAGTAGTCTCTTGCTGAGCTTTCTGGAAACTAGCTTTACACTCTACTGCATCTTTTTCTATATAAAGAAAGCATATATTTTCTATTTTCTATAATTTATAAAATTTATTTCTATCTATAAAATATAAACATTATATTTCTTATTCTAAGGTGATTAGTGTTCTTAGTCTTCCACTATCCTGGAGACCCTGAGAGTTTTCCTCTCCAAGCTGAACTTTTTTTTAACTAGATAAAAAAGGCCATTCTTTGTCTCAAAATTTCTCTAGCCCTAATCACTGAATGAGCATTGTCTCTGTCAAACTGAGGCCTGTTGAAAATTTTAGTTTAAAAAGGCCAAGCACCCAGGGCTATTTCCACTGTCCAGATCTCTATCCAGCTCCTGGCCCCAGATAACACCTGAGGCAGGTGACCTTGCCCTGCTCTTCATCACTTAAGTCCAATTCACTTGCATGTCATGGTACCACCTCCCTGACCTCAGGATCCTTTTCGAGAAGGAAGGACAAACAACAATCATAGTGTGTGAAAAGGCCCATCCACTGTAAATTTGTGATGTCTTTGGCTACTTTATCTCTTCCCTTGACAAATTGTTATTGTTATTGTTTTCAGTAATAATTAATGACATTATGTTGGGCTTGTCTTGACATGAGTGTGATTTTGTACAGCCTCCTTTTTCAGAATTATTGAATTTTAGTAGTAAGACAAAAGTAGAGACCGCTGTTGATGGCCCAGGATGCAGTGGATGCCTTTGGTGTCTTTTACTCCTGACCAAGCTGTAAGCTCTCCACAGCAGCTGCTTCAGCTGCCTTCGGTGCCATTGGAACAAAAATTATTCTCATCTGCCTCTTCCTCTCTCTGGTGGGGAGAATGGCATTCAAGGGCTTAATTACTAGGTTGATTTTTAGACTGTCTTGTTATAACTATTTATACAAGTTGAGTTTAAATAATTTATGTATATTGCTATAGCAGAGATCTATGTCTTTCACTCCATATGTTACCCCATATTTTTTCTAGATTTTTACTAATCCTAATCTTTGCTTTAAAGTTCTGTGGTTTGATCATATAACAGACAGCTGATTCAAGAATGACTCAGTAATGAATCATTTCCTGTCTGCTAAAATATAATCAATTTAAATTTTTGTAATGTTATACTGTATTTGCCAAGACTAATTGTGTTTATTAAAAAAAAAGTATTTGTGATATCAAGTCGCTAATGTTTATTGTTTCTTATTCCTGATTCATATTTTTCAACATATTTTTCACCATTCTTGCTTATTCCCGTCTTTGAAGCCACCAAATATCTTATTAAGTATATATTGAATTCAGAAAGGCGATTCAGGTCAGTTCCAATGGTCTTGTGATGGAGAGAGCTATCTGCACCCAGAGAGAGGACTGTGGGTGGATCATAGTATAGTATTTTCATTTTTTATTGCTCACTTACATTTTGTTTTCTTTCTCATTTTTTTTTCCTTTTTGATCTGATTTTTCTTGTGCGGCATGATAATTGGGGAAACACATAGAGAAGAATTGCACATATTGAACATATATTGGATTACTTGTCTCTAAGGGAAGGGGTGGGGGAAAGGGAAGGAGAAAGGAAAACTTGGAAAACAAGGTTTTGCAAGGGGGAATATTGAAGACTATTCATGTGTTTTAAAAACAAAAAAGTTAATTTTAAAAAGTCAATGTTGAATTAATTGAGATGTTCTTCCTGAGTTCCTCATAGGATATATCCATCTCTTTCAACTTCTGCCACAGATATTGGCACATAGGCTCCCACTATTTAAGAGTGGTCTTTTCGCAAATGCGCATGAGCAGATAATCAAATGTCCCGTGGAGTAATGTTTCTTACTTCCTTTAGACATATAATAAAACCAACTTTGCCGATTCTTTTATTCGCCTCTCCTAAGAGAACCCATAAGCCATTTTTCAGTCAGCCACAACTTCCTCTTGTCTTCTGGTTTCATTTCTAGCAAGAAGATTGATACATTGCAGTTCCTCTTGCACTGTCTTCTTGATAGATTGGGATAACAATCTCATATTTAGAACCAAGCTAAAGGACTTGTTGAGTTGTTTCAGTCGTTTTCTCTTTAAAGTCTTATTTTGGGGGGAGTTTCTTGGCAAAGATCTTATCATTTCCTTTTCAGGTCAATTTACAGATGAGGAATAGAACACCAACCTTGGAGTCAGGAGTTCAAATCTAGCTTCAGACACTTAACACTTTTAAGCTGTGAGATCCTAGGAAAGTCACTTAATCCCAATTGCCTCACCCAAAATTATTAAATAAGTGAAACAAAACAAAACAAAAAAAGATAAAATAAATAAATAAATAAATCACTATATTCTAAAAAAAAAAAAATTACAGATAAGGAAACTGAACCCAACAGGATTGAATGACTTGCTTAGGATCACAGAGAGCTAGTAAGTATCTGAGATCAAATTTGAACTCAGGAAGAAGTCTTGATTCCAAATACAACACTGTAGCCACTGTACCACCTATCCCTTAAGGGATAAAATTAAAATTTTGGTTGGTTAAATATTTGGGTGATTTTTAACATCCTCTGTGCCCAGTTTTCTATGAAGACTCCATTTACTGCAAGAAGAAACATGTTGAAATTTAATATAAGTCAACAAGAATTTTTGAAGCACCTAATATGTCCTACATATTATTGAAGGAGACAAGAAGCATGTAAAAAATAAATATAAAATAAGCTATTTCCAAGGGAAGGACATTAGCAACTAGAGGATATATTTCCTGTGATTGAACAACATATAATATAGAAATGTCATGGAATACACAATCCAGTAGAATGTTAGTTTTTTGAGGAAGGGGATTCCTTATGATTTAGTCTCTGTGTCCTCAGTGCCTTGCACAGAATAAGTGTTTTTGTTCTTGTTCAGTAGTTTAGTTTCCAACTCTTTGGACTCCCATAAAGGGTGTTCTTGGCAAAGATATGGGAGTGATTTGCCATTTCCTTCTCCAGAATAAGTGCTTATTTAGTGCCCCTTGAACTAAATGGGAAAATGACAAATATGAGGCAGATAAATTTATGAGGAATTGTAGGAAGCAATGTAAAGAGAGAACCAGGAGCACAGTGTATTCACTTATTACAATTAAATATAAGAAAGATGTCTACATACTGTAATATTCTCTTTTCTCTAAATTATAATTGTTCTCTGGGAGCAGATTCTTTAGGAGCTTCTGGAAGCAGCCTTAGTTTCAGTTCAGTTCAATAATCCCAAAATGCAGCCAGGAATTAAAGTCCAAATCCTTTATTCTCTCCTTCCAAGTCTTGCCTCCTTCACTTGGGGCTCAGCTAGTTTTCTGGAGGCCTTCCTCTCTTCTTGGTTCCCAAGAGCTCTTGTCAGAATGCCTCCAGCCAGCATGAAGGTTGAAGTGGGATTGAATCTGACTCTGAATCTCCTCCCACAGAGTGGGCTTGTGGGTAGGCTTGTGAATCTCCCAAAAGTCAATCCTAGTTGTGAATCTCCTGGAAGTTTATGAGCAGGCTTTTCCTTTAGACTTGTGAATCTCCTGAACTTGTGAATCTCCCCACCGAATCCTGTCTCTGAATCTTCCCCAGATATTCAGAATATATTGGGGAAAAAGCCCCAGGCTGGGGATTAACTCCAGTTAAGTGTAGATACCTCCCAAGGCAGAAACAGCAAGTGGGGAGCCCTGGGACTAGCTGAGCTTGGCTGGGGCCACAAGAACTTTCACTTCTCGGATTGTTTGGGGAGTTGGGATTGAGGGAACCTCAGCTGATTAGGAATGCCAGGCCCAATTGTGTTGTGAAAGCACAGCCCTGGGCCAGAAGGATCCAACACACTGGGAGGGCAGAAGCCATGGGGCAGGGATGCACTTGTAAAGGGCTAGAACTGAGCAAATGCACTCGGATAATGAAGCACGTGAGACTAATTGTCAATTGGAAGGTTCCCTATTAACTTGTTTGAAGGTTGACCCTCCCCAGCTGTTCTGTGCTGACTTGATTAGTGGGACAAAGAGGGGGAAGTGACTTGTGTGGGAGGAGTAGGAGGAGGAAGAGGAAATTGAGACGCTCACTCTCAATCTCTCATGGCGTTTGAGGGAAGAAGGTGTGTGTGAGATTGCTAGACCTAATCCCCTGACCTTGACCATAAAAGATCAAGAATAAAGATGTTTAGTGATCCTGACTCCATCTGATTTCTGGGAAGACAGAGTTCCATCATTTTGGCGTCCAAACGTGGACCAGACACCCTATTTCTACTGAAGTTTTCTGGTGACCAGGAGATTAGGTGAGTATTCTAATAAACAAATAAGGAACTTATCTTATTAAGGACTAAATCAGCAATCCTCTAATAGCTGAGATGAGGCAGGTGTTAGGTACAGACATTCCCTCTGCCTCAGTCGACCCAGCCCCAGACCCTGCTCCAGCCTCCTCTAATAGTAATGCTATAGGGGATATAATTAAGATAATTGAGGAGAAGAGTTTATTTGTAACCTGTCTACAGATTGATAGTCTCTTAGACTCATTGAAACGCATGTCCCCTTGGTTCTTAAAGGAAGAAAAACTAAGTGTATAACTGGAAGCTAGTGGGACTTGAAAGAATTTTGCACAAAAAATGGGTCTCATTCAATTTCCACAGATATATTTTATATATACAACGTGTTCAATTAGACTTAAGCTATCAAGCAAGTTATAGGAGAAGGAAAAGTTTTAAAAATGAACTGAGGAGGAAGTGTGAGGAAAAAAAGATAGAAGATAAGCAATCTCAAAACCTTCTCTGAGGGCAAGGGGATTTGAATGAGGAATTAGGGTGTGTTGACTCTGATTGTCCTGAAGACTTCAACCCCTCCTAGAGAGCAGATTATTGACCAGCCCACATCAACTCCACCTTCAGGGACGTAGGGAGAAGGAGTAGTGGGAGGGGCGGTGATATTATCGGCACCTCCCCCCCAGCAATCACCAACCCCTATAACTAGATTACAGAAAGGGCTTATTGAAGTGATTAAAAATGGAAAAGAAATAGATAATGATTTCAAACTTCAAATTTTTCCTGTGATTCAACAGTATAATTCTGAAGATCAAGAAAGTAGAAGATATGCTCCTTTTAATATGGATGTCCTTAAAGACCTGAAAAAATCTTGCACTCTCTTTGGGGCTACATCAGATGATGTTAACATGTTACTACACAATTTGGCTTATGAAACCTTAACCTCTAGTGACTGGAAAGTCATTGCAAAGGTGTGCTTAGAACCTGGACAAAATTTGTTGTGGTTTTCTGAATATAGTGAGCTCTGTAGGATTCAAGCCTAACAAAATAGTCAAAGTGGAGTTAATACTTCGATCACCTATGACCTACTAACAGGTGTAGGTTCTTATGCAGATGCTTCAGTACAGATTAATTACTCCATAACAGCATTTGAGCAAATTGCTGCTGCTGCTATCAAAGCGTGGGCTTCTCTCCCCAGTAAAAACGAGAAGGGTGAGAACTTGACAAAAATTGCACAAGGGCCAAATGAGCCCTTTGCTGATTTTGTGGCATGTTTGCAGACAGCTGTCATACAGACTAATGGTGAAAATGAAGTAACAGACACTTTGGTAAGGCAACTTGCTAGAGACAATGCCAATGAGGTTTGTAGAAGGATTATACTAGGACTAAATGGGGATGCTCCTTTAGAGGAGATCATAAGACACTGTGCCACAGTGGGCACAAATATCTTTTATAGCCAGGCTATGAGGCAGACTTCCCAAGATCCCAACATGGGGAGACAGGATCCCTTGTGACAAGGGACTTCCAGAGAGACTCAGCAATGCTTTCAATGAGATAAAGTAGGCCATCTGAAAGCTCAATGTTGGCATAGAGACAGAGTGAGAAAACTGGCTGGGAGAACGAGACCCAAAACCCCATGTCCAAAATGCAACAGAGGACTCCATCAGAGTGTAGACTGATTCAGGGAAATGGGTTGATGGGCCCAGCTCCAGGGCCCCAGGCAAAAAACACTTGGGGCATGATAGCAGCCGATGCCACACCTAGAGAGTGCCTCCAAGTCCAATACCCAGACATGACCAATCAGCCAGGAAGCAACATGATGGGAGAAAGGGACTACAATTAGGGAGGATAGAGTGGTATGCAGCAGGGACAACTTATATACCCCCTGGAGAGGTGAAATCTGTTCCTCTCCAGCCTATGGATCCCTTGCCTCCAGGGACAGTAGGCTTGACCATTTCACCTCCTGAGAGTGCTTACAAAACAGTGTTCATTCATACACTGATGTGGGAAACTGGGGAATGTGTAGATAATATCCCAGTCATTAACACAGGTAGACAATGTGTGACTTATCAACCAGGAGAAGTAGTAGCATTGGGTCTATTGATACAGACCCCTAATAAGCAACCTGGTGACAGTCACCCACGTTCTGACTCCAAGCAACAGAATCCAGGAATATACTGGACAGCAGCTGTGACAGCTGACCGACCTATGCTCACCATCTATATAAATGGCATACCATTAGAAGGACTGGTGGACACGGGTGCAGATTGCAGTCATTAGAGGTGCCAACTGGCCCAGTCACTGGCCAAAGACTAAGGCAGACACCTTCATATCTGGGGTAGGAGGATCAATAGCAGCTGAAGTTAATGCTACCCCTTTAACATGGATATTTGAAGGTGAAACAGGGGTTTTACTCCTTTTATAGTTGAAAAAATCCCCATCAATCTATGGGGAAGAGACATATTACAATTAGGGTTAAAAATGAGTACTTTGGTTTTTTAGGCAGGGTTGCTGTTGAAGGCCTGCCAACACTTTCACCTGTTCCTATCCAATGGAAAATGGATATACCAGTGTGGATAGAACAGTGGCCCTTAGGTAGCGATAAAATTCAGGCCTTACTAGACATAGTACAGGAACAACTTGACCAAGGACATTTATAACCTTCTCTAAGTCCTTGGAATTCCCCAGTATTTGTTGTAAAAAAGAAATCTGGAAAATGGAGGATGTTGACTGATTTAAGAAAGGTAAATAAACAGATGGAAACTATGGGAACTCTTCAACCTGGACTTCCATCTCCTATTCAATTGCCTAGAGAATGGCCTCTGTGGGTTATAGACATTAAGGATTTTTTCTATTCTATCCCTCTAGATAAGGAGGATATCAAAAGATTTGCCTTTTCAGTGCCCAGCATTAACTTAGCTGAGCCTTATAAAAGATATGAATGGACAGTTTTGCCACAGGGAATGAAAAATAGCCCTACTATGTGTCAAATGCATGTTACTGCTGCTCTTACTTCAATAAGAAAAGCATTTCCAAAAGTAATGATATTACATTATATGGATGATATATTGGGATGTGCACCTGAGGAACAAATGTTAGAAGCATGTCTACAAAAAAACATTGAAACATTAAGGAATTATAAATTGCACATAGCTTCAGAAAAGATTCAAAGACATGCTCCTTTTCAATATTTAGGATATGAAGTATATCCTAAAGTGCTTACAGTACAAAAACTCTCCTTAAGAACAGAGAAGCTAAACACCTTAAATGACTTCCAGAAATTGATAGGAGATATCTAATGGATGCGTCCCGTGCTAGGCTTGACTACCTGTCAATTGCAACCATTATATGACATTTTAAGGGGAGACAGTGCTTTAAACTCACCACACCAGCTTACAAAAGAAGCTCAAGAGGCTTTGAGACAAGTTGTACTGGCTTTATCCAATGTGGTTGAAAGAATCACTGAAAAACCCTTGGAAATATCAGTTTTTGCTACACAAGAGGCACCCACAGCAGTCCTTCATCAAGGAGACAGTGTGAAAGAGTGGGTGAACCTCCCAGCACAACCAGAACAAAGCCTTATTCTTACCCAGTGCTTGTGGCTAGAATTTTATTAAAGGACATTAAGCGAGCAGTACAATTATCTGGGATAAGACCTGATAAGATATACACCTTTTATACTAATGCACAAGTTAATGTATGCTGTGAAACCATTCCAGAGTGGCAAATTTTATTAGCCATGGCTCCAAATTTTACACATGGGTCTCTATTAAAGATAACCAGACTGTTACATAATTAGCAATGGATTCTTGAAGAAAAGGTTTCTAAAGTTCCTCTCAAAGGACCAACTATCTTTACAGATGCATCCAAACATAATATTTGCTCTGTGTACTCTTGTGACTTAACTATAAAAAGAGTAATCAGAACTCCTTTTCAGTCCACACAGCAGAATGAATTGTATGCAATCATTCTATCTCTTGCTTATTATCCGGGAGACATAAATATAATATCTGATTCGGCCTATTCAATAGGTGTGGTACAAAGAATTGCCACAGCCCAAATAAAATTTGTAGCCTCCAATATATATCAGCTTTTTAAGGAACTTCAAGAGCAAGTGAGAAAGCATCCAGGTAAGATTTATATTTTGCATGTCCACTCCTATAATGGACTTCCAGGTCCTATTTTTGATGGTAATTCAAAGGCAGATAGCCTTCTAATCATGTTGGCCAATACTCCTTTATTTCAAGAAGCACAAGAATCTCATTCTAAATATCATCAGGCTGCCTGAGCTTTACATTTACAATTTGGAATAACAAGAGAAGAAGCTAGGAGCATAGTAAAAGCCTGTACAGCTTGCCTTCCTTTCCATGCTCCTACACTCCCTCCAGGGAAGAACCCTCGTGGTTTGAGACCTAATGAAATTTGGCAAATGGATGTGACCCATTATAAATCTTTTGGTCATCTGTCTTTTATCCACGTCGTGGATTCACATTTGCATTGCCAGCAGCAAAAGAGACAGCCCGAGTGGTCACTGAATTCTTTATACAAGCATTTGCAATTATGGGTGTGCCACAAGCAATAAAAACAGACAATGGACCTGCATATACGTCTAAACATTTGGCACACTTTTGTGCACAGTATAAGATTTTACGTACCACAGGCATACCCTTTAATCCTCAAGGGCAGGCAATAGTAGAGAGAAGAAACAGAGATATTAAGACACTCCTCCAAAAACAAAAGAAAGGAAGAACCACGGGTAACCCAAGAGAACTTCTAAATTTAGTTCTCTATACCATTAATCTTTAAATTTTTGACAAAGATGCACTGGCTCTGGCAGACAGGTTTTATAACCCACTGGAAGGGCAGTGTCCAGTGAGAGCAGCTCTACTGTCTTTAGATAATCTCCAGGTGATGTGGAAAGACCCAGAAAGTGGTGAATGGAAGGGACCAGATAGGTTAACTGCTTGGGGGAGAGGGTTTGCTTGTATCTCCACAGATGAAGAAGGAATCAGAGGGGTGCCAAGGAGCCGTATTCGCCTTGTCAATCAGAGAGAGGCGCAGACCCTTGAAACAAAGGAGAAGACCCAAGAAACATCGGGTGGTTCCGTTGCTGACTGTGCCCACCACTGAAAGAACCTGACAGTTATGCATTTGACTCATGGACATCAACAATTGTTGGACTTGAAAATCCTCAGGAATCATTGGATTCTCTGAGACATCATAAGACTATTGCAGGAATTCAAAACCTGTAGGGATCATTGGATTCCTTAACACATGAAACAATGGACAATAGATTGGTTTTGGACTATCTCTTGGTTGCTGAATGTTAGGATTACTAGGTGAGAACTCAGGTTGTCTGGACAGTGACAACGGTTCACTACAGGAAGAAGAATCTGTCTGAGAGATTTGAGTAGACACAGCAGATCTCTTCCCAGAGAGCGATCCGGCAGCTTCTGGAGACAACAGCTCGCTACAATTGGCGTCCACACGTGAGGCAAGGATTTTTGCTTATCCTGACAAGAGGAACTAGACCAGACCTTTGCAATTTGGTGCCCGGACACGGTCCTGATTCCAGTGGAAAAGCCTCCCATCCAGATCTCAGTCTCTCTGACCCAGAACCGTGAGTAACAAGGAAACTTTGTTAAAGATTAAGTGAGCGTGCTAATAGATAAATAAGGAACTTAACTTGTTAAGGGCTAAACCAGCAATCTCTTATAGCGAAATGGGGCAAACACCTTCTGTTCAAGGAAAATGTTTAGAGAGCATCATCAAGGTTATGAAAAGCCAAGGATTGATAATTTTGGAGGAGATTACTGAACTTTTAAGAACTGTGAAGGTCATATATCCTTATTTTTCTCTGGAAAAAGAATTGGATCCAGATGAGTGGAAATTAGTAGGAGAGCAATTAGGTGAACACTACAATTGCCTTTGTGACATTTTACCCTTTGGTTCCAGACCAAACTCAGTTTCCAAAGATACAATTCATACCTACAATTTAATCCAAATGGCTTTAAAAAATGTTATTCTAAAGGAAGAGATGAAGGAGCAAAATGGGGAGGTGTCAACTAAACTAGGTGAAAAGGATGAATCAGATAACACTGAAGTTAAGTACAATTCTGAGCAACAGCAACAGGAGCACCTCCCATCTCCTCCCTCAATTAACGCTTCAGGGGTGGAGCAAGAAGGAGGAGAGGAAGAGGCAGAAACACAAACAGAATTGTCTGTGAAGCAGTCTAAGCCTATGACAAGATTAGAACAAGCATTGGTTAAAGCTAAGAAAGAAGGACAGGATATAAGTGATTTTATACATGCATATCCTGTAATTGAAAATATTGATTCTGTAGGTCATAAAAGGAGAAGATATACACCTTTAGATTTGAGTAAAATTAAGGATTTGAAAAAAGGTTGTACCCTTTATGGGGCTACATCAGCTTATGTTAAAATGTTACTAGATGGTTTGTCTTATGAAGTCCTAACCCCGAATGATTGGAAATCCATAGCAAGGACATGCCTGGAACCTGGAGAAAATTTATTATGGCTTGCGGAATTTCATGAATTATGTAAAATTCAAGTCAGATGCAATTTGGAAATAGGAGTTAACACAAAATTCACTTTTGAGCACTTAGCTGGTGAAGGTCGGTATGGAGAGAATTCAGAACAGATTAATTATACCATGACAATATATGAGCAAATTGCTAAGGCTGCAATAAAAGCTTGGGGTGTCCTCCCTGGACAGAAAGATCGTGGAGAGGCTTTCACTAAAATACAGCAAGATCCCAATGAACCTTTTGCAGATTTTGTGGGACGTTTGCAAACTGCTGTCAAAAAAACTATTGGAGAAAATGCAGCTACAACAATAATGACCAGACATCTGGCTAAGGAAAATGCCAATGAGATTTGCAAAAGAATTATATGGGGATTAGACAAAGATGCTCCTTTAGAGGAGATCATAAGACGCTGTGCTACAGTGGGAACAAATGCTTTTTACACCCGGACAATGATGAATGTGGAAAGGCAGGGTCCCTCCTGGCAAGGGACTTCTAGAGAAACTCGGCGATGTTTTCAATGTGGAAAAATTGGACATCTAAGAGCTCAGTGTAGGTATGGAGATACAGTGAGAAGACAGGGTGAAAGAAGACTTAAAACCCCATGTCCAAAATGCAACAGAGGACTCCATTGGGCATCAGAGTGTAGATTAATTCAGGGAAATGGGATGAGGGGCCCTGGACCTGGGCCCCAGGCAAAAAAGACTTGGGGCATGATGGCAGCTGATGTTATACCCAAAGAGCCTTTAGAAGGTCAGGATTGGATAATGAAGCACGTGGGACTAATTGCCAATTGGAAGGTTCCCTATTAACTTGTTTGAAGGTTGACCCTCCCCAACTGTTCTGTGCTAACTTGATTAGTGGGACAAAGAGGGGGAAGTGACGTGTGTGGGAGGAGTAGGAGGAGGAAGAGGAAATTGAGACGCTCACTCTCAATCTCTCATGGCGTTTGAGGGAAGAAGGTGTGTGTGAGATTGCTAGACCTAATCCCCTGACCTTGACCATAAAAGATCAAGAATAAAGACGTTTAGTGATCCTGACTCCGGCTGATTTCTGGGAAGACAGAGTTCCAGCATGCACTGACTGGCAGCACATGCAGGAGGGGAGAGCTTTTAGTTTGGGGTTACATGTCAGAGGGAAAAGCTGAAGTGAAACTAAAGATAACATACTCCCACCCCACAATTAGAGGTGCTTACATTAATATTCCTCATTAAAATAAAATAACTGGCAAAGGAGAAAAAACCCAAATATAGAAAATTACTATGGGCTTAGGGAAGGCCAGGGTTCATCTTCAAAGGAGGACATTGAAATAAAAAAAGCTTCTTCTACCCCAAAGAGTAACTTTAAATGGCTCATTGCCCAGAAAGAATTTATAGAACTTAAAAAATAATTTAATAATTAAATGACATTGAGAAAAATCAAAATAATAAAACAAAATAAAAACCATCTAAGAAAAACAATGTCATAAAAATTTTTTTCCAACTAGAAAAGGAGATACAGAGTCTTAGAATTGAGCAAGAGGAAGTCAGGGGAGCTATAAGAGACCAAGAAATAATAAAACAACATAAGAATGAAAAAAAATAGAACATAATGTGAAACATAAGAAAAACAATAGATCTGGAGAATAGATCAAGTAGAGAAAATATAAGAATAATTGAACTACCTGAAAACTGTGGCCAAAAAAAAAAAAAAAAAAAAAAAAGTCAACACAATAATGCAAAATATAATCCAAGAAAATTGTCCTAGAGTGACAGAACATAAGGGAAAAATAGAAAGAGAAAAAAATCTACTAATCATGACCTCAAAGAGATTTTTTGTGGAAAACATATAAAGATATTATTGCCAAATATTGAAACCACCAGGTCAAAGAGAAAATTCTGTAAGAAACAAAACAACAAAAAAAAAAACAATTCAAATACGCTGGAGTTACAATTAGAATTGTACAGGACTTATAAGCAGCCACAATAAAAGACTATAGGTCCTGGAATCATATTATATAGGCAATCAAAAGAACTAACCCTCCTAGCCAAAAATATCCTATCCAACAAAATTATCCATAATATTGAATGAAAAAAAAATTAAAAAGGACATTCAACGAACTTGCAGAGTTTTAGAACTTTCAACCACACCTGAACTCAATAGAAAAATTTTCATATTAGAGCCAATATCAAAAATCATTTCATGTGGACAAATTGGTGTTTTTGTTTTTTTGGTTTTTTGGAAATGTATACCATATGATTAAAATTGACAAAAATTAGATAGCCATCAATATTATAGGACGATCAATTCTGATGAACGGGACTCTTTCCATCAATGAGATGATTGATGCCAGTTCCAATGATCTTGGAATGAAAAGAACCATCTATACCCAGAGAAGACTATGGGAACTGAATGTGAATCACAACACAACATTCTCACTCTTTTTGTTGTTGTTTGTTTGCATTTTGTTTCCTTACTCATTTTCTTTCTTTTTCGATCTGATTTTTCTTGTGCAACAAGAGAATTATATCTTTACACATATTGGATTTAACATGTACAATAAAAAAAAAAAAAAGAAACTGGGAAAAAATTGGGTAGCTCAAAAGAAAGATCGGAACAGTTATGTAGACTCTAAAAAGCAAAACCACTCAGAAGAAGGTTAAAATAGTAATTAAATATAATTATAGTATATGTTTTTATATATTATGTATTTACACATATAATATAAAAATATATTATATATTTTATATTTTAAATTATATGTTATGTAAATATATAATTATATTCTTACCAAATGAAGTGCAGGGGGAGACTAAACACAGACATTAGAGAGGGGAAGAGGACTTGTTATGAAAATCTACTGACATCGGGAATAAGTTAAAGAGGCAACATTACATATATACCATCAAAAGGGGAAATAAAGAGTGGGGAAAGAAGATAAGGAAGGAATCCATGGGCAGTAGGAGGTTAAGTAATAGCAAGGCAAGTTAAGGAGCAAAACTAACAGAATTATCAGGGATAGGAAAAAAGAGATAAGCCAAACTTAAATATTCAGTTGAAAGAGAAATCTACATAAGCCAGTCATACTGATGTTGTTTTGGATGCATATTTGTTTGGGGTGTGTGTGTGTGTGTGTGTGTGTGTGTGTGTGTGTGTGTTTCTGAGTATATGTAGATATGTATCCATGTTGTTCTATATTTGTGTATGTATACATGTGTTTATATGTGAGCAGGTCTGTGTGTAGATGTGAATGATTATGCATATATATGTATATAGCTATGTGTACAAATTTATGTGTATATATCTATATGTGTATATAACAAAAAATCTGTGCTTAATTAATTATGGCCTGCTTGGAGAAGGGGGGGGGGGATGAAAAGGGGAAGAAAGAATAAAGTAAAAAAAAAAAAGTAAGTCATAGAAAACAAAAGAATAAACTACCAGGAAGCAAAGAAAAGATGGATACTGATGATTATAATTTCTTCCACTTTAACATATCCTTTCTTGAACTGGTAATTTATTGTTTTAGATTTTGAATCCTTCCTAATGTTCTGCTGGGCACTTGACAATGTTCTGACTTGTTTTGTTTTCCTTTTCTGTTTTTATTTTTTCTATTTTGTTTTTTAATAAAATAAATTTTATAAAAAGAAGAGAGTTACCAGTGAAGGAAGAATCCAGCTCCCAATGAGGAACCACTTTTTTCTTTTGCCTCTTCCAGAATAACACTTAATGGCTGATATTTATATGGTGCTTACTTTGTGCCAGACACTGTACTAAATGTTCACTAATTATGATCTCATTTGATCTTTATAACATTGGAAGGTAGGAGGTATTATTATCCCCATTTTACAGATGGGGAAACTAAGACAAACAGAGGTTAAGTGACTTGTCCAGTATCAGAGGCAGATTTGAACTCAGGTCTTATTTGTTTTTTTAAAGCTTTTTATTTACAAAGCATATGCATGGGTAATTTTT
Organism: Sminthopsis crassicaudata; assembly: GCF_048593235.1. Lineage (NCBI taxonomy): Eukaryota > Metazoa > Chordata > Mammalia > Dasyuromorphia > Dasyuridae > Sminthopsis > Sminthopsis crassicaudata. Next base: position 31,431,560 of record NC_133620.1, on the reverse strand, counting down.
CCAACGTTGACCCTTGCATAACCTTTTGTTGCAAATTTTCCCCTTCTTCCCCATACTCCTTCCCCCATCTGGCAGGTAGTCCAATACATATTAAATATGTTGAAATGCATGTTAGAGCCAATATATGTCTACATATTTATACAGTTATCTAGTCGTGCAAGAAAAAAATCAGATCAAGAAGGAAGAAAAAGAAAAACTGAGAAAAAAAAATGCAACCAATAACAACAGAAGGGGTGGAAATGTTATGTTGTGTTCCACACTCAGTTCCCACAGTTCTCTCTCTGGGTGTAGATGGCTTTCTTCATCACTGCACAATTGGAACTGGCCTGAATCATCTCATTGTTTAAGAGGGCCACATCCATCAGAATTGATCATCTTATAGTCTTCTTGTTGCCATATACAACGATTTCCTGGTTTTGCCCATTTCACTCAGCATCAGTTCATGTAGGTCTCTCCAGGCCTCTCTGAAATCATCCTGCTGGTCATTTTTTGCAGAACAATAATATTCCATAACCTTCATGTACCACAATTTACCCAACCATTCACCAATTGATGGGCATCCACTCAGTTTCCAGTTTCTGGCCACTACAAAAAGGGCTGCCATAAACATTTTGGCACATCCAGGTCCCTTTCCCTTCTTTAAGATCTCTTTGAGATAGATATAATCCCACTAGAAACCCTGCTGAGTCAAAGGGTATGCGCAGTTTGATAACTTTTTGGTCATAGTTCCAAATTGCTTCTCAGAATGGCTGGATGTATTCACAATTCCACCAATAATGTATCAGTGTCCCAGTTTCCCCACATCCCCTCCAACATTCATCATTATCTTTACCTGTCATTTTAGCCAATCTGAGAGGTGTGTAGTGGTATCTCAGCGTTGTCTTACTTTGCATTTCTCTGATTAATGATTTGGAGCATCTTTTCATGTGGCTACAAATAGTTTCAATTTCTTCATCTGAAAATTATCTGTTCATATAAACACAGGTCTTCTTGACTCAAGGCAGCTAGATGGTAAAGTGGATAGGATGCTAAGTCTGGAGTCAGGAAGATTCAGAGAATCAGAAATAAAGAAGCTGTCCATCAGCTGGAGAATGGCCAAGCAAATTGTGATAGATAAGTAGAAAGGAATATTACTATGACATAAGAAAGTTCAGTATGATGAAAACAAAGAAGCTTCAGGAGAATTATATTAACTAATGCAAGGAGAAGGAAGTAGTACCAGGAAAACAATTTATGGAATGACTACAGCAATATAAATGGAGAGAAAACCAGAACTAAATATTGTATATTTTCAAGTGAACTTCATTGCAGAGGCAGGGGACTAGTGATGTGGAATTTTTTTAGGTGCTTGATAAACATTTATTGGATATGGAAAACAAATATTTGTTGAATATTCATTTACTAATTGATGTGACTGAAATCTAGTGCACAACTTTTCATGTCTTACTTTGATTTTGGAGTTTTCCCTCATAATTTTAAAATTCATGTTTTTGTAAGATTATTCCTTTTATGCTGGTGTGGAATATTACATGTATAAGCTTAGTTGAGGTATTGGGTGATTTTCTGAACAGTTTTTTCTTGTTTTAAAGAATAAATCTTGGATAAGGGAATGGATAATTTTAAAATGAAAATATAGAAATGAGATATCTGATAAATTAATACTAGTATGTATAAAAGTTTTAGAGTTGGGAAGAGGAAAAGGGCAAAAAAGGGGGCAAATCATGGAAAATTGGTAAAAATCAGATAAAAGTCAGAGGGGAAAATCTCCACTCAATTCTAGTAAACCTATTAAAATTGTTGTAAAGTAAATTTGAAAATCAATGTTTGGGAAGTCCCACAGCAATAATTATAAAATCAACAAAAAAATTAAAAGATCTAAACTGTAAATATGAAGTGTGAAATCTTCTCTTCTCCCAAACAGCTAAGGGAAACTGATACCAATTAAACAGGATCTCTTTTTGTTCCTGTGAGAGAATCAATAGACACGTGAGTCAAAGGGCACAGTTTTACTGACATGTCAGTAATAGATTGGATCTGGTCTTTCAAATAATTTAGAGGAGATTTTGAGTGCCCCTTGATGAGGGAATAGATGGAAAATGTGGAAAGACTTCAGACAAATGCATTGATCCATCCTGCTGCCCAGCTTAGAAGAGGTGAGTCACCAAAGATGGCATAAAGATAAGTCTTTTTAAAAATACTGACGTTAGTAACATAGAAAAAGAAATAAGATGGAAATGGGCTATACTTTGTGACCCCATTTGAGATTTTCTTCATGAAGATGCTAGAATGGTTTGCCATTTCCTTCTCTAGCTCATTTTATAGATAAGGAAACTGTGGCAAGCAGGGTTAAGTGACTTGGTCAAGGTCACACAGTGACTTTGTCTGAAACTGGATTTGAATTCAGGAAGATGAGTCTTCCTAACTCCATCCTGCACTCTATCCACTGTATCACCTAGCTGCTGAAAGTAGGATTAGTCTTAAAGCATAAGGATGTATGAAAATGTGCAAAGCTCTTTTTGCAGTGGCCAAGTATTGAAAACAAAGGCAGTATTCATCAATTAGGGAATGGTTAAACATTATGGTATATGAATATGATATAATACTATTGTGTTGTAAAATATGATGAAGATACAGTTTCAGAGAAACCTAGAAAGATTTATATGAACTGATAAGAGAAATGAATAGAATCAGGAGAACAATTTATTCAATCACAACAATACTATAAAGACAAACAACTTTGAAAGACTTAGTTATTCTGAGCAGCATGATGACCAACAAAGATTCCAAAAGATTCATGATGGAATATCCACTTTATTATAGAGAGGCGAAAGATGGAATGCAAAACGAGGCTTTTTTTGGACATAGCCAATAAGAAAACTTATTTAATTCTAAATGTTTGTAACAGGAGTTTTGTTTCTCTTCTTTTCCATTGGGGTAAAATAGTGAGAAGGAAAGAAAGAGAATTTTACCTCTTAAAACAATAAATTTAATTTTAAGACAGGGCATTCTGTTTTCACTTAGCCTTTTTAACATGTCATTTCCAACATTTGTCTAGCTGATGAGTACAAGGTGGAACTTCAGAATTCATCTACATTTTTCTAATTAGTAATGATTTGGAACATCTTATATAACTTTATAATAGCTTGGATTTCTTTCTTTGAAAACATTCATTTCCTTTGACCACTTATCCATTAGGAGTATTATTCTAAGTTCTTTCCTCGTATATATGTTGAAAATGAGAATTTTATCAAAAAAACTTGCAATGATCTTCTTGCTCACTTTTTTTTTCCGATTTTAGCTGTTTTCACAGAAATTTTACATAATCAAAATTGCCCAGTTTCTTTTTTTGTGGTCTTTTCTGTCTCATATTTGCTTATGAGTTCTTCCCTTATTCTCAGATGAGAAAGGCATGTTTTCCTTGCTCCTCTAATTTGCTTGTCACCTTTTATGTCTGTCACATGTACATTTAATTTTATTTTGTCATGTCATCTCATATATGATATAGGATACTTAATGTGCCTAATTTCTTCCAGATTATTTTTATTGTTATTATTATTATTATTTGCTGAGCAATTGGGGTTAAGTGACTTGCCCAAGGTCACACAGCCAGGAAGTGTTAAGTGTCTAAGGTCTGATTTGAACTCAGGTCCTCCTGATTTCAGACCTGGGACTCTAGCCACTGTGCCACCTGGCTGCCCCCTTGTAATGTTCTGGCTTAGCTTTCTGGAGGTCTTGGGACCAGCCTTTGTTTCAGAAGAGTAATCACCACAAGAATAGCCAGGCTTAAAATCCAAATTCTTTATTATCTCCTTCACAGTCTGTCTCCTTCCCTGGGGCTCAGCTAGCTTTCTGGAGGCCCTTCAAATGGGCCTTAGTCTCAGCGTGGGAAGCAGGAGGACAGGCCAGCCAGCTCCAGCCTCCAGTCCCTCTGTCTTCTCCAAGTCTGTTGGAGTCCCTTCCCCAGGTCTGACTCTGACCTCTTAAATACTCTATTATAATTAAATCATTCCAGCACACTGAGTATAAACCAATCATTCTATCACTAGGGAACCATTATTTGTTGTAAGATTAAATCAATCTTACTGAACTAGAGAACTATTAATCACCATGGCAAACTAGATAACTATTGTCTCATCAGTTCCACTGATTTAACACCTTGTAAGAATCCTTGTTTCAAGTACAGAGTTCTGGCCCATTACACCCCCTTCCAGATTATTTTCTAGGTTTTTTCCCAGCAGTTTTTGCCAAGTGCATTCCTAATTTCCAAACTCTTTTCACAATCTCCATTATTCTCAGTTCATGTTGAGGGATTCCTGCTCAGCATTGTTTTTGTTGGTTCTATAGCCACTTTTGGTCATGGCTAAATGTGTGGCTAAATGCGCACAAGATTGGAAAGTTCTGCTTTCAGTTTCTGGTTTCAGGTGGAGTCCTCAGCTGGGACCTATTCACAAAGAACCTGGGTAGGCTCTGCTGTGACTTTTTTTTTAAGCAAATAAAGCTAATAGAAACAGACTTTTAGGGTCTTAAATGCATAGGCCATAGGCTACCAGATCATAGAGCTAAAGATCACCAGAGATCATCTAGTTATTCTCATTTCACAAATGAGGAAATTAATTCACGGAGAAATTAGAGCGCTTTGCCCAAAGTCACAGAAGAAGAAAAAGATGAGAGAAGTGACAATAACCAATTATTAAATTATTAAATTGAAGTTTTTCCTTTCTATTTCCTCATTCAGGGACCAGCCTTTGAAAACAATTCCTGCCCCCCATGGGAGCTTGTCTTCTAATAAAATGTATATCAAAGCTGACTGAGATCAAAGGAATTAGGGGGAGGAAGAGCTGATAGTGAAAGGGAATCATTTAGAAAGTGTTTTCTCTTGTTTTTAGTTCTTTATAGTCCTGGGAGTTATTTATAAATATATAGGATTATTAACCATTCCACATAGTATCCTGCTCACTCCCTGCTTTCAGGGGCCTTCACCTACAATGGCATATAAGGAAATGATAAAGTTCCTAACAGTGAGAATTAAAACAATTTCCCAATTATTCAATAGAAACTTTTTTTCCCTTTAACAACTAGCAATAATCTAAAAGCAAATACCACTTAAGCCAATAATTGAAGGTAATGAATGTCCTTTCCTCAGCAACTTTCTTTTACAAAAAAAGTATGTTTAACCTGTCCGATTAAATTTCCTGAAATATCTTTCTCTCCTATTATCCAAATTCTACTTATTCTCTAAAGTCCTAAGAAAAACCTCCTTCATATTATTTTCCTGACTATTTTATCTAACCATTAATGATCTGCCTCCCAATTCCTGCTTGAGCCTAAGCACCTTACCACTCAACATTTCAGTATGTTACTACTTGTTTAATACTTGTTTCATGCTTGTTGGTATCTCCAAATATATTGTAATCTTTTTTTTTTCTTTTTTCTTTTTTCTTTTTCATGCTTTTTTTTTATTATATATATATATTTTATAATATTATCCCTTGTATTCATTTTTCCAAATTGCCCCCCTCCCTCTATTCCCTCCCCCCGACGACAGGCAATACCATACATTTTACATGTGTTACAATATAGTCTAGGTACAATACATGTGTGTGAATATCATTTTCTTGTTGCACAATAAACATTAGAATCCGAAGGTACATGCAACCTGGGCAGACAGATATTAGTGCTAACAATTTACATTCGCTTCCCAGTGTTCCTTCTCTGGGTATAGTTATTTCTGTCCATCATTGATCAACTGGAAGTGAGTTGGATCTTCTTTATGTTGAAGATTTCCACTTCCATCAGAATACATCCTCATACAGTATTGTTGTTGAAGTGTACAGTGATCTTCTGGTTCTGCTCATTTCACTCAGCATCAGTTGACCTAAGTCTCTCCAGGCCTCTCTGTATTCCTCCTGCTGGTCATTTCTTACAGAGCAATAATATTCCATAACCTTCATATACCACAATTTACCCAACCATTCTCCAACTGATGGACATCCATTCATCTTCCAGTTTCTAGCTACAACAAAAAGAGCTGCTACAAACATTTTGGCACATATATGTCTCTTTCCGCTCTTTAGTATTTCTTTGGGATATAATCCCAGTAGTAGCGCTGTTGGGTCAAAGGGTATGCACAGTTTGATAACTTTTTGGGCATAATTCCAGATTGCTCTCCAGAATGGCTGGATTCTTTCACAACTCCACCAGCAATGTATCAGTGTCCCAATTTCCCCACATCCCCTCCAACATTTGTCATTATTTGTTCCTGTCATCTTAGCCAATCTGACAGGTGTGTAGTGGTATCTCAGAGTGGTCTTAATTTGCATTTCTCTGATCAGTAGTGATTTGGAACACTCTTTCATGTGAGTGGATATAGTTTCAATTTCTTCCTCTGAGAATTGTCTGTTCATATCCTTTGACCATTTATCAATTGGAGAATGGTTCGGTTTCTTATAAATTAGGGTCAGTTCTCTATATATTTTGGAAATGAGACCTTTGTCAGAACCTTTGTTTTTTTTTTTTTTTTTTTTTTTTTTTTTTTTTTTTTTTAAATTATTTTTTTTTTGTTTTTTTTATTATATATATATATATATATATTTTATAATATTATCCCTTGTATTCATTTTTCCAAATTACCCCCCCTCCCTTATTCCCTCCCCCCGATGACAGGCAATACCATACATTTTATATGTGTTACAATATAGTCTAAGTACAATACATGTGTGTGAATATCATTTTCTTGTTGCACAATAAACATTAGAATCCGAAGGTACATGCAACCTGGGCAGACAGATATTAGTGCTAACAATTTTCATTCCCCTCCCAGTGTTTCTTCTCTGGGTGTATCTACCTCTGTCCATCATTGATCAACTGGAAGTGAGTTGGATCTTCTTTATGTTGAAGATTTCCACTTCCATCAGAATACATCCTCATACAGTATCGTTGTTGAAGTATACAGTGATCTTCTGGTTCTGCTCATTTCACTCAGCATCAGTTGATTTAAGTCTCTCCAACCCTCTCTGTATTCCTCCTGCTGGTCATTTCTTACTGAGCAATAATATTCCATAACTTTCATATACCACAATTTACCCAACCATTCTCCAACTGATGGACATCCATTCATCTTCCAGTTTCTAGCTACAACAAAAAGAGCTGCCACAAACATTTTGGCACATATATGTCTCTTTCCGCTCTTTAGTATTTCTTTGGGATATAATCCCAGTAGTAGCGCTGCTGGGTCAAAGGGTATGCACAGTTTGATAACTTTTTGGGCATAATTCCAGATTGCTCTCCAGAATGGCTGGATTCTTTCACAACTCCACCAGCAATGTATTAGTGTCCCAATTTCCCCACATCCCCTCCAACATTTGTCATTATTTGTTCCTGTCATCTTAGCCAATCTGACAGGTGTGTAGTGGTATCTCAGAGTGGTCTTAATTTGCATTTCTCTGATCAGTAGTGATTTGGAACACTCTTTCATGTGAGTGGATATAGTTTCAATTTCTTCCTCTGAGAATTGTCTGTTCATATCCTTTGCCCATTTATCAATTGGAGAATGGTTTGGTTTCTTATAAATTATGGTCAGTTCTCTATATATTTTGGAAATGAGACCTTTGTCAGAACCTTTGTTTTTAAAAATATTTTCCCAATTTGTTACTTCCCTTCTAATCTTGTTTGCATTAGTATTATTTGTACAGAAACTTTTTAGTTTGATGTAATCAAAATCTTCTATTTTGTGATCAATAATGATCTCTAGTTCTCCTCTGGTCATAAATTCCTTCCTCCTCCACAAGTCTGAGAGGTAGATTATCCTCTGTTCCTCTAATCTATTTATTATCTCCCTCTTTATGCCTAAATCATGGACCCATTTTGATCTTATCTTGGTATATGGTGTTAAGTGTGGATCCATATCTAATTTCTGCCATACTAATTTCCAGTTTTCCCAACAGTTTTTTCCGAATAATGAATTTTTATCCCTAATGTTGGAATCTTTGGGTTTGTCAAAGATTAGATTGCTATAGATGTACCCTTTTTTGTCCTTTGTATCTAATCTGTTCCACTGATCTACCGGTCTATTTCTTAGCCAATACCAAATGGTTTTGGTGACTGCTGCTATATAATATAGCTTTAGATCAGGTACACTTAGACCACCTTCCTCTGAGTTTTTTTTCATTAGTTCCCTTGCAATTCTTGACCTTTTATTCTTCCATATGAATTTTGTTGTTATTTTTTCTAGGTCATTAAAATAGTTTCTTGGGAGTCTGATTGGTATAGCACTAAATAAATAGATTAGTTTGGGGAGTATTGTCATCTTTATTATATTCGCTCGGCCTATCCAAGAGCACTGAATGTCTTTCCAATTATTTAAATCTGATTTTATTTTTGTGGCAAGTGTTTTGTAATTTTTCTCATATAATTCCTGACTTTTCTTTGGTAGATGGATTCCCAAATATTTTATACTCTCAACATTTGTTTGGAATGGAATTTCTCTTTGTATCTCTTGCTGTTGCATTTTGTTAGTGATATATAAAAATGCCGAGGATTTATGTGGATTTATTTTGTATCCTGCCACTTTGCTGAAATTTTGAATTATTTCTAGTAGCTTTTTAGCAGAGTCTTTGGGGTTCTCTAAGTATACCATCATGTCATCTGCAAAAAGTGATAGTTTAATTTCCTCATTTCCTACTCTAATTCCTTGAATCTCTTTCTCGGCTCTTATTGCCGAGGCTAGCGTTTCTAGTACTATATTGAATAGTAATGGTGATAGTGGGCAACCTTGTTTCACTCCTGATATTGTAATCTTTTTGAAGATGGCTGCATTCTACACCCCCATAACCCACAGAACAAACTGGTGTCTTTTTAAATATATGTCAAATATTTAATTCATTGAAAGTAATATCATAATTATGAATCTAAAGTAAATAAGTCAATTTAAGTAGGAAATTCTTGTCTGAATTAGAGAAGAAGAAAGGCAATGGATATTATGATGCTCTTCCCCTAAACATATTTTCTGCTCCATTGTGAATATAAAGTTTAATAGCATTTTCAAGAACAGCAGCCAATGGATCTTTCTACTACATTGATAAAAGATTGTTTAGGTGGCCAAATTAAATATGTTGCCCAATCTAGGATAGTCCAAAGTCCAGGAAACCCTAGAAGTTCAGGTTTTCCATATAACTAAATGAAATATCAAAGTTCAACGGAAAAATCCTCAAAACAAAATCGAGATATAAACTTAGTAAACACAGTTCAGTTAGAAGGGAGACAGTTCACTGGGAGAAAAAAAATCATTGCAGGCAATTTCTGATAAGGTCTCCAAGATATAAGGGAATTTTAAAATATATGCACACATGTGTATATGTGCATATGTGTATATATACATGTCATAAGAAATTAATATTTCTCTTTTATATCTAATAACTAAGTATTATATTAGGACCAAGGTTTTTCCCCTTTTCTATTTCCTCATCTAGAAGCAAATCAGTGTGGGAAATTTCTTTCAGAGATTTACCCAGGCCAAGAGCTAATCAGACAATAAAAGAAACTGAATTTGGGCTAATGGATGTATTCCTACTCATTATGTTGGCTCAGACAGATCCTGGGAAAATGTTGATTCTCCCTATTATCAAGATAGGTGATATGGAAATTGAAGTCTCTTACCAAGATTTGAGTGACTTAAATCATGTACCCCAAGTCCTGCATTTTAATATAGCCCACACGTGTCTTTGTATTAACGAATTCAAGTTGACTGTCACCGGTAAGGAACACCTCTTCTTTGAAGGACATATAAACTGTAACCCCACCATCATTAGAAATATTTGGTCTAAGAGAGATGTCCAGATGACCATCCCTTTAATGATGACCTGTTGGTCTTATTAATAAAATGATTAAATTAGCCAGAATCTGTCTCTCAAAACTTTTTCATCATCACAATATGTATGTATGTATGAACACACACACACACACACCCACCCACACACACACACACACACAAAATCAGACTCCAGTAAATAAGTGACCAAGGGATACAAACAGGAAGAACAACATCAAAGAGAGTGGATTTTCCATTTCCTGCCTAATATTCAGCCTTTCTGGAGAGAGGAGTGTAGCATTCCACTCAGTGATGGACATTCTCACACCTGGTGATTCGGAACCCCTGAAGGTCATCATCCAAACCCTATTCTCCATCCCCCTCAATTCTCCAACCTTAAAGTCCTGACCAAACACCACTCATCCCTTCAATTATACCCTGTAGAATGTTTGTTTCACAGGCAACAAACTTGTCTTCATCTTAAATATTTTTCTCTACTATTCTTTCCAAATTCAGAGGCTGAGAATTGAGCCTTTCTGGTACTGACTACACCTTCACTCTTGGCTTACTAGTTGAGGTGAGGCAAGTGGAATGCTCATTGCTCACTGTTGCAGGGGGAGAACTCAATGTATCCATTACTTGGCTCACAATTTTTTTGCCTCCTCAACTCCTGCTCTCATACTGGGGGAGTTCTTCGTACATAATCTCTCCCTAATACACTCTAATCATTCAGTTCTTCAACCTCCTCATTTCCCATGACCCATTCTTCTGTCCCACCTCAGCCTGCTAATGAGTCTGCCTGCTTCAAGTGTCTTTCCATTCTAATCTATCCCCTATTCAACTGCCAAAAAGATTTTCTTAAAGCAAAGGTCTGACCATTTTGCCCCTCAATAAACTCCTTTGGTTTCCTGTAATCTTCATAACCCAGACTCCTCCTGCCTTTTCAGTGTTCATAGACATCACACCCCTCCTACCTATTCTTCCAGCCAATAGTTTTCTTGTTATCATATAAATGAGACATTCCATCTGTCTGCATTAGGAATTTTCTCCAGCTTTCCCCCACATCTAGAATGTTCCTCCTCATTTCTGTATCCTGATTTCCTGACTTCCAATACCTCTTGATTATTATTTATTTCTGATTTATCTTGCTATTCTGGATTTATGGGTGCATCATGTTTGAATTGGCTATACAAGCAGATGAGGATTTACAGTTTCAGAATATTCATAATAGATATTTAAGTTCCTTGAGATCAGGGATGTAGTCTTTTCTATCTTTTAATCCTCAGGATCTAAAAGAGTACCTAGAACATAGTAGGCCCCTTATAAATGCTTGTTGAATTAATTTGTATTGTTTAAGGGGTTTCCAGTTCTCAAAAAGGAATGACTAACAAAACAACCTAATTCTATGTTGCAAATTCAGAATTCAAATAAACTTTTTAAAGGCTGGATTTATCAGAAATGAAACTCATTCAAAGAATCTTCCATATAGAGGTACAAAAAGTCAAAAATCTCAAGGGAAAATGAAGAAAGGGGGAAAGAAGGAGTCTAAGCCCCAATTCTCAAAACAATTTAGTAATGCTTTAAAAAATAGATCAATCAGTGGGAGAAATTAAATAGACAGAATACAGAAGCAAACAAACCTGATAGGCTAGAGTTTGAAAAGCCCTAACACCTGAACTACTGGGGGAAAGACTTAATAGTTGAATAATATTTCTGGGAAAACTGGACAGCAGTTTGACAGAAATTAAGTTTATCCCAGTACTTTGATTTATACCAACCTCCAAATGGATGCATGCACTTAATATAGAAGGTCATTTTATAAACACATTAGACACAGAAAGAAAATTTTTGCATAAAGCTAATATTACTAAAATTAAAAGGGAAATAACTGAAGGGGGGAAATGCTTTTCAGGAGGTTTCTCTGATAAAGGTCCTATTATCACATTGCTCCCTGAATCACATCACTTTGGAAGTTCCACAAAGTTACATACCCTTAGAATTAGCTCTGAAAACAGCAGCATGAACAAACCTGAAGCTTGGCACAATGCCTCCCCACCCCTACATGAACAGAGCCTAGTTTTAACATAAAGTTCAAAATCAAACAATATAAGCAAACAGCAACAACAAACTGGACCATAAAAAACAAACAAACAAACAAACAAACAAAAAACTACTTCAGTGGCAGAGATTGAGATACAAACTCAGAAGACAATAATGTGAAGACAAAAGCTACAAGTAAAACCTGAAAGAAAAAATGCTAATTGGACCTATGTACAACAGGAATTCCTGGAAGAGTTAAATAAAAAAATTATAGCAGTAGTGGAAAATGGGAAAAGAAATGAGAGAAATGCAAGAAAACCATGAAAATATTAATAGTCAAACAGTTGGTCAAAGAGACACAAAAATTCATTGCTGAAAAGAATATCTTTAAAAGCATTACAGGATAAGTGAGAAAAAAGTACAAAAGTTCACTGAAGAAAATAATTTCTTAGAAAAAGATTTGCTGATTGGGTTATTATTGGTTGTAGTCATTTTTTTTTCCTTCCAGAATATATTCTAAGCTCTCTTCTCTTTTAATATGATAGTTGCTAAATTTTGTGTGATACCGACTGGTTCCATGATATTTGAATTGTTTCTATCTGCTTACAATATTTTCTCCTTGACCTGGGAGCTCTAGAATTTGGCCATAATATTCCTGGGATTTTTCATTTTGGGATCTCTTTTAGGAGGATATCGGAGGATTCTTTCTATTTCTGTTTTACCCTTTGTTTCTAGAATATCTGGGCAATTTTCTGTCATAATTTCTTGAATTATAACGTGTATGCTCTTTTTTTTGATCATGGGGTTTTTTCTTGTAGTTCAATATTTCTTAAAGTTATCTCTCCTCAATCTATTTTCCAGGTGAGATGTTTCACATTTTCTTCTACTTTTAAAATTCTTTTGACTTTGCTTCATTGTTTCTTGATGTCTGCTGGAGTCATTAGCTTCCACTTGCTGAATTTTTAATTTCTAAGGAATTATTTTCCTGGCTTTGAGTAATCTTAGGCAAAGTCATTTAAGTCTCCTTGAACCCCAATTCTCCTGTAAAGTGAGGGAGTTTGGGGTGAAGAGTCTCGTAAATCACACTGGCTTTAAAATCCTGCAGTGAGGCGCTATGAAAATCATATTGATAAAAAACAAACAAACAAAAAAAACTCTTGGCAACATAATTCTTAGAGGACCAAGAACACATCCTTCCCCTACCCACTAAGAAGACAAGGAACATGATATCAAGCACACATGTGAAATCATTTCAAAAGCAAGTCCTCCTGAACCATGTGACCCCCTGGATTTTAGTACCCTGTAAATGTTTTTTTTTTTTTTTTGTTTGTTTTTTAAATAAACTAGGTTCCAATTATCTCTTCAAATCCTCCATAGTTTTAAGTTATCATTTGCTCCAGATCTGTAATTTTATTGGGTAGGGAAAGCTCTCTACATCTCTCCAAGTGGGAGCTTCCCTGGAAAATGAGGTGATTCCTATAAGATTCTTTATAGATCTGGAAAGAACCTTTGAAGTCTTCTTGTTCAACCCCCTCATTTACAGATGAGGAAACTGAGGCACGAAGAGAGGACGTGGTTTACCTCGACTATAGATAGATCCATCCCTCCGTCCACGTATAGAGGGACGGATGGATACACACATAATATCTCCCATACTCAGTGTAGAAAAAGCAAGTGGTTGAGAGCGTGAGCCTTGAAGAGTCCTTCGGTGCTCCTCCCAAATCTTCAGACAACGAAAGTGGATTAAAAACAAACCCCAATAAAACCGCGTGAGCAACTGCAGAGCCCCGGCCTAGAAGCCGACAGTCCGCGTCCGTCCGCGGGAAACACTGAGTACTTCTTTTAATTAGGGTGCAGCTTTTTCCCCTCCGTTGTTCCGTTGCCTTCTCGGGTCTCAAATCAATCAGATGAAATTCACCTTTGGGGCTGGCCCGAATCCCGATCGCTCCGCGAGGTAATTCGACCAGCCCCAACTCAGCCCTGCGACTGAAAGGGCCGAGGCTTCCCGGAGCCCTCCGTGCTTTTTCCCCTTTTGTGCAGGGCTGAGCTTCACCAACTGGCTAGCTGAAGGGGTCATTAAAAATTTAGAGAAAGAAACAAAGGTGTGCTCTGGCGGCTCCGGTTACTCTTTCTACTGTTACTGCGGCAGACAAAAGGCCTCGAGCCCTCCTCATGAATAATGCGACATGGAATATTCTGGATCCATTTTTAATGGCGTCAAGTAATAACCTTAACATATTCGCAATCTTCCAATTTCACCTGGTGACAGGCACAGTAATCTGTTTTGATTCTGAACCAAGGGGAGGAAGCCATTTCTTCGGGTAAAAACTGCAGATCTTCTAACATCAAGATCCCTCCCTGAGGGGGAAGAGGGTCGGGAGGAGGAGGTGACCCTGCGTAGCAAATATAGGGCAACGAAAGACGTGTCCGAATCTTGGCTCTGGAGAGGCAACCGGAAGGGCATTTTCCACAGGGAGGGAGCCAGCTGTATTTCAATCAGTTCTACTAAAATCTTTATGGAGCTCTCTATTCCCATGCCAGTAATAACCATACCTTAGGAAGACTTCTGTGGGGGGAGGGGGCTTCCTCTTTTTCTCTGGGAAGTGAGGATGGCGAAGAACTTCCTCAGGGCCAGGGGGACCGCTGGCTTTGGAGCTCTTCCGAGAGTTATCTGTCTCTCCAGGACAACTCGATTCCATAAATTCGTTTATAAGTTACCAACTTAAGTAGTAGAACTATAAAATGGGATGAGAAGAGACTTAGGGTGGATGAATGAGGGGGGAAATCAGAAAGCAACTGGGAGGCAGAAATAGAGGTAGACAGGAAGATGACTATGCAGACCAGAGTTAACAATAGTGATTGGAGACTGTGAACTCCTGCAGAGACTGTTCAAGTTTGGATCTTAGCATCTAGTAGGTGTTTTAATTAATGCTTGAAGTGAATTCAGCCAAACAGAACCCTGGGTAGCTGGGTCCTGAGCTAGGATAAGTTTTGGCTTTTTTTCTGATTGTTTTTGTGAAATACCAAAGGATTCCTCTTTACCTTGCACACTATTAGAGCTGCCCACCCTCTTGAGGAGGTGATTTGCACAAGGATCTCCCCGGAGTCCAGGAATGGGCTAGCCTACTGCAACTTGACCAAAGTTAACCTCCCTCCCTCCCTGCCTTACCCTTCTAAGAGGAGCTGTGGCTAGTTTGGGATCTAGAAGGGAGCTGAGAAACTCGTTCTACAAGTTCAAATTTAGTTCAACTTGACTTCACAGTTGGGGAAAGTGACTTGCCTTGATATCAGTCAGACAGTCAATAAACATTTATTAAGTGCCTACTACGTGCCTAGCACCGTTTTAAGCCCTAATTGCGGATGACATAATTGATGTCAAAGCCAGGTTTAGAACCAATCTCCAGATCGACACTCTACATCACTAAAGCTCTGGACTTTAAAGTATCGACAGAGCCTTGGGGCTTCCACAGGAAAGGGCTCCGTTTTGTCACCTGTGAGCAGATGGAAAGTGGCAGGAAATGCCCAGGGCTCGAGGCAAAGAGATAAAAGGACTCCAGTTTAATGGGAAGATGGCTGGGATTATAGAATCTTAGATTTAGAGCTAGAAAGGATTTTGGAGATCAGTTAATCCTGCTTCTTTATGTTATACATGAAGAAATAGAAACCAGAGGCAGTTTAAGTGATTTGCCCAAAATGATGATGATGATACCATTTATAAAGGGTTTTAAGGTTTAAAAGTGCTTTCTCATTTGATTTTCAAACTTTAGAGATTGGTTCTATTATTTTCCCATATTTTACAGATGAAGAAACTAAGTCAGAAGTTTAGTGGTCACACTTGACTTCAGGAGCACACAGCTAAATCAGATGAAGACCTGGGATTTGAACTCAGTGTCAGTGACTCCAAATCGAGCACTCCTTGGGGCTCCATTCTCAATACTTTATTAACTTAAAATTTTACTCTAATAAATATGTATCAATAAACATAATCCACTCCACAACATCTACAGACAAACCTTGTCAAAGTCATTGTTTTCCTCTAAGGTACATGCAAGTGTGTTTAAAGCAGAGTCCACACATGTCTGTAGGTCCAGAGGTTTTAACAAATACGGGCTTAAGAATTAAAAAAAAACAAACAACCAAATAATAACAACAAAGAAAACTAGTTACAAACATATCTGAAATTTTCTTTCAGCTACTTTCCCAGGAGTATCTTTAGAAAAGCCAGTAGTGCCCTCTGGAACTTCTTTCAGTCACTGCCCCCCTCTCTCAGGGCATGGCAATGGTCATGGCCAATCCTGTTCTTTATCACAAGATCATTTGAGAGCCAGGATTTTGTACCGCTCATCTTGACACCCTCCACGATGCCTTAGTTCAAATACAGGGGGTACTTAGTAGATATTTGCTCAGGAGATGACCTTCTAGAAGTAAGACACTGTTCTGTTCTTCAGCTTAGATTGGCAAACCCTTAATCCATTGCTTTT
Source organism: Sminthopsis crassicaudata (assembly GCF_048593235.1). Taxonomy (NCBI): domain Eukaryota; kingdom Metazoa; phylum Chordata; class Mammalia; order Dasyuromorphia; family Dasyuridae; genus Sminthopsis; species Sminthopsis crassicaudata. Next base: position 31,415,234 of record NC_133620.1, on the reverse strand, counting down.
CCAAAGGGAAACATTCAAACTTCTTTTGGATAAATGTCACATTCGCTTTCTTTTCTCCTGCCTAACCTGGCACAGGTATATTTGGTAAAGCTTATGGTTTTGTGAGTTGCCGTAGGAATCATTTCCACATCTTAACAAATCTGCAAGTGCACAATCAGTCTAGATAGCTTAATAGTCTTACAATGACATAGGGTTTTCGAAAAACTCCAAGGAAGAAAAAATAGCAATGAAGCCCCTCTCTTTCACCTTTCCTTTAAAACCACTAAAATAATTCTGATTTATGAGCTGGGCATCCTTCTAGTATCAAATATTAGTCAAACGGTCAGGAGAAAGGTGGAAGAAAGAGCTCAGATTCTAGCTGGAGGACTTCTTAGCTTGTGGAAGGGTCAAGTTGCATATGGAGTAAGCAGAGGTGGCCGAAGCCGTCTGATCCCAGCTTGGGTCTGAGGATTCAGGAATACAAACTTATCCAGTATTTCCAAGACACAACAAATCCTTTAACTTCCACTTTGGATCAAAATATATATTTTTAAAGCTGCTGCTATTCCTTCTGGAGACTTGAGAGAAGTAAGAAGTCATTGCATCTTTGATTCACAAGAAAAGTAGAGGTGGAGGGGTAGAAATGGGATGCAGGAACCTGAGGGTGAATGAGACAGGAAAAGCAGGGTCCCCATAGTGTTGAATGATGCTTCAGCATCCTGGCTTGGACTCATTTCAGCCCATGCTGTGTCTCCCTGTGCCTCCGGAGATCCACCTTTCGCTGGAAGCCTTTCCCACACAGATCACAACCAAAGGGCTTAAAGCCAGTGTGCTTTCGGCTGTGAGTGATGAGATTAGAGCTCTGGCTGAACGCTTTGCCACACACCTGGCATTTGTGGGGCTTCTCACCTGTAAAGATGTGGAGAGTGGAAATCATGAGGTGTGTGAATGGGAAGGAAAAAAAGTTAGATAAATCACCTGTCCTTGAAAAAGTCTGGCGAGGCGGAGGTAGGTGGTGCAGTGGACAGAGCACTGATCCTGGAGTCAGAAAGGCCTGAATTCAAAGTTGATCTCAGACCTTCATGTACTAGCTATGTGACCCTAAACAAGTCACTTAGCTCAAATGCCTTGGGGGAAAAAATAGAAAAGAAAATGTCCAGAGAAACTGCTCTGTGACCAGGCAACAGCCAGCTTCTCCACAGACCCATGGCTTAGGCCAGAAGATCACAGCAAAAGGATCCTTGAATTATGGCAGGCAGTCAGTATTCAGGAAATTTGAGGCCATCTGAGTTTAGGTACCAACAGTTATCTTGCTGGGCAAAGCTCTATGGAGTCCCTGACTCCAAATCTAGCACTTCTTGGGCTACCTTACTTCAAATCCTGTCCCTGATGATGTGTCTATGAGCAAATCATTCCACCTTTCTAAACCTCTGGGGTGGGGGGATGGGGGAGAATCCTCACAGGGTTATTGAGGATTAAATGAGAAAATATGCACAAAGCAAATTTTTGTAATTTTGTAAATTTCCAAACTGTAGTCATAGGGATAGTCTTTTCTGGAAGAGACTTGAGTTTCACCATATCATCACAATGATGGCATTTTCCAGTGGCCCCTGTCTTAAGTGGGATGCTCCAAACCCAGGCTTTAAATAGGTTCTTAGTAGAGGAAATGAACAAAAGGTCTGATTTCTACCCCAGCAAGTAGATCCCACTCTCAAAGAGAGCTAAATAACTACTAATAGGTAGATATACAAACTGAGAGGACTGTTTTCTCATTCAATTATTGCGTCTGGTTACTCTGAATTCTCTAGGAAATTTTTCAAATGAGCAAGGGGGCATTGTTAGGCACGAAAGAGATAAGTGATGGTCCATATAGATGACAATATTCTTTCTTTTTAATCTCTAGATCCCCAGAGTTTAGCATGGTGTCTGACAAAAGGATAAACTAGAACCAATAAATATGGAATTAAAAGGAAGGAATAATTACTAGCATTTATATATAACACTTGAAGTTCTGCAATGTGCCTTATAAATATCTCTTGAGCTCAACAACTCTGAGAGGTAAATGCTGTTATCATGCCTATTTTACAGATAAGAAAACTGAGACTGAGACCGGTTAAATGACTAGCCCCATAGGAAGAGTCGGTGGTTATATTCTTGAGTGACAGCACTCTATCATTGTGCTACTTTACTACCTTAGAATGCTAATTTTAAAATCCAAATTTGGCCAACAGATTTTTTTGCTGCAAATATATGGTCTATGGTCTTTCTCTATTTATCCATTCCCTTTGCTCTTATGAGGACAGTGATCTCTCTCTCTCTCTCTCTCTCTCTGTCTCTCTCTCTCTCTCTGTGTCTCTGTCTGTCTCTCTCTGTGTCTCTCTGTCTCTCTCTGTGTCTCTGTCTCTGTCTCTCTGTGTGTGTGTGTGTCTCCCTTCTAAGAGAAGTAAAAGGATTCTTTAGAAACTGGCACATTCTCATCGTAATTTGTTAATTAAGTAACAAGCAAACAAAAGATCCTCTGGCTTTTCCTCTACCAGGAATGAGCTCTTGAATTTATTGCTGAATGAGGCAAATGCCAGAGATTTCTAAACACATTTTTCCATCCATTACTTTAGTCAAAGCCTGACCTAGACAAAATCTTGCGGCCTATGAGCTGGTCTTCTGTACTCCCTTCTGTACCTTTTTCCCCCTTTCAATACTGCTGCTTCATGCACCTGATGCTTTCATGTCCTTCCTAGGTTGCCTGTAATTCTCATTCAGTGTACTCTCCTAAGTATCAGTCCATGCTCCAGACTTACAGATTCAGAACCTGTGATCAAAGAAGAATCCCAGTCCAAGTCCCTTATTTTCCAGATCAGACAAGTGAAGACCCCAGAAGGAGGACTTGTCTAATGACTTACTAAGATAGAGATAAGCTTGGAATCTACATCTGGGAGATGGTTTTTCGTTTGTTTGTTTGTTAATTTTTATTTTTTTGGTAACTCCAGGCGTTTCAAAGTTGCCTTCTCTTTACTTATTACACTTCACCTGGCTTTACAAATTCCTTTTGTGTGTATGTGAGGGGGCGGGGAGAGTGTGGTGAGAATTGGGGAGAGAGAAGAATGTGATTTAACAGACACCATTGTAGCAGTGTTCAAAGAAAAAGCCACAAATCAGGTCACCTGATTGGTTGGTGGCCACCTCAGGTGTGATTTAAAGAGCCCTAGTAAGTCACCTGGCCCCAAACTGTCTCCCCTGCAGTGCACAAAATCTCCATATTATTCCTCCTTTGCAGTTAAGGCATTGAAGTCTTTCCAGTCAAAATAAAAAAGTTATTGGCTAAAGTATTATCCAATCATCACTCCTTTAAACCCATCAGATTAGATAACTTGAGTTCTGTACAATGAAGGATGGGGCCATAGGACAGGTAAGTTTTGAGAAAAGACCGAGCTCTCAAGAAACAGACACAAATAATAGGAAAGCCAGGTGGTTGTTATTTATTAGAAGTGGCCCCACTGGGGCAAAGTGGAAGCTCTATAAATTTCCATACCCCAGACTGCCGGCAGCAATTGGGGGCAGGGTGGGGAGGTGGAGCAAGAATAGGCCTGTTCTTCCTGGGGATGGAGACACTACAACATAACAAGACTAGAATTTGCACTCCATCCTCATTTCTAAATAAACTGGGGACAGATGCTGTTAAAGGGATTGACTTGGGCATTTATTCATTTTCTCTCCAGTCTCCTTGTCCAGATGGTTTTCTCCAAACCTATCTAATGTGAGTACTTCTGTCCTGCAAAGCCAGGGACACATGGAGAGCAGTTGGAATACAGAGAAAGAGAAGGATATACGGGTCCTAAGGGTAGGAAAGGGAGAATGGCTGAAGAGAAGGGTGTATGTGTAGATGGACACAAGAAAAAAGGGGGAGGGGGAGCTGGGCTGCTTGGGTTGAGGTAACCCAGATATTTACCTGTGTGGATAAAGGTGTGTTTCTTCATGTCCGATTTTTGATGGAACCTCTTCCCACAATACTGACAAGGGTAGGGCCGGGTGTCTGAGTGGATGAGCAGGTGAGTGGAGAGGGTGGAGGATCTCTTGAAGCTTTTACCACAGATCTTACAATCAAAGCTTCGTTCCTGCAGAGAGAGAACCAGGTGTCATCTTAGGTACCACCTCCTCCACTAAGCCCTTCTCATCCTCACCAGATCACTGATAATAGATATCTTGAAATTACTTTATTACTTCTTATTTGTATCCCCGTAGTACTTCCTTTGCCCAGGAAACTGCTAGCTGTTGGGAGCACAAAATTCATTTGGGTTCCTTGAGATCAGGGACTATTTCATTATCTCAAATCCAGAGCACAGTGCCCACCACCCACATAAAAGCACTTAATAAATATTTCTTGAATTGGATCGTTGAATCATTATGAATCATTATGAAGTTAACCCAAGCTGATCAATGAAAGTAGCTGACACCCTCACTACTTCTACCCCTCAATACACAAAAAAACATCTATATTTCACTCTTTCCCCACAGGCCACAAGTTTCCCTCCCTTGTTGCTTCTTTGTCCCATATGACCATTCTTTTCCATCCCCCCACTTTTTTCTCTCCCTATGAGACGTTTTTCCCTACAAAAACACTTCACACTTTGTGAAGCATTCTGAACACAAAATCTCCCCACCTCAATTTTTATCACCCATTTACACACACACACCCCCTCCTTCTCCAGCAGACTTTTCAAAGTTTCCCAACTCTTAGTCAGTTAAGACTCTTGATGGTACAATGGAAAGAATGCACACCTCTGAGCCCAGAGGTTCCTTCCTCAATTTCCTGCTCTGACACTTACTTGGGCAAGTCCTTAAACTTATGGGGCCTCAGTTTCTTTACACACACAAAAAAAAAAAAAAAAAAAAAAATGAAGGGGTTAGATTTAAAATCCCTTTTGACTGTAGATTTCACTGAATATCCTTTGAACACCCACCAAAGATGACAGAGGCATTTGTTTGTTTGAGTGACCTTTTCCCACCCTCAGTGAAGTCTTTTCTATTTAAGTGCCTATCAAAAACAGGGTAATCAAGCACCCACTCAGAGCCTTTACTGGGCAAACAGATTTTTAACAGAGAGCTAGATGCTTCCCTTTCTCGTCCACAAGAGGGATGGGGAAAGCCCCTCCCCCCCAAAAGAGGAATGAGGGCCAGGGGCACTAAACTGGAAGAAAGGAAAGAGATAAGAAGCAGGACCTGAGTAAAGAAAAACAAAGTGATAAGCAGGATTTGAAGCCTTTTTAGGGGAAGGATAGAATGGGAAGGGGGTAGAGTGGGGGAACCTGTGGTTTCAGTGACGTAGGAAACTTCCTCTATCAAATCACCTGCTAGGGAGCTCGTCATTTTAGAAATCGTGCCCGGGGGCATTGGAAAGTTAACTGACTAGTCTAGGGTCATACAGCCAAAAAATGTCAGAGGTGGCCAGTTAGGAAAATACTGCCCTGCTGCAGAAAACTAGGAGGGAAACGGTTCCTCCAGGATGCTGGGGACGGGTTGAGCCCCAGCTTGGCAAGGCTGGAACTCGATTTCTTAAAGAGTGATTTGGCCCAGTCATTCCTTCGAGGCAGCATCCAGCCCTTCTCCTGCCTGGCTGCGGGCCGGCTCGGCCGCTTACCTGCGAATGCACCGCTTTATGCTGCTCCAGGCTGACCGCGTGCCCGAACGTCTTCCCGCACATCTCACACGCAAAGGGTCTCGTGCCACTGTGGGACCTGCGCACGTGCACCTCGAGGCCGTGGGGAGTGGAGAACACCTGGGGCGCAGTGGGGAGGGGAGGGGGAAGAAAGACTGAGAGGAGGGGCGGAGGGGCGGAGCTCGGGGGAGGAGGGACTTCAGGGCCCAGAAAAGGCTGGGACTGGCCTGGGGTCCGCCCGTCCAAGAAGCTGACTGACGGGGAGGACCCGATGGCCGGCTGGCCCCCGCTCACCTTGCTGCACTTGATGCACTTATAAGAGCCGTTGTTAAGCAGGAGGCGGGTGCAGAGCAGCTCGGACTCCACTTTGATGCCCGAGCCCTTGTCCGGGTAGAGTCCGCCCGCTGCCGACGGTCGCTCGTACAGGCGGGCCGCCGCCGCCGCCACCGCAGCGGGACCAAAGTCTCTATAGAGGCCTAGGGCGGAGCCCCCGCTGCCCCCGCCGCCGCCGCCCTCCGAGGCCCCGCCGCCGCAGCCTCGTTCCGGGCCGTAGAGGGCGGCCGCGGCGCCCGGCTCTGGGTTCCGTTCGCCAAAGAGGCCCAGGCCAGCGCCCCGCTCCAGGGCATGACAAGGCCGGTAGCTCTGCACCAGATGCCGCAGGGCGGCATCGGAGCCTGCCAGGCTGTTCCACGTGTAGGGCTTGAAGGGCACCGGGAACGGCTGGGCTTCGTCCAGGGAGGGGCACACGGACTTCTCGGAAGCTGTGGAGACAGCAGGGCCACGAGGGCACGGTCACGAGCTCTCCCAGCCCGGGGCGCGGGGTCTATCCCAATTCTTCTCGCAAACAGCCAAAAATAGTCCCCCCCCCCATCCACCCAACCTCACTCCACTCGCCCCTTCTTATCTTTCTCGCGACGGTCCTCTTAAAAAAAAAAAGATCGAATTAGCGTGGACCCGGGGGCACAGGCCCACCCAAAGCCCGGGGCCTGGAGCGGGGCCTGGAGCGGGGCCTGGAGCGGGGCCTGGAGCGGGGCCTGGAGCGGGGCCTGGAGCGGGGCTGGGCGTTTCCTGCCTCCAAATTCTCTTTTCTGACTCACTTGAGCCACAGGTGGGGAGCTCAACCGCGAGTTGCGGAATTGCCCCGGACGCAGCGCGGTGCGATTTCTGACTAAAAGTCTCTCCTACAGAAAATTCAGCCTCTGGACAGCGCTCGCCTTCCCCTCTGGAGAGGCAGGGGTAGAACTCGTCCCAGCCGACTCCTCCTCCTCTCCCCCGGGTGGCTGGGGGAAGTGCGGGAGTTAGCGGGATTGGAGGCAGGACTGAAGGGAAAGGGGGGCCCTCAAAATGCCGAGGTAGCGGGAGAAACAAGAAACTGGCTTTAGCTTTCGGAAAGTTGAAAAGTGCCGAACTACCGGCAAGAGGAGGTGAGGGGGGGTGGGGCACCTGAGTAAGGGGAGGGGAGGGGCAGTTTTTGAGGCGAAACCCTCTGGAAACTAGATCGGAGCAGAAAAAATATCCAGGGCAGCACTGCAGAATTTCCACACTCCTGTCCCACCTGATCGGATTTCCCGAAGCTCTAAAAGCGGCTGCCTACATACTCACAGATTTTGCTTAAACGGATAATTTCACACAAAAGCTGAAAGGATGTTATGCGTGCACACACCCCCTCCCCCCCCCGCCGCCCTCGTTGGACGATAGTGCAATCAGAGTCGCTTTACTTAGTAGGATCTGTCCAGTGTTTATTTAGAAAATATTCTGGGGAGGTTTAGGAGATTGTTTGCACCTTCAAGAGCGAATTCGCAGTATGCCCAAGATAAATCCGAAGAACTTGTTTTCATAGAAAGCCTAACATTTTGCTTCTGGCAAAATCATAATAATATACTTTCTGGGGAAAAAATTGTGCACTTTTGAAAAACTAGGAACAAATTTCAAAGTCCCTTAAAAAAAAAAAAAAAAGCTATAAAGTACTTCTGAGATGACAGAATGGGGAAAGTATTAGAACCTCAAGCAGGAGACAGGGGTTCCAAGCTTAGCCATGACTCTGACTGTAGCCTAGAACAGTTACTTACTATCTCTCTCAGATTCTTTGTTTCTTTATCTGTAAAGCAAGGATTCGGCTGGAGGACTTTTAAGGTCCTTTTCAGCTCAGCTCCTAAGATTCTGAGTTTCGGGGGGGGGGGGGAATCTAGCTCAGCTCCAGGCTCTCATTTTGCCAATCCGAGGATCAGAAGGAACCAGCCTTCCCAGCCAACCAAACTCTCAGCTCCTCCTCTCCTTATACCTCTATGCAGTTACTTCGTTTCTACAAAACTCATCGCATTCAGATTCCCCGTAACAAAAGAGACCTTGAGTTTCGGGCTAAGTCTCAACTCTGGTTTCCTAAGTAAACAAAACGAAAAACTGGGGGTGAGGAATTCTTTGCAGTCTTCCCCAGGATCCTTGGCTCTCCAGAAGGGAGCGCGTTTAAATGAGAGTGAGCCTAAAAGACCCAGTCGGGATAGGGAGCATCCCCCTACCCCCAAGCCCTCTAGGTAAAGAGTAAATCTCAGATTAGATAAGAGATCTGGCCAGACCTTGCAGGGGTAGCGAAAGCCAGGAGGGATACTGGTTTACAGAAACACCTTTTCCCTTTAGTCCCCATTTCCGTAGGAAGTCTTCCTATGCTCGAAATAGTTGAGGTATAAACCATTTTTTAAATACAATCCACTACAGCCAGTTCCCTACTCCTCTTTTCGGTGATTCTCCCCGCCACAGACACACAAGCACACTCACAGTCCCACCCGCAGCAAGGTCTTCCTCCCCCTCCTTGCCCACTTCAGGTAAGTCCGTTGGGAGATGCCCACTTTGCTGAGACATTCGGAGTTAGGAGAAATACCCCCGGCCAAGCCTCCCTCTGCCCTTTCACCCTGAGTTGAACCTGAAAGGCACCCCCAGCAGCAATGGCCCCCACCCTTCCTGTCCCCGCGAGTCTTGCCCTCCGTGGGAACAAAGCAATCGAGCTCTCGCCCGGCCCTCCGATTCTAAAGAATCATGACTGGAAATTCAACTTCAAAGAGGAAAAAAAAAGGATTTTTCGTACATATAAACTCTCCTATCAACAAGAAAACCCTAACGCTCTTTCTGGGGGAAAATGCCCGCAGAACAATTCCGAGCCCTTGCTCCCACTATCTGTCACCTGCGCAGAAATTTCCCGGATCTTAACCCTGCTGCCTGCCCAAAGTGGCCAGGATTTAACCCAAACACGCGCTCAGAGGTCCCCCCAGTGCCAACCTGCCCCAAATGTGCCCGTCTCCTTTGGCTGCCGACCCACGGCTCTGGGTACCTGGAGATGCGGAAGGCGATGGGGGCCTCCAGAAATCCTCGAACTCCGAGCTCCTGTCGCAGACGCTGCCCTCACAGCTGGCCGGAGACACTGAGGCGGCGTCTGGGGCCTCAGTCAGTGGGGACTCTGGAGAGATAGGTGCTTGGGGCTCCGGCTCAGAGGGGCCGGGGCTCGAGTCCCCCGACATCTTGCTGTCTGCCTCGGGAGGAGGGAGAGAGAGAGGGCTCAGTTCAGGCTTAGACCCTTGCCATTCAGGATATGGAGGAGGGGGGGGGGCCCTTTAGGAACTCCCGGACGGTTCGAGAATTAGGGAGCCGGTGCAATGACCAGGAAACAGCCGGTTGGAGACAGATTTCTGCCTCGACTGCCGGGAAAAGGGCAGGTTTGTTTTTCTTCTCAAGGGTCTGTAGACGTGAATGGACAGTGAGTGAAACAGTGCCCACCGAGCTTAAGGGGGTGGGATAGGTGGAGCCATGACTCTTAAACTGAATCTTTAAAACAACAAAATAATAATAATAATAATAATAATAATAATAATAATAATAATAATAATAATAATAATAGCACAGCAATAGGGGTGACAGAAGGAACTGGGGGAAACCCAAGGGGAGGAGAATGGGGCCTGGGAAGGGAAAAGGAAAGAGCCCCCGTTAAGAGCCCCCGTTCTACTCCGCTTGTCTCCAAGATGAGGAAGAAGGGAGCGGAGCTAGGGCGGCCTGGAGAAAGCAGAAGGGGCTCGGGGGAGGCCCGGGAGGGAGGTCCCTCGGGCCGCACCTGCACAGATCCGCGCCAGCACATTCTCCAAGCGGAGCTCGTAGTCCTGGTCCTGGGAGCGCGGCTGGTGGTAGCTGTGAGCCTTCTTGCTCTTCACGAGGAAAGACCGAGGCATGGTTCCTCTGCCGTTATCCCGCCGCCCCTGCTCCCCCAGCCGGGGCTCCGGTCCTCTCCGCCGCTTCCGCGGGCACCAGGTTCACCGCGGGCTCACACCTGCTCGGCTTCCAAGCCGCCCCCTCGGACGAGACCTGCTCCGGGAGACAGGGGTCGGAGCGTGAGCTAAGAGATGTGAGGCTGGGAGGGGACTGAGCGCCGCCAGAGGGAAAGATGCCTGGCGGGGGGCGGGGGGATGGGGCCCGGGTCAGGGAGGGGCCGCCGCGGGGAGGAGCCTCAGCCTCCGCGGCGCTGCTCCGCTCACCAGGTGGCACTCAGACAGGTGGCTAGAGCCGCCGGCTGCCTCCGCAGACACAGACCCAAATCATAAAATAAAGGGCCTCGAAGCCGAGGGGCCTCTCCTCAGGACAGCTCAGCCTCTCTCCCCTCCACCCCCCAGCTGGTCTCTCCTTCCCCGTTTCCACACACCACAGTTTATGTCCCCCGCCTTCGGGGCTCCTCCCCTTCCCCTCAAACCTCGCTGGGGAAATCAAACCCGCCTGGAGGGCCAAGAGTGAGACAGTCTCGATTCACCCGGTTACCCGAACTCGGTCACTCAATCCCTGGCCCGTATCTGTCATCTGGAAGGGGAGGGGGAGGGGAGGAGGGAGGGGCCCTGGAGGGTAACTGAGATGCTAACCTACTGTGCAAGGGGGTAGCTGGGAAGCCAAGGGACCGCCCCGAGCCGGGGTCCCGTCTGTAAAGGAGGACAAGCTCAGATAAACAGAGACAAAGACGGAGGGACAAGGGCACAGGCAGACACACACGGAGGGCAGAAATCAAATGTCTAAGTGAAATCACATACACACATCTAGCCCACGGAGAGTGATTAGCTCTGGAAATGAGGGACTCAAAGACACCCTACCAAGGAGCCCGGGGGGGGGGAGTGCTGAAGTAAACAAGAGACCTGACCTCCGAAATCCTCAATCCCTGGCTTTTCCCTGCAAGAAAAAGGCAGTTTCCGTTCCCTTAGTTCAAAAATAATTTTTTAAAACAAAAGTTGTTCAAAGCTGGGAGAGACCTTAGAGACCCGGCCCCCGGACTCGAGAAACGCTCCGACTCTAGGATCAGGTTCGAAGCCCAACCCGGGGAGAACGGAAAGTTATTGGGACGTGCTCATCAGCAAAGAAATTCGAGCTCCCGGGAGGCCGTGGCCTCTACCTCAGGTGGAGGAGGGCCGCGGGAGGGAGGGAGGGGCCTGGGGCAGCTCTGGGCCGCTGCGGGCTGCTTACAGACGCTGTTGCCCGGAGGGCCTGGGAGCCAGGTCTGAGCTGGAAGGCCGACTCTCATCTCCCCAGTCACAAACTTTGCCCTGTCCCCGCGTGCGGCTGGGGACCGGGTGGGAGGTAAAGAGTAGCCCCTTGGAGAGGGGAGAGGGCAGAGGGCAGAGGTAGCTCCTCTAGGGCGGAACAGGCGAAGTCTCTAAAACAAATCTGACTAGAGTTCATCTCCATGTTACCCGAGGGGGCACCCAATCAAGGTCCCAGGTTTAGAGTATTAGGACAAGAAAGAGAAGAGAAGAAAAGAGAAGCCGCTACATCCAAGAAGATGGGTGCTCCTCTGAACTGGGGGCAGGAGGACCCTCTCCGGTCTCCTCAAGGTGGTGTTTATCCTTTTGCACTGCAGTCAACAAGTTTAAAACAATACCAACCCTCTCAGCCTAGGCTCCAGAAATGGCCTACATCCTCCGGGGCAGAGCACACACGCACTTTGTAACGTTAATCTGAGCAGAAAAATAGAATTTATCTCCCCTCACGGCCCTAATCCCCTTCGCTCTCCATTCTATCCTGCTACCTCAGTGCCCCGGTTTTTAGCAAAAAATGCAACCAGGAAGAGAGGAGGAGGGATGGGAGAAAGAAAAAAAACTCCTTCCTAAGATTATAAGTGTATTGTTTAGAGAGATGCTTTCCCCCCTCACCAAAGTCTCACTCAGAACGTTAGTCTGTGTCTGTGGTCTCTCTCTTTTCTGTGTATATATGTGTGTGTGTGTGTCTGTTCTCTCTCACACACACAAACATACACACACACACACACACACACACACACACACACACATCTTGATCATCAGTATACTGTTCCTGCACTGGTTGGGGAATCAAGTCTCTTCCCAGGAATCCTTCCCGAAAGACACCACTTCTCCCATGGACCCTCCGGAAAGAAGCAATGCGATTCCCCTAGCCTGTTAAGTGACAGGCTCTGGAGACGCGAAGGCAAAAATGAAACAGTGTCTGCGCTCGAGAACTGCTATCCGACTGCGAACCCACAAACGACTCCCGCTAGCCGATTTCAGCAACAAAAATTAAAATCAAGTCAAGATGAAAAGCCAACGGAAGGTGTCTGAGCAGCAGTCACCCTCTGGAGGAGGGCTAGTCCGGGATCCCACGGTATTGCTCCACCTGCCCTTCAGAGCATCCTTAAGAGGTTCAGGTCGGGCTCGAAGATGGAGAGATTTCAGGAGGCCTCAAGGGGACCTCCGTCCCTTCCGTTCCCAAACTCTTGCCTCTAGATTCTGGAGCGGGGATTCTGAGCTACCCTGGAGATTCTTTCAGGAAAAGTCGTTCCTCTCATCCCGACTTGGACTCACTCAGCCGGCAACCTCCCAAAGCGGGGCCAGCCACTCAAATGGCCTGCTCTGCCCTCCCGCCGGCACTCGTTGTCGGAGGTGCCCCATAGGGCAGCCCCAGGCCACCTTGGGTTTGGCGGGATAGGGAAGGAAGAAGACGAGGACTCGGCTTCTCAGGACCTGGGGCAGGGCCCTGCTCCCTGGGACTCCCTCTCTTTCCCCGTGCCTCGTCGGCGCCCGGCCAAGGCCACAGATCCAACTCGTGGGAAGGCGGCTTTCAGGGTGCAGCTGGCGTCGCTGGGGGGCGGGGAAGGGCAAGGACTCAGCCTGGGACTCGGGTCTCCCCCAACATGGCACCTACTACAGACTCCGCGGCCCTTCTTGCAGACTCCCAGTGGCCAAGTTTTCGTTCACTTCCAAGAGGCCGGAGCCCACCCCGCCCTGGGAACCTGGGAGTCGGAGGGGATGAAGGAGGCGTCTCCTTTTCCTTAAGTGGGTCTCCTCCCAGTTGTTTCCTTCCTTTTACCCCTCCCCCCACACCCCATTTCTAAACCGACCACTATCCTGCCCCCGCTCTCCCAAAACCTCCCCCTTCTTCCACCTCGGAAGAAAGGGGCAGAGAAAGGGGTGTGGCGGCCCTAGGCAGGAGAAGGCCCTGCGTTCCCCAAAAAGTCTCGGGTAGAGAGCCTGCAGCTGGACGCTTTGAGACACGCGGAGCTTAGGTGCCGGGTGCTAGCGGCTGCGGATGCACTGTCTCCCTTCTGCCCCAAGGTCAAGGCACGGAGAGGGGAGCAGCTCCCACTTAGGCACCCGGCGGATCCAGTGATAGGGCGCTCTCCCAGGGACCCGCAGTCCGGCCCGACCCCTGCTCTCCCCTCCTGGACTTCCCCCACGCCATGCCACCGCCCCGGGGCCCCAGCTGGAGGCGCGGGGAGGTCCGCAGGGAGACGCTTACCGAGCTTGGGTCCGCACTGGGGCGCAGCCGCTCTCTCCAGCCCCTTTTCAAACTGAGCCTCGCTTTCTGGAAGACCGCGCGCTCTTTAGCTGTTTTTTTTTTTTTTTTTCTTTCAAAACTCCTTCCGAGCTCAGCCCCCAAAACCACAAACTTCACTTCCTGAGCGTTAGGGAGCACAGAGAGCACAGACCGCTCGGAGTTGATAGCCGCCGCGCCCCCCCCCCCCCCGCCCCGGGTCAGACTTGCAGTCACTCCTCACTGTCCCCCCCAGCCCAAAGCCCCTGGGGTCAGATTTGTCTCCCCCCCAAATTCATTTGATCTCGGGGGCCCCCGAGTGCCGGAGCGCAGGCTCGGGGCAAGGTGCGGAGGCCAGGTTGGGGAGGCCTGGGTCTCTCCTCCCACTTTCCTCCCTCTTGGCTTTTTGCCCTTGACTGGCTGGCTGGGGGGGGCGGAGGGGGAGAATGGGTTAACACTGGGCTCTGAAAAAGACACGAAAGAAACTGAACTATTCTTGGCCCCGAGCGCGACTTCCGAAGCGAGAACAAGTTACAGATTCAGGACACAGATTGACTCAGGCGACGCAGGAGGAGGAGGAGGAGGAGGAAGGGGAAGAGCAAGGACTCCGAGGGTCGCACTTTGGAAGTCGCACTGCCTCTCCCTCCTCTGATGGCTTCGCTCCCCTCAGCGACGCCGGCCCGCTCCAGCCAGCACGCACCCGTGCTGCCCCCGGCAGGCCTAACCCTACCTCCCCCGAGGTCGGGGCTCTGACCCCCTCTTGGGCCGAAATCCACCTCCCTCCCCCACCTAGGCTCCAGGGGGCTCTCCGGGCCTGCAACCCCTTCACCCTAGGGGATTCTAAATCTCTCTCCACCTGGAGGGGTGTCTCACCCTTCCCACCCACTCCTGGGGGGGTTCCCATGTTCCCCAGAGCAGCAGCCCTCCCTTCCCCCTCCAGTCTGGGGGCCCTCCTTGTCCCACTAGCTATTACAGGGCTGCTCTGGAGGGCCGGAGTCTGAGCGAGCCGGAGCGGCCCCGCAGCCCCCGAAATAACTTGTTGTGGAAACACTTCGGGATAAATACGCCCAGCAGGGCCGAAAATACCTCGACGCCCCATCCGAGGTTTGTTCATTTCCCTTCGGATTTAGGTAATGGTTAAATTTGGAATGGGTGGGCGAGCCGCGGGCCCCCAGCGAAGAGCGGCTCCCCAGTGGCTGCCCGGGCGCGGGCCGGGAGGGGGGCGGGGCGCGGGGCCCTGGCACCGGCCCGGACACCTACACCCGCGCAGGCGTCGCGCGGGGACCATAGAGCCGAGCTCGCACGTAACTCGAGGCCGCCGTGCCCTGCTCACGGTGGTCAGAGTGGGGCAAAATTAAAGGCCGAGCCCACTCCTGGAGCCCGAGTCACCGGGCCGGGCGGAGAGCGCGGGGGCGGCCGGCGACACCGGCTCCTCAGCTGACCCCGCTGGACTAGCCCGCCGTTCCCAGAGAGGAATGCGAGGGGCCAGAGACTGGGAAAGGGGGGTGAGGGTGGGAGCTGGGGGACCGGGCCGGCGCCCCGGCTCCATTCCCCACGAGCAGGGGCCCGGCCCGGCCACCTTCTCTGCCATTCCCAAGGCCACAGCCCACTGAAAGCCGCAGGCGTCTCTGGTCTGTTCTCCAGGTTCCTGCGCACGTTGCAGCCTGGTCAATCAGAGGGTGCGAGTCTGGGCCCTTGGATCCTCACCGCCCGCAGGCAACTCAACCAGCATGAAGTACTGCTTTGTGCTAGGCTCGGAACTCTGCCCGGTACACCACAGGCGCTTAATAAATGTTGGATGAATGAACGACTGGCTGCATTTTTTACACCCGAGGAAAATAAAGTTCGATCGATTTAATATCATCAGGCGCCTTTTATGATGGATCAGGCACCATGCTGAGCTCTAGGGATGCAAAGACAAAAAATAGCCCTTACCTTCAAGAAGCCCAGATTCTAGGAGGCCTTGAGTGACATACCCAAACTCATACCGTTTAAAGAGTTCCGATTTAAAACTCAACTATTCTCCTCGCCTCCTGCCTCAGCATGGCGAACTTAAAGAACTTTCCCACACGCAGTGCTAGAACCCAGCAGATAATACTCCAGAAATAGTTCTTGTGGGAATGAGGAGCCCGGTGGAGCGTTAACACGCAGTTTAAGGCTCAAGAGATCTGCATTTTCTTGTCCCTGCCCTCCCAAGCTGCGGAGCCTTGGATAAATCTCGTCTCTCTGGACCTCAGTTTCCCCGCCTGCCAATTGAGTGGATTAGCCTAGATTACTTGTGTGGTACTTTCCAGTTCAGACCTTCTAAGACGTAGTGATACTGGCGCCTTTAATCAAACAGAAAAGCCTCCTAGAGACTCGGTATTTGTAACAATGACTCAAATTAACTGTCTTCCCTCGCCTGGGGCTGTTTCCCCACAGGCTATTTGTAACTTGTGAGTTCCTAGTGTCGAGAACCGGGTCGCCGAGATTTTCCTCCTATTGAGTGGAATTCGTTTTTATTCAGCGGTTTGGATCGCACTGAGTCTTCAAACCTGGATTTGAGGGAAGAGATTGTGTTCCCCTTTTCTGCAAAATAATTCAATCCCCCCTGGCCTTCTTCCCCCTCCTCCCCCCAATGCACTCTCAGTAACACACCCTTTCAAAGAAATAGAGTCTTACTTTCGGGGAAGCTACAGGAACCAGGCAGAATACTGCCATAGATAAGGTCTGTGGGCTACTTCCTTTAATGAAAGTAAAAGAAAGATTTGTAATCAGCCTTGCAATCGCTAGTTTTGTAGGTGGTTGGGAATTGCATCAAACATTCTTTCCCCCCCGCCCCCCCCCCCCCATATTAGACAATCAGAATAGACTTCTGGAAATAATTTTAAAATTCCCTGGGGATTCCGGTTTAAAAATGAAAAGTGATTTGCATAATAAGCCTCTGTTTGCTAGATTACTCAAAGGTAAACCGGTGTCTGAATTAGCGCTATTTGGTAATTAACAAAGAACAGATTAATGGGATCTGAGGAGATTCAAATGTCTTCAGTACTCTGCCTTCTACTATTTACAGTAATGATGCATCGAGTATAATACGAGAAACGTGGAAACTTATTAGTTTGCTAAGAGTGAACACTTTACCCAAAATAGATCCCTTTTGCTGGAAAAGCTGGTGCTTCTGATCACTGATTTAATACTTTTTTTTTAAATAAAGTTTTTAATCTTCAAAATCTATGCGTGAATAATCTTCAATATTCATTCTTGCAAAAGCTTGCGTTCCCATTTTTTTTCTCTTCCCTTTTCCCCCATCCCCTCCCTTAGACGGCAATATATGTTAAACATATGCAATTCTCCTGTACATATCAATTATTATTATTATTGTTATTATTTGCTGAGGGTCACACAGCTGGGAAGTATTAAGTATCTGAGATCAGATTTGAACTCAGATCCTCCTGACTTCAGGGCTGGTGCTCTATCCACTGCACCACCTAGCTGTCCTCCTTATACATATTTCCACAAAGATCTTGCTGCATAAGAAAAATCAGATCAAAAAGGGGGGGGGATGAAAAAGAAAACACAAAACACAACACAAAACAAAAGCAACAACAAAAAGTGAAAATACTATGTTGTGATCCACACTCAGTTTTCACAATGCTCTCCCTCGTTAGGTGCAGATGGCTCTCTTCATCACAAGTCCATAGGAACTGGCTTGTGATTTAATACTTTTTAACCTTTTTTGTTCTTTTTTAATAAGGTTTATACTCTGGATATTTTTTGTACTTCTTCGCAGTTGAAGGATGCTTTCTTTCCCTTTTGATTAGTTCAATATCAACTCCAGAGCCTTCATCCAACCTCTGCCAGCCCAAGAAAGAACTTCCCTCTCAATGGAACAAGTGCTACTTCTGAATGAACACTGTTTTGCATCCCTAGGATGAAAGTATCCCACTTCCAAACAAAGCAAAACAAAACACATATAAACACTGTGTATACTTCCCCCTCCCCCATAACAACAGCTGAAAGAATAGCAATCTGTTGTTATCTAAACTCTGTTAAGCACCTAGCATAGTACACAGTTTTTAATGAATGTCCATGGAGTTGACTAGAGATTACTAAAACAAAGGCCTAAATCTCCCGCTGCATCCAGGGCCGTCTCCAGTCGTCCAGATCTCTTTTTTGCCAGTGAATCCAGATGGCTCTGTGGCAGGGAAAGTGAGGCACGGCCAATTCACTTGCATGCCATGGCATCTCCTCCCTGATGTCCTCTTCCAGAATAAAGGACAGCTACAGCAACTAAATAATAATTAAAATAAAAGACAAAATCAATTTTCTCTCCTCTCGCCTTTATTCACAGAGGGAAAAAGGGGTTTAATTTGAGAGAAAATGAAGAAGACAAGTTGAAATAAAAGGAAATCTCTTGCCATCCAAGTTTCTAAAGAAACGGCCAAAAGTTACACAAGAGATGAACTTCCTTTGGCACACCTGCAAGTTTAAAGTCAAAATGTCTTGAAATTATACTAACATTGAGTACATTAGGCAGTGCTGCATAAACTTCTTGAAAAGCCCTGGAGGTGGAAGGGAGGGGAGAGGGAATTTCAAGATTTATAACCCGGATGAAGATATTTTAGAATCAATATTCTTTTTTCAGTGCAAATCTTCCAATTGTCTGCTTTGTTTTCAATACCTCTAAGATGCTTCTCACTTTCATTAAAAATCAAGAAAGCAATGAGACTCTATGTAAGTATTGGACTGAGGACAAAGATAAAACTCAAAAATAAGCAACTTTTTAAAAGAAGAGAGAAACTCATTTCCTTTATGTATTTATATATTTATATATTTATATTTATATTTATATATATATATATCCTTTATATATTTATTCCTTTCCCCTCTTTACATGTGGAATAGGAAAATGGGAAGCATACATATTTAGGACATAATTTTTCAAGTTGAAATAAATAATGCTAATATATCTATACAGGTTAAATATTACTATCAAAACAAAGCTTTTTAAAAATATATATATAAATAACATTTTCAGATGTCAGACAATGGATTATTTCAAATATTCACTATGACAAAATACTTATACAACAGAAATGAGACAGTCTCTTAGAGCTTGTTGTATTGAGATGAAATTTTTCTCCCAGAAAATGTTTGTAATTGCTGATCTAATTCTTTTCCTCTCCTCTCCTCTCCTCTCCTCTCCTCTCCTCTCCTCTCCTCTCCTCTCCTCTCCTCTCCTCTCCTCTCCTCTCCTTTCCTTTCCTTTCCTTTCCTTTCCTTTCTCTTCCTTTCCCTTCCCTTCCTTTCCTTTCTCTCTCTCTTTTTTTCTTTTTTTTTGCTGAGGCAATTAGGCTTAAGTGATTTGCCCAGGGTCATACAGCTAGGCAGTATTAAGTGTCTGAGGTCAAATTTGAACTCAGGTCCTTCTGACTTCAGGGCTGGTGCTTGCTGATCTAATTTCAGTCCTATGAGACAAGGGAAAGAAAAATATATTATAAGAAGAGCAAAAAGATTCTCCCTTCTTCCACCATACTAGAGGTGGAAGAGAGAGAGACAGAGACAGAGAGAGAGAGAAGAAAAAGGAAGGAAAGAGAGAGAGAGAGAGAGAAAAGAGAGAGAGGAGAGAGAAAGAGAGAGACAGAGAGATTGGGAGGGAGGGAGGGAGGAAGGAAGGAAGGAAAGAAAGAAAGAAAAAGAGAGAGAAGGAAAAAGAAAGAAAAGAATAAAGGAGAGGAGGGGAAAGGGAAACAAAAGCTATGATATAAGCATGTCAGACAGAAAGATGGGCTCAAGACAAAGATCTGGGAAACCCACGTTGTCAGGTGGCAAGAGATAGATGATTGTCTATCAAAGGAAACTTTAAAAGGTGTGATTAAACAGATAAGAGAACCGGGAGAGAGCATTGTCATAGAAGCCAAGAGAAGAGATACTGTTCAAAAGAGTGATGATCAGATAAGATATTTTTAAAAGTGCTTTTGCAAATTTTAGATTGATACACACATTTCAACTGTTAGTTTTACCCAATACAAAACTTTATAATCTAGTAAACTCAGGTTAACTGAACTTGAGTATTTTGATCATATCTTTTTTTTTTTTTTTTTTTTCCCCAGAGGGTTACTATGAATTATTTCTGGCTGATTGCGGAATGAGGAGGAAATCACTTTGTTATAACAGTGCCTTCCCAAACGGGTGATTTACTACGCAGCCAGAAGGGCTAATGCTAGCCTAGATCACATTAAGAGAATCGTCTTATAGTCTGGGTCAGACCAATTCTGGAGTATAGATAGATGTTCAGTGCAGTATTTTAGGAAACCCAGGGAAACAACTCAAAGCTGGCAGTCATGGAGAAAAATGGGTTAATGTATGATGTTGAGTTCACCTTGACTGACATGGGGTCACATCCTTGGAGAATATCTAGAGGAGCTTGAGATGTTGAGAATACTGAAGATCTTGCCATAGTAGGAAGCATTGGAGGTAGTAGATAGTTTTTTTGTTTTTGTTTTTGTTTTTTTTCCCTCTGAGGCTGGGGTTAAGTGACTTGCCCAGGGTCACACAGCTAGGAAGTGTTAAGTGTCAGAGACCAGATTTGAACTCGGGTCCTCCTGAATTCAAGGCTGGTGCTCTCTCCACTGCGTCACCTAGCTGCCCCCTAGTTGCCTCCTAGTAGATAGGTTTAACCTACACAAGAAAGAAGTATGATAATAAAATTATCTTCAAAAATACGTAGAGTTATTATGTAGGAGAGCCAACCCCATTTTGCTTAGCTCTAATAGCCAAATGAAGAACCGTGGGTGGGTTGGTGGTGAAGAGAGGAGATGAAGAAACAGATGGGGACAGGGGAGTTTCAGAGACAGATTTTTAGCTCAACATTCATTCAATAAACAAACACTCATTAGTTATTGACTGTTTACTGAGTACTGAGCTACAAATACAAGCAAAAAGAAAAACTGTTCCTACCCTCAAGGAACTTCCATTCTAATAATGGATGTGGGTAAACAACACATTAGAAAGAGCCCCCAAAAAATAAAAGAGAAAAAGAGGAACTTACCAATAGGCAGTTGGGTGCCATAGTGGAGAGTGTGCTAGAGTCAGGAAATCCAGGAAAGTCCTTCCTCAGAAATTTAGTAAATGTGTAATCCTGTGAATCACTTAACTCCTGTTTGTCTCAGTTTCCTCAACTAGAAAATGGCAATGATAACAATCATGCCATCTCCTAGAGTTGTTGTGAAGATCAAATGAGGCTGTACCTATAAAGTGCTTAAGAGTGGTAACAACTGGTAAAGTGGTAAACAGTGGTGCTTAAGAGTGGCCTCTTCCCTGCTAGGTGGAATGCACCATGCTAAACACTGGTTGGGGAGAGATGGCTGCAAGCTGAGCAAGCTTGATTACCTACCCTCAAAAAAAAAAAAAAAAAAAAAAAAAAGCTAATCAAGAAGTTTAACTTAGCCTGGGGTCCATGAATTTTTTAAACATATTTTTAAACATATTTTGATAACTATATTTCCATACTTCTGAGAAGGTTTCACCAGATTATCAAAAGAGGTTCAGCACCTCTGGTCTACTATAGCAGAGAAGAGAACAACAGCAACATAGTAATGATGATAATATTTATATTTACACAGCACTTCATTGATTACCAAGCATTTTACTCCCCAAACCTTTTGAGACAAAGTAATCTAATGAAAAGGCCAGTGTCTTCTGACTAAGGAGTCAAGAACTTGTAGGAAGAGGCTCTTCAACACTGGCTGTTTATGAGTTATAAACTTGGATCTTTCCTGGTAGGGGAAGGAATGATAGGAAATGTCCGAAGTCTTGCCTTTCAAGATCAAATGACCTAAATCAGAAGGGGGGTGGGGGCTAAAGGCAAGCAGTGATCTGAAAACATATTTGGAGGGCACCCTGGCTTATTTTTTTGATTTTTTGGCTTTAATTAGTTGCCTTTTTGGGACAAATGAACTATGGACGCCAAAAGAATAGTTCTGATGGGTAGGAGACAATGGGATGGGACAGAAGCTCAACCCTCATAAAGGAGATACTTTTGAATTCACAGTTTCTGGTAGTGAGGGGCTCTGGGACAAGCGGTGCATCCAACAGCAGTCTCTTCTTGGCCACTTTCACCAAGGCAGTCCTGACAACCTCCTCCTCTCTGTGCTTCTGATCTCCCCAAATAACTCTTTGTCAGGCTTGATTATAATTGAATACACAATGGCAGCAAAACTGTAGGTACAAAGGAGTAGAGATTGGGAGGAGACAGAGCACATTTGTATCATCATCATCATTATGTACTTAAGTTTGGGTTTTGTTTTTATTTTTGCCCATAGAGGGCACGGGCTGTTTCATTTTTTAATTTTATATCCCAGCAACTTGCATAGTCCGTGGAGGCAATGAATACATGTTTATTGGTAATCAAATAATAATAAAAATGTTTGATTAATTGGTAATAAAACATTTAAAAACAAACAAAAAAAGGAACTGATATACAATCAGAGATTTAGGGATTAAAAAGGAACTAAGAAACCACCTAGTCCAATTCACTCATCTTTTTAAAAAATTTTTAATAGTTTTTATTTACCAGATATTTGCATAAGTAATTTTCCAGCATTGACAATTGCCAAATCTTTTGTTCTAATTTTTCCCCTCCTTCCCCCCACCCCAGATGGCAGGTTGACCAATACATGTTAATATCCCTCAACATTTTAATGAAAAAAACAAAAGCAAAAAACAAAAACACCAAACTTTTATCTCCATTCCATTCTAAGGCAATGAAAATTCCTACAATGGACATACCCCAAAACCCATACATGAATATATGTTTCAATTTACACACTAAATCCAAAACTTCTCTGAGGTGGGTTATATGTTTCACTGTGAGCATTCCAGAATTATGATTATTTACCAGAGCTGTTAGGTCTTTAGGAGTTTTGAGACTTTATAATGTTGAGGTTACTCTATAGTTTTCACCCACTTTGACTCTGCATCAGTGTGTACAAGTCTTTTTAGGTTTCTTTAGGAACTTTAGGACTTTAGGAAGTCTTTTTGGGTTTCTCAGAAATCATCCCCTTCACATTTTTTTTAATAAAACAATAGCATTCCATCATATTCGTATATCATAATTTGTTCAGCTATTCCCCAGCTCAGGGGTGGGGAACGTCTGGCCTGAGGGCCATATAAGGCTAAGGCGACACAGGCAATGATGAGCTGAAAGCTAAAGACAACAAACAACCTTTTACCACTAGAGTTTTACAAGTAGATAATTTTGTATGGCCTGAAAATGATGTTATAAATGTCCAAATGGATCTTGGCAGAAAAAAGGTTCCCCAACCCTGCCCTAATTGATAGGTTTCCCTCACACACACACCTTAGTTAGTGCTTTGTCCCTACAAAAAGAGCTGCTATAATTTTTTTTTTTTTGGTACTTTTTTGCTTCTTTCTTGGATTGCTTTGGTGAATTGACCTCATAGTGGTATCGCTGGATCAAAGGACATAAGCACTACGGTAACTTTTGGGGTACAGCTTCCCACAATGGCAGGACCAATTTACAGCTCCACCACCAACAGAATGTTGTTAATGTACCTATTTTCCCATAGTCCTTCCAACATTTATCATTTTCCATTTGGTCCACTTTTCTTTAATTATTAGTGACTTGGAGGACTTCCCCCCCCATATCCTATTATTGATGGATTTTTTTTTCCCGGAAAACTGCCCGTTTATATCCTTTGACCATTTATCAAGTGGGGAATAATCTTCTGGTTATAAATTTGAAGCTGTTCCTTATATATTTGGGAAATGTCTTAATCACAGAAACCAGTTCTCAGCCTTCCTACTTTTATCTTCTTTATTTTTTATCCCTTGTTTCATTATGAACCTTTCCCTACCCACAAATCTGAAGGGCAATATCTTCCTTGCTCCTCTAATGGATGATGTCCAATCCCTCATCTTAAAGACAATGAAATGGAAATCAAAAGCAGTGAAGTGACTTCCTCCAAATCACAGAAAGTATCAAGACTCAGGATATAAACCCAGGAATCCTCCGACTTCATACTTTTTGCACTACAATCCCTCACTGAGTCTAAATGGATTCTAAATGCAATGCTCTTTCCATTACACCTTGTTATGACTCTAAAATAATCCAGCAGATCACTGACAAAGAAGCTTTTCAGGGAAACTTTGGATGAAAACTTTAGGCAAAAGAAAAAAAGGAAAAGAAAAAGAAAACTTTAGGCAGATCAACTAAGTAACCATCATCCACCTGCTCCTCTTTCAGAAAGGGGAATCTACAGGTGATATCTCCAGGAATAACATGAGTCATGAGACAAGCCAGGGCACTTGATCCAATTCTTTTTGTACAGCAAAACAACTGTTTGGACATGTATACATATATTGTATTTAATTTATACTCTAACATATTTAACATGTATTGGTCAACCTGCCATCTGGGGGGGGGGAAGGAGGGGAAAAATTAGAACAAAATGTTTGGCAATTGTCAATGTTGTAAAATCACCTATGCACATATCTGGTAAATAAAAACTATTAATAAAAAATGATAGGGCATTTGAGCTCTTTAATGAGATATTCAGGGTACCACTGAAGCCCTCCAAAAGTGCTAGATGGGTACGGCAGACCGTCCAGATTGGAGAGATGGTTCCATGAAGGCAGGGTGGAAACTCTGAGAGGGACATCATGGCATGTAGGGGAAGTATAAATTCAGAGACCCTGGGGTGGTACTGATGGACCTTTCAGATACATCTGAATATAAAACAAACTATGATTATTATTTCACTCCACAAACACCTATTATGAGATGGACAATGTCCTGGAGGAGGTAGATAAAGCAAAGTAGATAAAGTCCTGTTCTCAAGGAGCTTATTAGAGATGATGAGTTATGCACAAATGATGATAATGTGAAGTTACATGTGAGGAATGCATAAAAGAAACGCACAGGTTTGAGATCAGATGAGGGAGCAACTTTCTTTTAGGAAGTAAATGACAAAGACTTTGAACTGTGTGTAGAAAAATATTGTTCAGTCTTGTGAGCCCATTTAGGGTTTTCTGGAACCCCAATATATAGATATAGACAATACTAGAGTAATTGGTCATTTCCTTCTCCAAGTCATTTTACAATAGAGGGAACTGAGGGCAACAGGGTTAAGTGACCTGCCCAGGGTCACACAGCTAGTTTCTCAGGCCAGATTTGAATTTAGGCCTTCTTGATTCCAGGACCAGGATTCTATTCAATGGGGCATCTAGCTGCCCCATAGAAAAAATGAGTAGAATGTAAACTATTTTGAGGACTGGGACTGATTTTTCTTTCTTTTGTATCCCCAGTATTTAACCCAGTTTTCTGCACATAGTAGGTGTTTAATAAATGGTTAGACCACCAGATGGTCCAATGGATAGAGTGCTGGACCTGAAATCAAGAAGACACATCTTCCTGAGTTCAAATCTGGCTTCAGACTTTTACTAGTTGGGTGATCTTAGATATGGCACATCATCCTGTTTGCCTCAGTTTCCTTATCTGTAAAATGAGCTGGAGGAGAAAGTGTCAAATCACTCCAGTATCTTTGCCAAGAAAACTCCCAATTGGGTCATGAAGAATCGGACATGAATAAAAAATGACTGAACAACAACAAAATAAATGGCTTTCTATGTTAATTAATTTATTATGGGTGGGTGGACAATAGGAAGATATAGGGAAGGAGACAGAGAGCTTCCTGGGCCAAAAGTATAGAGAAAGGCAAAAGGAGGAAGTGTTTTTGAGAGGGCCAATAATTCAACATGGCTGGAACCCTGAAGTACATGTGAAAGAGAGTAGTGTGAAAATGGAGTCAGATTGGAGAGAATATAGAATTTTAATTCTTAATTAAAAATTTAATTTAATAAAGAATTTTAATTCTTGATTGATAAGGAGCCTAACCATCCAATCTAATTCTGCAGAAAAAGAAAAGGCCCAGAACAGTTCTGTGCTTGGCTCAAAGTCCCAGGGGTGTCAGAACCAGGACAAGGACCCAGTCTTTTGCATTGCAGTTAGATTCTTTTAACCTTGCTATCTACTTCTTCTGTGGACACATTTTTCAGCTAATGATCTGCTCAGAAATGCTGTTACCCTCAACAGAGATGGTAATCCTTTTCCCTTTTGATTTGGGACAAAAACTGGCATTAGTTTTAAAGAAACCAATGGCCTGATTGATATCGTTGAATTATCAAGGATTTTTTTTTTTTCAGTAAAACTTTACTCAGTATCATTGCATGACTGCTTTTCTCCTTATTCTTATATATCTTTCATCAAATAAATTTGCAATGTTTTGAAGCCCGCACGCAAAAATCGAATCCTAGCTCCCATTGGTAATAACTTGTTGAAAATAATATGTGTACAGGGATTTACTTACATTATTCTGCACGTGGCTTATATGGGAGTGGGCAGATATTGAAGATAAGAACTTAAGTTCTTCAGAAGGATATTAACTCTTTGATTGTTATTGAATTAATCAGAAGTTGCTCTGGAAACCATTTCCTTGTACAGTTACCAAATTAACCAATTCAAAAATTAATTTATAAAAAAAGATGTTGCTTGTCTGATGTTTTTTTTTTTTTTTGAAGAGGAAATGTATAGTGTACACATGGCAGATTCTGAAGCAGGAGAGGCAGACATGATTGTGGCAGTTGAGATGCACCTGGGTGCTTCTAACTGTTCCCAGACATGAATTCTGGGGGTTGGCGGAGAGTTTGTCAGCACCCACTAGTCTGGGACGGGGCTAGAATGCAAACTTTCCGCCCTTGTGCTTGGCTCCTGGTCCAGGATCAGATCCTCTCTTGTCTGAAGGGTCTTGGCTAGATTTGGAGGTCACCTCGAGACTCATTCTCTCTAGGCTGAACTGAGCCAATGTAGCTTTACAGCTGGCCGAGGAGGGGTTCAAGTCCCCGGGGAGGCGCTAGAGCCTCCCTGGACGCCATACCCCTCCTTTTTTCACAATAATTGGAGCAGACGGATGATAGCTGCTGAGCTGCTCCACAGAGGAGGCTGGCCAAAGAAGGGGAGCGCTGTCAGGTTAATTCCTTGCAAGTGACAAAATGCTGATTCCCTGGTTCAGGTTTCAGCCTGTTTTCATGACGAGAGAATCTTGTGGCTTGAGAAAAGGATCTGTTCTAAACCTGAGATCTATGATCTCCAGCCTCCTCCCTTTTTTGATAATTATATTTTACTATAGTAATCGATTTCCTCTGGGATCCTCTCTATTTTATTGGATGCATTTACAAATATCACTGTGAGAAGGGATCCACAGATTTCACCAGATTGCCAAAGGGGTCGATGACAGAAGTCTGGAGCCCCTGCTCTAGAAGGGCTCTCGTTAGACTTTCTTGTGGCTTCCATCTGAGATGACTGTTTGCTAGTAATATTTTGGGCTTTGAGGTTTACAAGGTCCTTTCCTCCAATCGGGTATGTTTGGATTTCTTCATCTCTCTCTTACTCCCTCTTCCCTCTTCCATTTTCTTCCAAATCTGTTCATCTCCATGAATATTTTTTAGTCCCAATCACCTCAGCTACTACTTTCATTCCCTCTATTTTTTTTCCTGAGGCAATTGGGGTTAAGTGACTTGCCCAGGGTCACCCAGCTAGGCAGTGTGAAGTGTCTGAGACCAGATTTGAACTCAGGTCCTCCTGACTTCAGGGCCCCTCCAATGTTTTGCAGCCTTCACAGTGCCCAGTCTAATGCAACACAGGTTCGGTGCTCCAGGAACACTGTGGCTTGGGGTATTCAGTTAGTCAATGCATATTCATTCCCGGAAATGAACTTTCTCAATCAATGTGTTATCAGTATTTTCTCCTAAAGCTAAGGATCTCTGAGAGTTTCCCGGGGCACCAAGAGGTGCATCCAAATACATATAAACCATAAGTGTCCAAATGTATAATGGATTTAGTATTTATATAATATAGTCTATATATTATTTATAATATACATGTTATATGAATGTAAATATATTATATATAAAATATATAATTATAATATATAAGCAATAAGTGTAAGCAAAAAGTTTTTTCTCTCTCTCTGAGATTTCCCCGGGCACTAACAGGTGCAGCCAAATATATATAAACAATAAGTGTCCAAATATATAACGGATTTAGTATTTCTATAATATAGTCTATATATTATTTATAACATACATGCTATATAAATATGTTGTATATAAATATATATAATTATAATATATAAGCAATAAGTGTAAGCAAAAAGAAATTATACAAATGTGTAAAGGCAAGTTATATCCAGTATAAACGGGAAAGAATTAATAGAAGGGAGGTAGTCGAATTAAGAGGGCTTGGGAAAGGCTTCCTGTAAAAGACGGGACTTTAGTGGGCAACTTTTGTTTGCAGAAGGACAGATGAGGGCAGCTAGATGGTACAGTGGGTAGACAATGGTCCTGGAATTAGAATTCGGAGGACTTGAGTTCAAATGGGACCTTTACTAGCTGTGCGACCTTGGACCAGTCACTTAACCCCATCGCAACAAGGCACGGATGGAAGAAGTCTGGCGGCACGAGGGGCTGTCTGCATTAGTACGCGAATTCAGTTTAAGCCGGGCGGAACCGCGCGGCCCCCAGGGTCGGGGCTTAAGGAAGAAGCCGGGAGGCAGAGGTGAAGAGGGAGGGCGTTGCTGACTGGGGGGCAGTCCGAGAAAACGCTGAGCGCCAGGAGTAGCGGGACCCTGCGGCCTTAGAGCCCCGGGCAGAAGGAGGGCGGAAGGAGGGGGTGCGGGATGTGGGGCTTTGATCTTGGGTTTGCATTCGGTCCTGGGGGCGTTAGGGAGCCACTGAGTGGGGGAGGAGGGGGGAGAGGGAGGGGACATCACCGACTTTCGCTTTAGGGAAATTGCTTGAAAAGAAAGGAAGTGGGCGGGAGCCCGGCTTGGGAGGAGAGGAGGATCGTTCCGGGCCTGGGGGCCCGGCATAGCAAATGCTTGGAGTCGGGAGACGGCGGAGTATGAATGTCATCTCTGAAAGGGAAGCAAGGCGGTCTGACTTCGAGCTGGAGTGCGTGGGGAGGAGGCGGGTGGCAAAAGCTGGGAATATCCGAAGGGGCTGGGGGGAGAGGGGCGGGGGAAGGAGGGGGGGGAGAAGTTCTGGGGACCTGAGGAGGTTCTGTCTCACGCTTGACGTAAAAGGGAACCGTTAGTTTGCTGACGTGTGGACGTGACTTCATGGTCAGATAGTGCTCTTTAGGAAAATCTGGCTGCTGAGTGGAGGGGGGGGGAGCGGGGAAGCTGAGGCAGGGAGCCCAGCCCGGTAGAAGGTATTGCCAAGGCTGAGAGGGGCGGGGGAGGGCTGGCTCTGAAGGAGGGGCTGCAGGTGCAGAAAAAGGGGAGTATACAAAAAGGAACGATGAGGGCAGCTGGGTGGTGCCGTGGATAGGGCATCAGCCCTGAAGTCAGGAGGACCTGAGTGCAAATGTGACTTCAGACACAAGCTGTGTGACCCTGGGCAAGTCACTTAGCTCCAATTGCCTCGGCAAAAAGGAAAAAAAAGGAAGTATGAGACTTGAAAAAAAGACTGGACCTGGGCTGTGACTTTGTGGGTTGAGGAGGGGGTGAGGATGACATCTAGCTTTCCATCTCAAAGTCTGGGAAAGTGGGAGAATAATAGGAAAGATGATTTGGAACTTTTAAAAAAGAAATGTAATATTTTTAATATTCTAATTCTAGAAATAATTCTAATATAAATCCCTCTATTATATCCTAAAATATAATTTTATTAATTATTATTATTAAAACATTAATTATAATTAAGGTTTTTATTCGTGTTTTATACTTACAAGACATAATTCCAGAGAACTGCTGACATGGGACTAATCCAGGAGAAAGGCAGGCTGGAAGCGTCTGCAGAGAAGTGACTTTAAACCATGGGAGCTAGAGAGATAACCAAGAGAAACTGAATAGAGGGTCAAGTGAAGGGGTCTCCGAAAAGGGCCTGGAGAATACCCAGAATTGGGGGCTTGAACAGTCAGACAGGTAAGAGAATTGAGAACGTCGTGATCATCTAGAGAGAAGAGACTGTCTAGGGGAGGATGGAAGGTGACAGAGACAGAGAGAGAAACAGAGACATGCAGAGAGACGAAGACAGAGACAGTGAGATAGAGACAGAAAGGAAGAGAGATATAGAGAGAGACAGTCAGAGGTGGAAGGTTGAGGAGGAAGGGGAGGGAGAGACAGATGAGGTGGGGAGGGGAGGGAAAGAAGGAAGGAAGGGTAAGTGATCAATTGAGTTAAATGCTGGTGGAACTCCAACAAGCAAACCAGCCAGTCCCTGCTAATATTCTAATGGAAGGAGGTGTGTAGGGGGAGAGGGAAGGGGGAAGGGCCCAGGCTTCTTCCAGAGTGCCAAAGACTCCGCTGCAGGATTGTGGCAGCCTGGGGAGGAATCCCAGCCTCCAGCAGGGTGGAGATGATTGGAAAGTGATCCGCCAAACGGAGGCTCCGAGGACTGTGAAAGGGCCATTGGATTAAATCATTAAGACACTTAGATCACTTTGAAGAGGGCAGTTTCAGCTAAATAAAGACTTCAGGAGCCAGATTGTCAAAGGTTTAGAAAAAAGTGAGAATTCTAGGAAGTTCCTATCTGGAAGGGTGGGGTCTGAGGAGGGGTTTCTTTAAGAATGGGAGACACTTCCTAGCTGTGTGACCCTGGGCAAGTCACAACCCCAGCCTCAAAAAAAAAAAAAAAAAAAAGGAGAGATGTGGGTACCTACAGGAAAGAGCCAATAGAGTTTGAGAGTTTAAAGATCAGACAGTGAATGAGGATGATAATGGGGATAAAGTAAAAGGAGAGAGCTTGTGTAGAAGTCTCCACCCAATCCTAGAGGTTTTATAGGTGGTTTCCACCCTGCGGGTCCATCGCAGAGCATCCTGAATAGGAGGCAGATGGTGGGTGTAATAAAAGTAGGGATTTGGCTCAGGAAGGTCATCTAGGAGGGGGGGGAGGGAAAGAAGGTGGGGAGACTTGAGTTAAGGTAGAGCTAAAAATAGATAAGGAAGAGCAGAGGATATTGAGGGATAGCCTCAGCCTGGGAAAGAACTGAAGCAGTGAGGGATGGGAGGCCATTGTAAAGTGAAGGGGCCTAAGACCTGGGGAAGATGGAGTGATAAAAAATGATGAGTAGATAAAGGCAGTTCAGTTCTTAAACAACGAAGTGGAACTCTGGGTCCCGCAAGCTTGTGCACGCTTGTGTCTGGATTGGGGAAGGACAAGAGCTGGAGGAGATTCAGAGCTCCCAAGAAACCTGCGCACAGAGAAAAGGATTCACAGAGAAAAGAAATCTCCTCCCAGAGACTACTCCAACTGAGAGACGACAAGAACTTTACAATTTGTCTACAGCTCAGTTATGGGGGAGATCATGGGGAACTGACTGGATGGAGGGGCTGAGAAGGTGGGGAGGGCTTGTATATTGAAGTTCCCAAACATGAGGGCAAGAGTTGGGGGGATGAGAAAGACCAGGCTTGAAGGCACTGAGAGAGGGGAGGAATGTCCTGCCAGCACGATCTGGATTGGATGATACCTTTGGAGAGCGTGAATTCCAGGGAAGGCTTGCCCAGGGAGAGTCTGGGAAGTGTCTGAAAGTTCTGCCAAAGAGCCCTAGAGGGGGAAGGAGAAAACTGGAGCTTCTCCCGGTCTCCCTGTGAGACTGAGGTCACCTCTCTCTTCAGTTTCCCAAGCGGTGTGGGGACTTGAAATGGTGATTGCAAAAGTCCTTCACAAGATTTGTATATAATTATATCTTCTACATATTACATCTATCTGTACACATATTTCTTAAAGATATAATGTTATAGATTTTTGTTACTTTATATCTATATAAACACATATTCCTAAAGATATATATATATAATGTTATATGTTTATACTATTTTGTATCTATAATGTATATTATTTTATATCTATATACACATACATATATTCTTTAAAGTTACATACAAAATGTTACATATATTTATATTATTTTGTATCTATAAACATATATGCATTCCTTAAAGATATACACAATATTATTTATTTATTTCCTATTATGTTTTATATATATAATTCCTTAAAGATAAATATATATAATGTTATATGTTATATTTATATTATTTTGTATCTACATACACATATATTCCTTAAATATATATTGTATTATGTATTATTTTATACCTATATACACATACATATTTCTAAAAGATATATGCAATTTGATAAATTTATTTTATATTATACCTATATACACAATATTTTCCTTAAATATGTATTATATGTTTATGTCATATGGTAATATAACATATTACATATGTTATAATATAATAATATATACTTTATATACATATTATATATCATATAATACATATTTTATTTCTATATGTATACATAGATTCCTTTAGATATACATACATAATGTTATATATATTTATACTATTTTATATTTCTTTATACATATATCTTCCTTAAAAGTTTGCAATGTGCTTTAGAAATATTGTCTAATCTGACCCTCACAACTATCCTGTGAGGCACATGTTATTATTATTTCTATTTTATAGCTGAAAAAACTAAAGCAGATAGAAATTAAGACTTGCTGGTTAATGTCTGAGACTGAATTTGAACTTAGGTCATCCAGGCCCAGCTAGACACTTAAATGCCTCTAAAGGCCATGATCTTACCACAAATGCCCTTTGTGCCACTTTCACTGATTTCAGACATTTATTAAATCTCATGATTTTACCATAAATGCCCTTTGTGACACTTTCACTGATTTCAGACATTTATTAAATCTCATGATTTTACCACAAATGCCCTTTGTGACAATTCCACTGATTTCAGACGAACATTCATTAAGTGCATAACATATGCTTGAACATGAAACAGTTCTGGATGCTAAGAAACTTAAATTATATTGGGAAAATGCAAAATCTAGACAGATAATGTGGGCAGTTGTGTGGGCCAGTGGGTAGAAGACTAGATCTGGAGTCAGGTAAAGCTTGAGTTCATATCCAACCTCAGATACTTATAAATTACATGATTCTGGGCAAGTCACTAAACTTGTCTGCCTCAGTTTCCCCCATGTGTAAAAGGGGAATAATAATAGCACCTACCTCCCAAGGTTGTTGTAAAGATCAACTGAGATGATAATTGTAAAGTACTTAGCACAGTGCCTGGCATATAACAAGCTCTGTATAAATCTTGGTCCCAGGGTGTGAGGATTAATGAGATAATAATCATAAAGTACTTAGCATTTAGCCTGGCACATGCTTAAGTGCTATATAAGTTATTAGAGAAAGAAATATAACAAAAATACGGAAGCATTAACAAGTTGGGGATCGGCCAAGGGCCAGATTCTACCTGCCCCAAACTGGACCTTCACCCTTCTGGGAAAGAGGAGGGTTGGGGTAAAATTGGAAGAGTGACTTTGGACACAATTTTAGAAATGGAAAAAAATCCCAAAAAACTTCTTTGCATTTGATCTTCCCGTTTAGCTTAGTCAAATCAATTCCTGGAGATATTCACAGTTTCTTTCTTTTCCTGGCAGCCAGCGGTCCACTTGTACTTCTGGGTGGGGTATGGTACCTTCCCTTGGTGCCATGACTGCGATTTGGGTAATCACAGGTCTTAGGGTTGGCGTGTGTAGGAAGTCATGTAACTCTGTCTGGCTTGCAGCCTTTGACTCCCTGGAGTTATTTTGAACAAACCAACAGCCTTTCATTTGTCCCACTAATTTTTCTAAAATAGAACTGTTTATTTGTGGGACAGATTTGGAGAGGTAGTATTTGTCACTGACTTGCCCTGTTGGAGACTGGGAATCAATGCCTCTTGAATTGGGTTTATGATCCTTTATGTCCAGGGTTACTTTGCAGTTCATTTTGATGACATAGTAATAATTTTTCCAACACTTCATAAACATTAATAAGGGGGAAAGGAGGATGAGGAATAATTGAATGTATTTTTAAAAATTTATTTATTTAAAACTTAAATACAAAATAAGAGAAAACAAAGTAGAAAAAGAAAGTCACAAAATGGGGGGAAAACCCCAAAAAACACTGCAATGTGTCCAGCAGAACATCAGGGAGGATTGTAACACTATATAACAATAAATGCCCATTTCAATAAAGCATGTATATTAATAGAAGACATTATATTTGTGCTTGTCTATCTTTTCTTTGCTTCCTCATAGGTTCTCTACTTTATTCTTTTTTTTCCCCTTTCCTTTCCCACATCTCCTAAGCAGGCTACAGTTAAGTACAGATTTATTTATGTATACAAAAATACACTCTCGCTCGAACACCCCCCCCCACAAATCTATCTCTACACACAGATATAATATGCATATACACGTGCACAGACATGCATCTAAAACAATATTAACATGACTGACATACATAATGTATATTTCTCTTGATTAAATTTTAGTTTGACTTTGAGATCAATGATTATTACCCCCACCCTTTTTTTAAAAAATAAATTCTACTTCTGATCATTGTTATTGTGTTTGTGTATGGCTCTTATTTCCTCTCCCTGCTAACTCTTCTACTTTTCTTTACAGGTTTTAGAGGGTACTATACCCTTCATGTATGTATTGTTCCCTATTTAGCCCATTACTGATATGAGTAGGTTTTCAGAACTACTAGTCCTCCTGTAATGCCTCTGGGTTGGTTCTTTCTCTACACATTATTTGTAGAGCACAATTATTATTTTTGCTTTTTCCTAGATGGTTTTGGTTTTCAGAGTTAGATCATGTTCACCTCGGCCCCAATCTTTCTTTTGGACTATCCAGTTACTGATGTCATATAGTTTACATTTTCACATATAAACCATAAACTGTTTGCCCTTATCCGAGAGTTCCTGAAATGTCCATTTTTTTTTCTGTTCAATACTATGCTTAATTTTGCTGGATGTAATATTTTATTCAAGGGCTGGTTATTTTGATTGTCATTACATACATATACATACACACTCACTCTCATACACACCTTGCAGGACCTGTGGTCTTTTATTGTTATTGCTGATAAATCTTGTACAATTCTAATATATCATATTTTAATTTTTTGTTTGTTTCTTATAAAATTTTCTCTTTGACCTGGTGGTTTTGAAATTTAGCAATAATTTACCTCCTGTATATTTTCCTTGTAGGATCTCTTTGAAATGAGGATCAATGGATTTTTTCTATTTCTTCTTTCCCTTTTGTTTCATCACATTAGGACAATTTTATTTGATTATTTCTTGTGTCAAGGCTCTTTTTCTCTTTTTGGTCACAGCTTTCAGGTAATCCAATTATTCTTATTATTCTTTCTCTTCTTGATCTATTCTCCAGATCTATTGTTTTTTCTTATAAAATGCTTCACATTCTCCTTTATTTTTTCATCATTATATTTTGTTTTTGTTATTTCTTGATCTCTTATAGCTTCACAGCTTCCCCTTGCCCAATTCAAATTTTCAAAGAATCATTTTCTTTTTTAAGATTCTGGATCTCCTCTTGGAGAGGAGTTGATTTTCTTTTCATAATCTTATTTTTCTTGGATGGTTCATATATATGTTTGTGTGTGTATCTTCCTTCCTTCCTTCTTTCCTTCCTTCCTTTTTCTTCCTTCCTTCCTTTCTTTTTCTTCCTTCCTTTCTTCCTTCCTTCCTTCCTTCCTTCCTTCCTTCCTTCCTTCCTTCCTTCCTTCCTTCCTTCCTTTCTTTCTTTCTTTCTTTCTTTCTTTCTTTCTTTCTTTCTTTCTTTCTTTCTTTCTTTCTTTCTTTCTTTCTTTCTTTCTTTCTTTTTTCCTTTCTTTCTTTCTTTCTTTCTTTCTTTCTTTCTTTCTTTCTTTGTATCTGTCTGTCTCTGTCTCTCTCCCCTTCCCCCCCCCCCCATCTATCTATATTTTTTCCCAGTCTCTCTCATTTGGTTTTTAAACTCATTTTTGAATTCTTCAATTAATTCTTTCTGGGTGACAGCCATTTAATATTACTCCTTGGGATAGAAGATACTCCTCTGAAGATTAACCATAGTCTTCCTATCCCCATAGCAACATTCTGTGGTTGAGTTCTTCCTCTTTTGCCTGCCTTTTTTTTTTTTTTTGGAGTGCTTATTAGTGTAATTACCTCTAATAGAGAGGTAGGAGGTGCTTCTGGCTTCATTTCAGTTCTCCCTTCTGGCCTGGAACCCCAAACCAAGAACTCCACCCTCCTGTGAGTGCCCACAGCCAGTAGCATCCCTGCCCCATTGCTTCTGCACTCAGGAGGTATACTGGATCCTTCTTGATTAGTGCCAGGTCTCAGCAGCACAGCGTGGTTCCTTATCAGGCAAGGTTTTCTCAATTTTCCTGGACTCAGAGCCTCTCCTCATGCTGGAGGTGAAAGTTCTGGGTTGAGGTTGAGGTTACCCAGCTAATCTCAGGGCTTCCCATTTGCTGTAAAGCTAGCCTGGAGGTTTTTACACTTCCCACTAGTTAGACTCTGTCTTAGGGCCTTTTTCAGGTCTTCACCTATTGTTCTGATCTCTGTTCTGTCCCAAATCTTACTTCTTTTTCACCAGCCTATGTTTAGCTTGAGGTGAAATTTTGTTTTGTTTGTGGGGAAACCTGGAGAGCTTGGATTTTTCTGATCTAACCTGCCATTTCCCCAGAATCCTCCCCAATTTATTTTTTAAATAAATTTTTATTGCTCTTTTTTTTAAGAATTACCATTTTTCAATGAGAAATTCTCCCACTCCTAGAGAGCAATCTCTTATAACAATTTTTTTTTAAAAAAGAGGGAGAAAGAACCCTTGTTCAGCAAAACCAACATATAGAAAAAAAAAACACCTTACATTATAGTCAATGTTCCACACCCATAATCCTCTTAAAATTTAATTTAATTTAAAAATAAGTTCCATTCATTCTTATATTCTCTAGTGTTTTTTTTTAATATGAATGGATGCTGTATTTTGTCAAAGGCTTTTCTGCATATATTATTAATATAATCACATGATTTATATTGGTTATTTATATTGGTTTTATTACTGATATGGTCAATTATGCTGTTAGTTGTTCTAATATTGAACCACCCCTGCATTTCTGATATAAATTCATAGTGTATGATTCTTGTGATATATTGTTTTATTCTTTAATATTTTATTTACAATTTTGCATCAATATTCATTAGGAAAATTGATCTATAATTTTCTTTCTCTGCTTTGACTCTTTCTGGTTTGGGTACCATACTTGTACCCATATACACCATATTTATGTCATAAAAGGAATTTCACAGGACTCCTTTTCCTAGTTTTCCAAATAGTTTATATAGTATGAATTGATGCTGAGTGAAATGAGCAGAACCAGGAGATCATTATATATGGCAACAACAAGACTCTATGATGATCAATTCTGATGGACGTTGGCTCTCTTCAACAATGAGATGATTTAAACCAGTTCCAATAGAGCAATAATGAAGAGAATCAACTACATCCAGAGAGAGTTCTATGGGAACTGAGTGTGGACCACAACATAGCATTTTTACTTTTTCTGTTATTGGTTGCTTGCATTTTTGTTTCCTTTCTCAGGTTTTTTTTTTTTTTTTTTTTCCTTTCTAGATCCGATTTTTCCTGTGCAGCAAGATAATTGTATAACTATGTATACATATATTGGATTTAACATATATTTTAACATATTTAACATGTATTGGACTACCTGCCATCTAGGGGAGGGAGTGGGGGGAAAAGGGGGGAAATTTGGAACAGAAGGTTTTGCAAGGGTCAATGTTGAAAAATTACCCATGCATATGTTTTGTAAATAAAAAGATACAATAATATATATACCTATATATTATTTCTTCTGTTAATCTTGATAATTCACACTTTTATAGATATTCATTTTATTTAGATCATCAAATTTATTGGCATATAATTAGGCAAAATAGCTAACAGTTGTCTTAATTTCCTCTTCATTGATGGTAAATTCACTTTCATATTTGATTCTAGTAATTTGATTTTCTTCTTTCCTTTTTTAAATGAAATTAACAAATGATTTATCTATTTTATATTTTTCCATAAAACCAGTTTCTAGTTTTATTTATTAATTCAATAATTTTTTATTTTCAATTTTATTTATCTCTCCTGTGATTTTTCAACTTGGTGTTTAATTGAGCTTTTTAATTTGTTTTTTTCTAGTGTTTTTTTTTTTTTTTTTTTTTTTTTTTTTTGTTTAGTTGCATGATCAGTTCAATGATCTGATTTTTCTCTATTTTATTGATGTAAGCAATTAGACAGACATAAATTTTCCCTTTGGCTGCATCCCATAAAATTTGATATGTTGTCTCATTGTCATTTTCTTTAATGAAATTATTGTTTTTTGACAAATTTTTGACAAATTTGTTTTTTGGCTCTCTTGTTTTTTAGGAATTGGATTATTTAATTTCCGATTAATTTTTAATCTCTTTAATTGTCCAATATTGTTTGTAATTTTTATTGCATTATGACCTTAAAAGGATGCATTTACTTCTGCTTTTCTGCATTTGCTTGTGAGGTTTATATTTCCTAATACGTGGTGGTCAGTTTTTGTGTAGGTGCTATGTACTACTGAGAAAAAAGTTATGTTCCTTTCTATTCTCAATCCATTTCCTCCAGAGAGCTACCATATCTAACTTTTCCACTTCTTCCTTAACTTCTTTATTTTTTTGTTAGATTTATCTAATTTTGAGAAGGGAAAGTTAAGGTCCCCCACTAGTATAGTTTTATTATCGATTTCTTCTTGTAATTCATTCAACTTCCTCTTCAAAAATTTAGATGCCATACCATTTAGTTCATGTGCCTAGTATTGATATGACTTCATTGTCTATGGTGCCTTTCAGCAAGACATGGTTTCTTTTTTCATGTCTTTTAATTAGACCTATTTTTACTTTTGCTTTGTCTGAGACCATGATTGCTTTCTTTGCTTCTGCTGAAGCATAATGGATTCCAGCCTCTTTTCTATAACTGTGTGTGTATCTTTGCTTTAAGTGTGTTTCTTTGTAGGATTCTAGTTTTTAATGCATTCTGCTGCCTGCTTCTATTTTATGTGTGAGTTCATCCCGTACATATTTATAGTTATAATTATATTTCCCTCTATGCTGTTTTTTGCTTATTAATCCAACTCTGCCTTACTTTCCATCCTCACAAGTGTTTTGCCTTCCTTAATAGAACTCCTTTTTATCAGCCTCTCCCCCTTCTGTTATTCTATTTCTCTTTTTACTTCCTTATAGGGTAAAATAGATTTCTATACCTAACTATGTATGTTATTTGCTCTTTGAGCCAATTTTGCCCACCACTCCTCTTCCTCATATTCCCCTCCATTAAAATAATTCTTTCATGCCTCTTTCGTGTGGGATAATTTAACTCCACTCAATCTCCCCCCTCTTTCATTAAGTGCAGTTTTTTCTCATTCCTTTATTTTGTTTTTTGGGGAGTATCATCCCATCAAAGTCATCTTATATCCACATCCTTTGTCTACATGTACTCCCAAATGCATTTATAGTAATAAAATTGTTACAAATATACTATCATATAGAAATATAAACAGTTTAATCTTATTGAACTTGTGTTTTTTCTTTCTTTTACCTTTTTATGTTTTTTTTTTTTAATCTTATATTTGGAGGTCAAATTTGTTATTCTGCTCTGTCTTTTAATTAAAAATGCTTGAAAGTTCTCTATTTCATTAAATGACCATTTCCCCTCCCTCCCCCTGAAAATTATATTCAATTTTTCTGGGTAGGTGATTCTTGCTAATACTTCTAACTCCTTTGCCTCAGATATAATATGTTCTAAATCCACTGGTTCTTTAATGTGGAAGCTGCCAAATCCTGTCTAACCCTGACAGTAACTTCATGATATTTGAACTTTCTTACCCTCCCCACCAAAAAGTACTTTATTTCTCCAAATAACAGTTTTCAACATTCATTTTTGTAAGATTTTGTACTCTATTTTTTTCTTTTTCCCTTCCTTACTTTTCCCTTCCCCAAGACAGCAAGCAATCTGATATAGGTTAAACATGTACAATCATTTTAAACATGTTATTTGAACTTTCTTTTTGCTGCTAGCAATACTTTCGCTTTGATCTGTGAGCTCTGGAATTTGGCTATAATGTTCCTGGGAGTTTTTTTATTTTGGGTCCCTTTCAATTTCTATTATGCCCTCAGGTTCTAATATATCAGGGAGATTTTCTTTGATGATTCCTTTTTTTTTGGTAAAATCATTGCTTCTAGGTAGCACAATAATTTTTATATTCTCTCCCCTGGATATATGTTTTAGGTCTGTTGTTTTTCTAGTGAGAAATCTCACTTTTCCCCTTTACTTTTTTATTTTTTATTTTTTTTGTTTTTATTTTTTGTTTAATTTTAATTTTTATTTATCTTGATATCTCATAAAGTCATTAATTTAGACTTGTTCAATTCTAATTTTTAAGGAATTGTTTTCTTCAGCTTTATTGCTTCCTTTTCCATTTGGCCAATTCTATTTTTCAGGAAGTTAATTTTCCTTGGTAAAGGATCTTGTAGTTGGTCTGTTTTGGGTGGGGCATTGCTGCTGGGTTGCTATGGAAACAGGGTCTCTAATTTGGCCAGCCCTGGGGTGGGGCTTCACTATGGGTCAACAATGGAGTCAAGGCCTGGGTTGCCATGGGGACTGCCTTGGCTTGCAGGAGGGCAGGGCTTCACGGGGTTTGCCCCAGGTTTGGAGCCTTGCTAGGGACCCTACTCCCTCCCATCCCAGGGGACAGTTCCTTCCTCTCTGGCTGGTTAGCTGCTTCTCTACTCCTAGATCAGTTCTGAGGCATTTTCTGGTTGTTTGGAGGGGAATTTGGGAAAGCTCCAGGTTCCTCCCTCGCTTGGCAATGAGAGTCTCCAATTCTTTAAAAGCATCCTTCTGTGGAGTCTTCTCAGCTGACTTGGCCAGAGTGCTTTAAGAGGGTCTGTGATGCACCCAGCCTCTGCTCCAGGACCAGAGAGAGCAACTTGGCTTGGTCCTCTGGGTTCTTTGCATCCTGTCCCAGTCCAGACTTAC
The DNA here is from genome assembly GCF_048593235.1 of Sminthopsis crassicaudata. NCBI lineage: Eukaryota > Metazoa > Chordata > Mammalia > Dasyuromorphia > Dasyuridae > Sminthopsis > Sminthopsis crassicaudata. Next base: position 31,374,834 of record NC_133620.1, on the reverse strand, counting down.
CACCTGGCTGTTCTGGTTTACAACCCTGCCCTCCCACAGCCCCCTCCTCACCTGAGAACCCAGACAGGTAATCCCAGGGCAGGGTCAACCCCTGCATGAAGCCCCTTCCTCATTCTGAGGACTACTGGCCTCCCTTCCTCCACTTTGTATTTGCTCTGTATATGCTATCTACTTACCTGAACAGGGTAGGAGCTCCCTGAGGGCAGGGGCCGTTTCTGGACACTTTTCCTGTATGTCTCTTTTGGACAACCCTTCTTTAATGTAAGTCTTCAATGGAGTCCACTTGCCCATCATGCATCCTTCCATCGCCCTTTGGGTCACCTGCAAGGCTAAATCTCCATTAACTGACAATGATTCACAGCAAGAACTAGGTGTTTGAGGCAGCTAGACATGCAATGGATAGAGCACCAGCCCGGATTCAGGAGGACCTGAGTTCAAACGAAGTCTCAGATACTTGACACTTGTTACTAGCTGTGTGATTAGCAAGTCAGTTTACCCAATTGTTTTGCAAACAAACAAAAAAAGAATGCTGATAGTTAAAATAAAGTAAAATAAAATTTTTGATGACAGAAAACAGCTTGAAATCTATAAGAACAAAACAACCACCATCAAAAAAAACAAATCCACTGTAATTTCTACCATGAAATCCATTCCACTTTTCCCCTCCTTTTCTATCCAAGAGACATGCATTGAGAAAAAATTCAACTTGCATGTCATGTTCTGGTTAATAGATATTTTTCTGTAACTGCATGGCTTTTCCTGGCTGGATTACTGGGTCAGTCTCTTCAAAGAGGCTGGGCAGGACGGAGTGAGGCAAGGCCCATAAAGTGCTTAAGCTCTCAAGCGTCACATTTCTAAGTTATACTACTGGCAGGAGGTTCGGAATACTGAATGGACAACCTTTCTGGAAATGAGAATGCTTGATATAAACTGCTGACATCTAGCTACCACCGACAGTTAATTAGATCATGCCAGCCAATGAAAACTTTACTAATTATTCATACCGGGAAAAGGCTGTCCTCCATCTCTTTGTTTTACATGCATTTTCTCTGTGAAAGGCAACTTCAGAAAAAACTATCACAGAATACTCACGATAGCTCCCATTAATCACTCTTACCCATTTTAGGAATGCAAGTTCAACTTGGATCTCTTCTATGGAAATTTCTGCCATCGTATCTATCCAATAAAGATTTACAAGAAGTTGCTGGAAAGAAAACTTTTCAACAAGCAAAGGTTTAAAAAAAATTAAAAGTGTAAACTTAATAGCCATCAACAAAACACTCAAATAAATATATGAAAGGCAAAATCTATTTTTTTTCCCTGAGGCAATTGGGGTTAAGTGACTTGCCCAGGGTCACATAGCCTGGATGTGTTAAGTGTTTGAGGTCAAATTTGAACTCAGGTCCTCCTGACTTCAGGGCTGGCATGCACCACCTAACTGCCCCCAAAAGGCAAAATCTTAAGCTAAATAAGTATATCAGAGTAGAACCTGATGAATTAATAAGTAATAATAATATAATAATAATAAATGTTTTTGCTTCTTAGGTCTTCTAAACTTCCTCCATGGTCCCTTTTCCCCCTTTTTATGTAGTTGTTCCAACAAGTATTCATTCTAGTTGTTAATGTTATTCTGCATCCCTTCCTGGGGGTCATCTTCTGTATATTTGTGATATAAATTATCTTTTTTTATGGCATCGTATTATTTGATCATGCCATAATTCATTGAGGCATCTTCCAATTATTGGATACTATATGTGTGTGTATATATATATATATATATATATATATATATATATATATATATATATATGTGTGTGTGTGTGTGTGTGTGTGTGTGTGTGTGTGTGTGTATATGTGTATGCTTATTATATATATATATATATATATAGTCTCCAACTCAGCAGATTTGATTAAAAATAAGTCTTTATTTTTTTCTTTGCATGATATTTTTGAAGATAATGTATTTACAGCCAGATGGCTGTATTTGCTGAGTGGAAAGGCATGATCAATTTGGTAACTCCTACAGTACATTTCATGGGCAAGGATTTTGAAGTTTGGCAGAACTAGGGAGTAGCAAGAGGTTTGAAAAGAAGTCCAAACTTAAAAAAGTTCTTTGCTCCTTATCTTTCAAAAGTTCAAGTGCTAGTTTTCAACAGATTAAGACTTACAGCGATCATTCCCAATAAACTAGATAATCTTACTATCTAGTTACCATACCTGGATCATTCTTCATGGAGATTTTGTAGGGAAGGGCTTCTTAATCTGGAGTCTTTGAAGAAATTTCTGGGGATAAGTCTATGAATTTGGATTGGGGAAAAAATTATATCTAGTATAAAATAACTGGTTTCCTTGGTAATCCTGTGCATTTAATTTTATGCATTTAAAAATAATATTTTGAGAAGAGGACTGGCTTCGGCAAACTGTGAAGGCAGTCTATGACATAAAATGTTTTTGAATATGGAATTTAAAAAAAGGGTTCTATGGTGTTTGTATTTTAAGCTAATCAATGACAATGAATTCTCACTGAAGCAAGTTGCTTTCATAGATCTTTTAAAATTATGATAGAAATTAATTATTTTTTACACCTCCAAACATACACATGCTCATATGGTAGGAGGAAGACCTTTCTCTCTTAATTTTAACAAATTTTAATATATGTATAAAATTTATAGTAGTGTATTTTCCATTTAGATATACACTTGGCTCTGAACACATAGAACTCTGAATTTCATTAGGAAGTTACTGGGTGAGGAAAATCTCTACCAATGTGGGTGATCAGGTTCTTCAACATAAAGTTTTAGGAACTTGCTAGAGCCACAAAGAGATTGTTCTATGCAAGGTCATGCAACTGCCCATATGTGTTCAGTGTCAGACCTTGAACCAACTTTCTAGCCATTAGGCAATACTGCCTCTGAATGCAAAACCTTTCTTTTAAATATTAGAGGAAGATGACGGATTTTGTATTCTCAGTCAAATGTCACAGATCATTTGTGGTGGATTGGGCCGACTGGCCCTTGCAGTCACTCTAAAAAGGAGTTCTTAACCAATTGTGGCCATCTGGGGAAGGTTGTGGATGGACCTCTTCTTAAAATAATGTTCTAAAACTAATAGAATAAAAAACTGAGAACTGTTAAAAAGGAAAGGTTAGAGAAAATACCGATGTAATTTTGTTTTCCACCTCAAGTTCTCAGAAACTGGAAACCTGTACACAGGTGGGGGAGGCAGACTGAAGTTAAGAGCCATGGTTCTAGAGTAACCTTGGTTACTGTTCTATTTCACAAACTTGTGTTGCAAGGTATCAACAACCCAGCAGAGGAAAATGTTAAATGGATTTAGAACATGGGAATATGGGAAGAAGAACTCCATCTAGTAGTATCCTTATTATTTCCACTGAAGAATAAAGAATAGAAAAGAAACTCAGTAAGGATGATTCTGCATTTTTTTAGGGGTATAACAGTGATGTATCTTGGATTATCATTTTACATAAGATAGAATATTAGCATGGACTAAATAATATATGTCACAACTTGATTAAATCATGAAAAATTTATTAGTTACATGTAGTTAAAAGATTTCTATCAATAGTGTTTCTGAACAAGCATTAGTTAAGTCATGAATTTGCTACTGTCAAATGCTAAGTCAAATACTAAAGCTATTAAAATATTAGTGTTTACTTGTATTTTTCAAACTCAGTTCAACTCTCTATATACAGAATTCCTGTTAGAATGCCCAAAGCAGCCATATTGCAAACATTTACATTCCCCGTATAAAATGTGTAATGTGTAATGTACATCTTCAGATTGGTACAGATTTATAAATATGTACAAATAAACAATATAGTGTAGTTAACAAACTATTGACCAGTAACACATTGAAAGCATCATATGCACATACAACTTAAGTGAAAAAAAAAATCTGAAACCCTCAGAACAAATAGCATAACCATTAATTTGTGTTTATAAAATTGTACAGAAAAAGGGTGTGGTTGGAAGCCTTCAGTGGGCTGCCAATAATACAGTAATTTTGAATAATAAAAAACAAACATAAGGTAAATCAGAAGTGTGTCCTGATCAATGCTTTGCTGAACAGCCATCTTAAACTCAAATTCATAAACATAAAAACACAATTTGTTCACTGAGCATAAACTATTGCACACAAGCAGTTTCTTTAGAAGAAAAGTAATTATATTTTACATATTTATGAACTTCAAAATGGTTTCTGTGTGGTATGTGTTCTATTTGCATTTTCTAAAACAAGAAACATTCATGAAAAATAATATCCAGTAATACTGTTACAACTGTATTTTACCCATTAACCATACTCTAAGTCTAGTCTATGGCAATGGTATTCTGGTGGGGATTTGGCAAAAGATAAAAAGGCTGTAAAATATATATGTGCGTCCTGGGCAAGGCGAGCCCCCAAGGTCTGAAATCACTTTTTCTGGGATTTCTTAGTCCCTCAACAACGATCCCCATATCAAAGTCCATGGCCTGACGTCACAGTGATGATCAGACAGTAGTGGAGTAGCTTTCTCTTCTTTTCTGTCTCTTTTCCTTAGAAATCACCTTCTTGCTCTCTCTGGGCTCCAACACCCCATCCTCCGTTTCACTCTCACTACTGCCTTCTGCAGCAGGGTCCAAAGTCATTAGGCCAGATCTTCTGTGCAGAGGAAAATGGACTCCACTCTCCCGAATGGAATTAGCTATAAAATCTTCATCAGAAGAATGGAATGATTCATCATCTCCTATCAAGTGGTTGACAATGTGGATCCCATCAAAAGTGGGTTGGTCTGAGAAGCCCCTCTTGCCTTTTAGGCACCTGAGCTGTTAAAAAACGAACAAACAATACCCCAAATCAGCATATTAATATTTAGCAAAAACAAAACAAAACAAATTTCAACCAATACATCTTGCAAATTCCAACAGATTTGTGATGGAGAGAGCCATCTACACCCAGAGAGAGACTATGGAGACTGAACATAGACCACAACATAGCATTTTCACCTTTGTTGTTGTGTTTGGTTTTTCTTCCTTATCTCCCTCTCTTCCCCCCCTTTTTGATCTGATTTTTCTTGTATAGCATGATCAATGTGGAAATGTGTTTAGAAGAATTGCATGTTTGACCTATATTGGATTACTTGGTGTCTAAAGGGAGGGAGAGGGAGGGAGAAAAATCTGGAACATGAAGTTTTTGCAAAAGTGAATGTTGAAGACTCTCTTTATTGAAGATATATAAGGCATATCGAAGATAATAATAAAAAGATAATAATAGCTTTATATTTTATATTATGCATTTTGAAAAATATAAAACTATTATTAAAAAAATACATGTTGCAAGAATGATTACTCGTCTCTTAATTTACAGTTATAAACATCCTCCTATGTGCCCGAGTTTCCTGTACCTTCAAAGCTAACACATCACTAAAACCTGACAAGTCCTTATAATACATTTTGATAAAGCAAAGACCAATATGTGTTCCTTGTTTTCAAAAATGGTTTTAAATATTCCTGTGGTTATTCCACCATAGTTTTATTTACTCCAACACTTTGAATTGTTTCTATTAAGAAAAAAAGAGCACAAGGACCAGAAAACAATATTTAGAAACCAAAGAATATTTTCCATCTGGAAATATCAACAAGTTCAATTCTCAGGAAGCAAATTTGTATTCTTTTCAAATTTTAAAGAAAAAATAATATAAAAATGCTTAGACTGTATTGGCATCACAAATACTATTATGCTGTTAAAAAAAAAAAAAAGGCGGGGGGAGGGGGGGGAGAGAAATCAAGAGTAAAACTTGGATGCCAGACACTGAAAGAGCAGCTTTGCTGGGGCAGGGAGAGAAAGAAGGGCCTTCCTACAATTGATAACCTGACTTCATTACAGCATGTCTCTTATTAAAAAAATCAGACCTTTGGCAAGGAACCCGAGTAATATTAAGGCTCTGGCGAGCTCTGTGTGCCCCCTTGGGTGAAATTGATAAGACCTTCCCAAATCCAGCCCCACTTTACAGATGCTGAGGGAACTAATCACTAAGGACATCTTCACTCACAATACAACCTCATCACAACTGCCTGATTCTGAGGCAATGCTGTATCATAATATTGCAACCCCACGATGATTTACTGTTCCTGGTCTTAAAACAAATTCAGTGCAATCTCTCTCTCTTTTCTTTTTTTCCAGCCTTTATTTTTTGAAGAAATAACAATTTCTTCACTCTTCTCTCTTCCTGGCTGTTAGGAAGGAAGGCACAGCAGAAGCAGCGCAATTTCCTGATTGTTTGGAAGGGGGGAGTCTCCTTCAGCACCGTCCCTATGGGGGTTGGGATCAAGCATCTTTCCTTTTAGCTGCTATGAATCACAGGCTAAGGATTTCTTTTGACATACTAAGAGGCCGAAATGAAGGGAATCAAGCCTTTGTACGACAGCTATATTGTCTACTCATACCAGAAGTAAACATGGTTTTTGTTTTTAGTGGCAAGAACAAAAGAATCAAACTTCAATCTTTTACAAATGAAAATTATGCTGAATATTATATGTTCATGAGATAGTGTCAATTTAGGGGGAAAAACAATTAAAAACCCCATCTAATTTCAAAGACAGTACAGATTCAATTTATATAGAAATGAGTTTTAAAGTATGCTTCAATGGCTGAACAAGTTGTGGTACATGAGTATAAGGGAACACTGCGTTGTAAGAAATAATGAGATTTCAGATTTCAGAAAAACTGATGTTGAATGAAATAACAATATTGTGTGAGATGGTCAACTACGACAGATTTAGAACTCTTCTCAGCAATACGATGATCTAAGACAATTCCAAAAAACTCGTGATGGAAAAAGCTATCTCCAGAGAAAAAACTATGGAGTCTGACTGCAGATCGAAGCATATTATTTTCACTTGTTTTTGTATGCGTGTGGTTTTTCCTTTTCATTCTGTTTCTTCTTTCAAAACACAACTCATGTGGAAATGAGTTTCCATGATTGCACATGTAAAAACCTCTATCAGATTGCTTGCTGTTTTGGCATGGGGAAAGGGAAAAGAAGGAAGGAGAAAAATTTGGAACTTGAAATCTTATAAAAATAAATGCTGAAAACTACATTTACATGTAATTGGGAAAAACAAATTACTATTTACAAAGAAAAAATAAAGTATGCTTCAGGTTTTACTTTATGTCTCTATACCCAAAGAAGGAAACTTGAATTCTTGAATTCTTCTTGAATGTTTAAAGTTCAAGACATCATAATGGTAAGTTAATGACAATGACTTTCAAAGTTTTAGCAATAATTTAAAAAAAAGTTCCAAACTGGACTCTATCAAATTTGGTTATTAATATGAGTCTTCAAATAAAATTCTCTAAAAGAGAAGGATCCATAGCTGCAATCTACCTGTCAGAGCTGACAAATCACAGTTTAAAGCTCAGGGGTTTGGGGAGAGTTTAATTTAGAAGCCAAACAATTAAAAAAGTAAAAGTCTAACAAGTTAAATTCTCAATTGATATGAAGCTTTTAACTACTATTTTTTATTATTGTTTTCCTTTCTATTGATGTACTTCTTTCCTTCTTTTCACCTTGGGGCATTTCTCTTCTCCAGATAATCTTTCATAAGAATGGATGACCCAAGAAAAAAAAGAAACTCAAAATTGTTCCCAGTTAGCATCTCCCTTAAAGATTTGGAGTTGAGTGAAGTCTCAACTAGGAGCTTAGAATAGTTTTCTAGATTACTTATGGATGCTTTTAAACCCTATCACTCCTGCCCTCCATCGAGCCAGGACATTCAGAACTACTGTGTAAGAAAACACATTTCGTGACCTTAGATTAATGGCAATTTGGCTTATTTCACCCAAAAAGGAAACTGAACCAAAAAAAGGAACACCATCTACCTGTGCAGGCTCTGTGCAGATCTACCTGGCTAACTTTAAGTCTTGGTATGCACAGAGAACCATCCAACCCATCCCCATACCTACAAATAAATCTCTGCTATCTAATCTCAACTGGATCCTCCAAATGGCCAAACAATTCTTTGACTGGCTCTACTCTAAAATGGCTGTTCCACCTCTTTTTTCCTTTCCTCAAAAAGGGCCTTCCTTCTCACCTTCTTTAATTAAGGATCTTGATTCAATCTTTTCCATATGTCACAACTTCCCTTACTCTGTATTGTTTCCAATTCTCTTTTGCTTTACTCTCTGAGAAAGGCGGTCCTTTTCCTTCTCCTAAGACCAATCAACAGGTTGCTTGCCTCTTTATAAAATTTAATTTCTCCAGATCTACATGGGTTTTCCTTATCTACACCTTCACACATGCCCGTCTTCTTCACCCAGAAAAAATTCTCATTAGACCGCATCATTTTAAGTTATTGCTCTATATCTCTCCTCTCCTTTTCAGCCTAGATTCCAGGGGGAAAAAAAAGAAAAAAAGAGAAAAAAAAACCCTAGTAACTGGATTCCAATTTTAATAACTTAAGTTGTTCCCTCCAGTTACCAACGCTCTCTGTTAAGGGTCAAATCTCAGCTCTGAACTTTCTCGAGCTCTTTGCAGCCCCTACCAGTGCTGAAAACGTGTTAGCTCTCCTCCTGCCTGATCGCTCCTTCACAGTTTCCTTTACAAGGTGGTCATATAGACCAAAGCTTTTTTTCTGGGTGTTTTATTTTTTCACTTGAGAATTTCCCAGGGGTGATTCAATTTCAATTCAAAGATTCCACTATCACTGTTGAGCCACACTTTCCAGCCTCCAGCTACAGCACTTTCTAGTGCAGATTTTTATTACTCCTACAGGTAAAAAGTCATCAGAGGAAAGCAAGAAAACCCAAGATGCTGTCACATGTCAAGAATGAGGGAAGGTGGCATGATTTACTTGTGGTATAGTGGGCAATTCGAGAAAATACATGGAGACTGATCATGGAAGGAGAAGAAAGAGGAATGGCTACAGTCCATCCTGACTAATGAAGAATACGTAAAAGAGTATCTATGCTAAAAAGTCAAGGTTGGCATCCGTATATACAGCACCTTAATGGAAAATAAAGTCAGGAGGTTTGAAACAAATGTATTATTACTAAATGGCAACCGCAAAGAGACCTCTTTAGGATTTTGAACAAAGACTAATGAGGATAACACTAGCTAGAATTTCTATACTGTCTGCTAGGTACTAGGCTGTGTGCTAAATGTTTTAAGAATATTCTCTTTTAGTTACCTTCTCAACAGGTATGAGAAAGTATGGGAGGGAGAGAATTGGAACTCAAAATTTTAAAAGGATGCTAAAAAATAAAGTGTATTAAAATTACATTTTTTAAAAGAAAGAATAATCAGGAGTCACTGAAATAAATATTATGAATGAAAAAAGAATTCATTTAATTTTCACAACCCTGGTAGATGGGATAATAATAGGTATCATTTTCACTTTTACAGATGAGGAAACTGAGGCAAATGGCTTTAAGTGACTTGTTTAAGCCACAATGACATGTTTAGGTCACATAGCTATTAAGTGACTGAAGCTGGATTTGAACTCAGGACTTCCAGACTCCAGGTCCAGTGCTCTGTGCACAATGAGGCCACTTATGGCCTGAGCCATTCTTCTTCCTCATTTGTGGTCATCTTGGAGTATCCTGATATTATAAGCCTTACGGCTCTTTCTCTGTTCCATATCGTTTTTTTCCTTTCCTCAAAAAGAGCCTTTCTTCCCACCCTCTTTAATTAAGGATCTTGACTCAAGCAAAACTCTCCATTTGTTTTTATATTTTGAATGAAAGGGAAAAAGCATTTTTTGGGAACCAGGAGCACCATGAGGTAGCTAAGATGGAGCTTCCTGCCTGGCCTCTGACTGGTGCTGACCAGGTGACCCTGAGCCCCTCGCAGACTCTTGGGGCCCCAGGCCCCTCGGCCAGACTATAACCAGGGCAGTGCTGCTGATCTCCTTCACTGAGAGGAGTTCCACATGGGGAGTTTCTGAAACACCACTGAGGTCACAGGTCTCGGCCAAAAAACTGTTGAAAGACAAAGCCCAACAGAGTCATTTTAGGTGCCCCTGATCGGTGGTGGGAAGGGTGCCACGGGGGGCATACAGAGCTCCTGCCAGGCCCCACTCCAGCAGACGAGGCTTTCTGGGCTGCTTTTCTAACAATGGCGGGAGACGACATGGAGTCCGGCCCTTCTGGGAGCCAGGGGACACTCCTTGGCTCTCTCAGAACCAAACTTGCGCTTCTTTTGCTACAAATGCTGTTGCAACGGGTACACATGACAAGAAATAGTTTTCTTTAATAGCCGGCATCTTTGCTTCCGTACACTGTCTTGGTCATCCGTACCATGAGACTTCCTGATAGAATACAGTGTCATTGCTGAAACCAAGTCCATTACAGTCTCTTAAATAAAGACGGAGACATCTGGACCCAGCCAGGCACTTTCTCTGGGGACGAGCGCCGGAGCAATCCTGCAAGACTAAATAAACCACTTTCCTTGGCCACTAGAATTGGTAATAAAACAAAACATTTTGGAAGTAAATATTAACTGGTTAACATGAGACTTATTACAAGAAACATCTATGTGAAGGTGGAACAGCATGATTCTAGAGCAGTTGTCCTCAAACTTTTAAAATAGGGGGGCCAGTTCACTGTCCCTCAGACTGTTGGAGCCTCACACTCTGTCTCTGCCCCTTAGCCCAGGGCCAGAAGGGTGCGTTGCTAACTCGAGTTTAGGTCGAACGTCACTTCAGGTCTGATTTTGCCATAGGCTGGCCGCTTAACGTCCTCAGCGGGCTGAATCTGGCCCACGGGCTGTAGTTTGAGGACCCCTGTTCTAGAGGATTCTAATTATAACAAGTCATTAAATCTCCTCATTTTAATACCATAAGCGACAACTACATGGTTTCCAAATAACTGGCCACTTCTGGTTAAAGGAAAGAAGTCAAAACAGTTGCCTTCACATATATATGGGAATGTTATTATTCCCTAAAAGTGATCAACAATAAAAGACTCTGAAATAAACAGGGAGTACAACTGCTTCAAAATTGATTCTGTTGCTTAGCAGTTTTCATTTAAGTAAGATAATTCAACCAAAATGGCAACAAGTTATTTTAAGCAAAAGAAATTGCATTTTTTGCCCCAGGTACTGATTTTTCCCGATACTGTAATGATCTGGCTCCGAGAAGCTGTGCGGCTGAGCTCTCCAAGAGCAGTGGGGAGTGCCCTCAACTAAAAACCACACAGGTCACCTCCAGATCTAACTTCAATAAAACAAACAAAATTCTCTTTGTAGTCAATAGGTTAGAAAGTACAGTTGCAAACTCTTTTCAATTTCCATGTGTTTATTAAGAGCTAATTTTAAAATCAATTTATTATTAAGCAAATAATTGGCACAAAACACAAATTATACCTTCTGTGTAAATATTATAAATTTGTTCTGAAATCACCACTTAGTGAACTAACTTAATTTTTATATGTGTAGTTATTTATTCTTTACAAAAGGTGATGCAATGCTTGAAAAGAAAAACACTGAAGTGCTGATTTCATTAATTTACTTATCACTCTACAAATTCTGAAGTGAGAAGCATGCAGTTTAATGCAGAGTACATCAATGTGTACTCAGGAAGCATACTTTTAATATAGGACTAAATAATGTACTATTTCTTACCTGATGCAGACTGCCTCATTAGGTTAAGCATGAGAGAAAGACAGAGTAAGAAAGTCAAACTATTGAGAGGTTTTGTTTGGACAGGAAAGTCACTCTGGCAGCAATTTCTCATCAATTTTGTACCAACTCAAATCTCATGGAGATTAGAATTGAGAAGTTCCTGACTGGTTTCAAGCAACACGAACTACTTCAGAAGCTAGCACAAAAAACACATAATTTAGAAAGGAAAACTGTTAATGAAAATATAAGTACAGAGCTGAAAATAACAAAGCACTAAATAATAACTAAGAACCAGGAAGCTGCCTTCCTCATAGTCTGGATGGGTGTAACTTTTGACAGTAAACACTATATAAAACAATTCAGACTATAAAAATGACTAATTAGAAAGTGAACTGGACATCAGGTGCTAACTGTTTTGAAGCAAAGTTATTTTATGAAAACCTGACTCTTTTGTCTAAAGAGGATCGGAAGGTCATCACCATCTGGAAACTATAACCAAAGATGACGTTCCTCAGTAAGTCAATGTTTGCTGACTCGACTGGTAAGATGCAGAAACACTTGCAGGTGGAACTCAATGTTATCACAGATCATATGAAGCTTGTATTTTTCTGAACATTCTTTAGTATAGTTTCTTATTTGAAAAATGCAGTTCTGATTTAAGATACAAGAAAAGATGGGACTTGCTTTAGAGGATCACCCCACTGTAACGTGGAAATTTTATTTTTATTTGTGGCTTTTCAACATAAGTCCCTGCTCAAAATTCATAGTCCCAAATCTGTGTCGAGAGATTGTTCTTTCTGGGAGAGCTTTTTCCCTCTCGATCGGGGGCCACCCAGTGGCTTTAGTACAGTTAGTTGTCTACTTCTCTTTAGTACATTACAGTGTAATGGCAACTATGAATTTCAAGCAATGAGGGATAATTTTAAACTTAATTATAAAGATGAAGCAGAACCAGTGAAACCATAGTAATGTGTAATCAATCCTCTTAGCATTTTCCTTCACCAAACTGAACCAAGAGTTAACAGAATTGTAAAGAAGAACAACAATTCTTTAAATTCAAAAGAATGAGAGGAAGGACTAAATTGAGTATTTTGAAAGACAATCAATCCACAACAAAGTGGAAAAAAAGTCATCCTTATTGAGAAAAAACCCCTAACCAAATGAACTTTGATCACCACCAGACAGGGCTCAAACCATAGAAATGCGTCATGTGATACTAAGTGAATAGTTGCAGTAAATTTCCAAGGTTGACTCATATGAGATTATAATGCACACATCAGTACATTTGGGTTTTACATATTCTCAATCCCTGCAAAACACCACGTTGTAGCTTTTTAAATTCAAGAGACATACTTCTAATGTTCCTATACATTCCTGGACAATATTCAAAACAGGAAATACATTTTCTATTTGATGGTTTACTTAATTATTTAAAACTGCAATTCTAAATTTTGAAGACTTCATGGGTAGATATCTCTCCAAAAACCCCCATATTTTGGTCAGTAATTGATGTTGGGTTCTTAAGAAAAAAAGCTCCCCCCTCCCCAATTTTAGACTTTTCAGTTCTCAAAACTGAAATGAGTAGGAAATGAAATGCTAAATTTGTCCTCTATTATCAGATTCTCCAAAAACTGTATTGTAAACGTGACAGATTAAAACCAGCAGTAAGCATTCAGACCAAAAGGTTTCCAGTGAATCAGAACAGGAAACCAATAAAAGCGATCAATGGGAGGTCATGACTTTTTGAACATTACACTCCTTATACAGACAAAAGCTATTGCTGTGTAGTCTAATTAAAATTGTGGCAAAAGTATGATTAAAGTAAAAAAAAATTAAAATGTCTGCACCAAGAAATGTTTTCACATTTCAACCTGGTTAGCCACCAGAAAACCTGATAAAACATATTTGAGAAATACAAACTGACCTAAATACAAACTGACCTTCTTCATAAAGAATTTACAAATTATAAATAAAATACACGTACAGGTTCATTTTTAAAAATCAAGATTTTCAGTAGTAGAAAAGGCTCAAAGTCTGTCTACCCCTAAGCCCCTTAAAGAATTGGGGTGTGAAGCTACTTAGCATCTTTAAAATAATAAAGGGAGGGAACTAACAAAAGGGGATTTTGAACTTCCCTCCCTCCTTGAAGCATACAACTAAAATCATATGGAAAAATGAAATATTGTGATCATGGATCCTCTTCCTGCTAGTTAACACATAAAAGCAACTGAAACCTTCATTTTTCAGAAGGCACAGAGTGGTTCTATGTAAATTTTATGACCAATTACAGGAAATAAATCACTTCACATTTCTTTCACTCAGAACTTTTAAAAATGACATCAAAGGCTACAAAGATTTCATTTGATTTGACTTTGTTTTAGTTAAAAAAAAATTTGGAAAAATCAGTGGTGTTCATTACCCAGTGCAAAATCTTTGGAATGAACACCGACAAGCCGTCTACTAAGAACCAGCACAACAGCTTGTAGGAACTTTAAAATAATATTTTTATATTTTAATTTAAATGAATAAAATGTTGAACATGATAATGACCGCCTTTATTTGCAAGTGGATTATGGTAAAATCAATCACATTTAAAAAGTACACTGTGTCATTTTATCATAGCTAATACTTATGTGCTACAGTCTGCAAAATGCTGTGAAGTAGGTATTATTATCCCTATTTTACGAAACGGGAAACCATGGTTAAATGACTTGCTTACAATCAAGAATATATCTGAGGAGGATTTGAATTCATGTCTTGTGACTTCCAGGTCCAGCACATAATAAACTACACTTTAAAGAGATTAGGATTATCCTCTAGTTATTAACTGGAATTTTTTCAGGTGGAAAAATTGTAAGTGACCACAGAGTACTGACCAGTATTCCAAGGGTTCACTTACCATACTCATCTCACCGGTAGCGATTTGGTGATGTCACCCCATTCTCTGTCTGCTTTGTTTCCACGAATCCACTCTTTTAACTCCATCCAATCACATGACTTTCCCCATACTCTCTCAAAATACGTCCCTGCCAGTTTGTGGGGATCCTTGTTATTTGTCCCTCAGGGTGACCCAGTGGCCAGGAGGAACAAGCTTGGGAGAGCCCTACCCTCCCTCACCATGGATGGCTCCCTTTGGCTAATTCCCACCGGGCCGGGGCTCCTCCATTCTTGACCCACAACAGCTGGAGGTAAGCCAGACCTGGGATTTAGGAGCCAGATTCCTCCTTTCCCAGGAGTCAGAGACAGGACCATTTGTGCTGCCTGTATTCTACGATCACAGGAGTTTGTGAGTAGAGGTCTTTCCAACAGCCCTGTAGCTGAGCTCTCATGTGAGTCATCTTGGCTCCTATCTGAAAGTAATGGAATGTTATTGTTTCGTACAAAATGATGAGCAAGCTGATTTAAGAAAAGTCTGGAACGATTTGCATGAAACTAATGCTGAGTGAAGTGAGCAGAACCAGGAAAATACTGTACACAGAACAGCAAGGCTGCGATGATCCACTACAAAGGGCTTGGTTCTCCTCTGCGATGTGGTGATCCAAGCTAATCCCAATAAACTTTGGGTGGAAAACATCACCGGCATCTGGAGGCCCCTGGACAATGACACTGCTTTCACCTTTTTGTTCTTTTTCTCATGGCATCTCCCTTTTGTTCTGATTTTTCTCTCCCAATCTGACTCATCTGGTAAAAAATGAATGTACATCTAAAATATTAAAAAAAAAAAAAAAAAAAAAAAAAAAAAAAAAAAAAAAAGGTGCCTTCCAGGCTAATCCATTCCTTTTCCCTGGGTACAGGGCTGTGTGCACATATTTGCATTTATTGATGATACTTGCTCTGACGATCAAATGACAGTGTGAAAAAACGCAGCAAAACATGAAGCGCAGTGCACAGAATCCCAGCATCTCACACTGGAAGTTTCTTCGAAGATCATTGGGTCCCTTTCCCTCATTCGCAGATGAGGAAGCTGAAACCCAGAGATCCACTCCTGGTCACGGGCTCCGCAGTGGCAGAGCAGGGATTGGAAGCTGACGGTGGCACAAATCTAGACGTTACCATCTCCCACGTCAGCGTGGCTCAGGCACCATATCCGTGGCAGCGTCCCACGCTCATCCCTGGAGGCGGATGAGGCTCATTCCTGAAGCCAGCCATACACAAACTACCAAACTTCTCTGGGCTGCAGAGTGATCGTGTCTGCAGTGAGTCTGAGAGGTACTCCACCACTAGCACAGGAATGGCTTCACTCTCAGGCTCCTGAAGGAGACTGAATCTTTTTCACATATTTCCTAGGCAAGCGTATTACCTTTTTCACCTAGAGAAAACAGGTAATAGGTCCATCCCTCAGCATTCATGAAAGATTGTTCTTATCTATTTGGCTATATGAGAATTATCCTGAAAGTGTTTTTTTAAAAAAAGATATTCTAAAATCTTAGACAATTTTTAAAAACAAAAATTCAAGATAAACGAAAAGAAAAAACCCAAAATGATATGCATGTGACCAGATAGAAAATAAGGAAAGTTATAATGTTCTCTTTATTGAAACTAAAATTCAAAGATTTCCAAATAGGATTCTCATTAATTTAAATATTCAAATTGTTCACTGGTATCTGATTTATCTCCAACAATCCCAGCATGACTATCTACTGGTATCAAATTTTGAATACAGATAAAATTACAAGCCATCAGAAATTATTATTTTTAAAATCAGAAAAAATTTGGGCTAAAAGCTTTAGTAATAATTTATTTATATTATTTCTGGTATGATTTTAGCAGTGGAAAAATACTAAAGAGGAGACATGATCATTTGCTTTGTTGCTGTCCCCCAAAGTTCTGGGTCCCCCATTACACTGTGGTAACTCTTCCAGAGCAAAGATCATCTTACTTCTCTATTTGTAATCCTAAACTCTCAGCACAGGGCTTTCTTTGCACAAAGTAAACACTTAAAAATTACTCATTGTGTGAAAGAGTAATTGGAGACAAAAATGTAGTATTTTTTCCACAGGTAAAAGGCATAAACTTTACAAGTTCAATGTGTGTACAATAAGAATCTAAATCCTGACAGACAAAATATTCAGAAAGAAAATATACTTGAAGTCCTTGAACCACAAGATAAGCTTCTGAACATGCAAGACTTGTTGCTCTCCTTCCCCTTCATCTTGGGGTGCTCAGAGGCTGCTGCGTTAAGATTGGGTGCCTGTAAACCACATGATCTTATGAATGCTATCTTATCATATCACAGGTTCCTCAGACTGACCACAACCACTTAAATCAGACAGGCAGCAAAGCAAGTCTTGGCCCCTGACGAATCCTTGAAGAACAACATTTCTGGCTCTCCACTGGTCTTCCATTACTGTTGTTTGTGGGGAGTGAAAATCTGATTATCTCATGTCCAACTGCATCTGCAAGATAGGGTGCATGAAAAGCACATGATTTACTGCACCCAACACTTCCAACCACATTCTGAAGTTCTTCGTTTTTGTAAATCTGAGAGCTAACTGTGGATCTGAGACTGAGTTCTCTTCAATGACAGTAGTTGGAGTAAAGCACATTTTGAAGCATATTTTCAAAGTGATTCATTTAAGAAGAAAAGCAAGTAAAATGACACACAAAACAGTGACTGTTAACTAGTTCCTTGAATAAGTTATTTGAAATAAGAGAAAAGTTCTTTTTTTCTTAAACATCAACCATTTCCAGATCTTAGTCTTGTTGAAAAAGTGATGTGTGTGTTTTACAAGAACCTGTTTTTTTTTTTAAATATGCAGAAATGCAGTAGGCCAGGATCTTAAGGCAAAAATAATAATTCTAGCAATTTAGTTTATCTAAATTATGAAGACAGAAAAAAATGGTTGTCACCACTGAACTCTGCTCTATTAAAAGCTTCTGCACCACAGCCTCAAAAGGAATATGAACTCAAGCATTTTTTTTTTTAAAGATGGGGGAAAAGACATTTTGAGGCTCTAAATTGTCCACAGAATTTCTCGTATCACTAATTTCCACCAATTCAGATTAGCTTTTCCAACTATTAGGTTTGATTTAGAGTCATAAACTTAGAAGCCTTCATAACTGGTAAGCCCACAAGCATTGATTAAAGGTTTACTATGTGTAAGACACTTCCTAAGCACTGAGGATGCAAAGAAAGGGAAAGAATCTTCAGAGGAAGGAGGTTTGAGAATTTTCTTAATTTCATTTTAGAAAATAGGAAACTGAAACGCAGAGGAGTTAAAAATGCTTGTGTTGGGCCACCCCGAAAAACTGAACTCTTCCTCTAGATGACTGTCTGGTTTTACAAGTTAATTTCCAGTATTCCACTGAAACACAAACTTTATAAAAAAGATTCAGAAACTGAAGTCAGGAGACCTGGAGCTGATTGTGGAACCTCGGACACTTACTCCCTGGTTTCTGCCACTGTATGTATGACAGATATAATCATACTTTACCCAATAATGTCCCTGGGCCCTCTCTAGCTTAACTCTTGGAGGGCATCAGTTCTGGTTCCACTTTTCTCTCTGGAGCTCCTCACCCACCTTCCCTTGCTGTCCTGGGTTCGCTCTCTCTCCACTCTCATTTGGTGACCTCACCAACTCTCATGGTTCTAAGGACTGTTTCCATGCAGATGACTCCTAGCCCTTGAGCCCCATTAGATATCAGCCCCTGCCCTTTGGACATTTCAAATGGACACTCAACATATCCAGAGCAGAATTCTTTCTTTCCTAAATTCCCCTTTTTTGAAATCTTCCCTTTACTGTTGAGTTGCCATCATCTCTCAAGTGTCCCAAGCTTCTCAACTTTGTCATTTTCTTTTTTTTTTTTAATTTATAATTTTTTTGACATTACATATGCATGAGTAATTTTTTTAAAACATTATCCCTTGTATTCATTTTTTCCAAATTATCCCCTCCCTCCCTCTACTCCCTCCCCTTGATGACAGGCAATCCCATACATTTTACATGTTCAACTTTGTCATTTTCTTTGATTCTCCATTCTGTTTGAACCCACACCTCTACTCAGTGACCTTGAAAGCATTGCTCTAATTTTGATTACATTGTTTTTTGTGTAAACAAAACCAATGCAGCCAAGATTAGAAGGGAAGCAGAAAGCTGCTGAAAAATATGGATTGATAAGCCTCATTCCTCGATTGATAGTCAAAAGATATGAACAATTTTTAGATGAAGAAATTAAAACTATTTGTGGGCATGTAAAAAAATGTTTTAAATCACCATTGAGCAGAGAAATGCAAATTAAGACAATTCTGAGGTACTACTTCATACCTCTCAGATTGGCTAATATGACAGAAAAAATAATGATGAATGTTGGAGGGGATGTGGGAAAACTGGGACACTGATAAATTGTTGGTGGAGTTGTGAAATGATGAACAATTAAAAATGTGCAGACCCTTTAATTCAACAGTTTCATTATTGGGTCTGTATACCAAAGACATAATAAAAAAGGAACATGTACAAAAATGTTTGTAGCAGCCCTTTTCCTAATGGCAAGGCACTGGAAATTGAGTACATGCCCATCAGTTGGGAAATGGCTAAACAAGTTTTGGTATACGTACACATGTACACACGTGTGTATACACACACACACACACACACATCATCATCATCATCATCATCATCATCTTTCCTCCCCCAGTGCTTGGTATACACTTAGTTCTTTAAAATTACAAACTATTAACACATCAAAGAACATTTCAAATCACTAATAGTAAGAGACAAAGAACTCAGAATAACATTGACGTTTCGTTTTTGTAAATATTCATCCATTTCAATTAGATTGCCAGATTTATTGGCATACAGGTGGTCAAAATAGCTCCAAATTAATGCTTTAATTTCCTCTTCATGGTGGTAAGTTCACCCTTTTCACTTTTTATATTGGAAATTTAATTTTCTTCTTTTTCTTTTTCTAATCAAATTAATAAAAGATTTGTTATCTATTTTGTTGGTTTTTCATAATCCAAAACTCAGTTTTATTTATTAGTATGATAGTTTTCTTACCTTCAATTTTATTAATCTCTCCTTTGATTTTCAGTATTTCTAACTTGGTATTTAATTGGGAATTTTCCTAGCTTTAGTTGTATGCTTATTCACTGATCTCTTCTTTCTCTATTTTATTCATGTAAGCATCTAGAGAGATAAAATTTCCCCTAAAAACTGCTTTAACCGCATCCCATAAATTCTAGTATATTGACTCATATTATTATTCTCTTGGACAAAATTATTTCTATTATTTGTTATCGGACACACCCATTCTAAAGAGATTATTTACTTCCCAATTAATTTTTGGCTCTTTATTACATGTAATTTTTAAGTACATCATGATCTGAAAAGGATGCATTCAATATTTCTGTCTTTCTCCATTTGATTGTGGAGGTTTTATTTACTAATATATGGTCTACTATATATATATATATATATATATATATATATATATATATATATATATATATATATATATATATATATATTTGTGTGTGTGTGTGTGTGTGTGTAGGTGCCATATACCACTGAGAAAAAGGCTACTTCTTTCTTTCCCTACATAATTTCCTCCAGTGGTCTACCTTACCTAGCTTTACTAAAATTTAATTCACCTCCTTAATTTCTTTCTTATTTATTTTATGGTTAGATTTATCTAGTTCTGAGAGAGGGAGTCGGAGATCCCCCAACTAGTATAGTTTTGCTATCTATTTCTTCCTGGAACTTACTTAATTTCTCTTCTAAGAATTTGGATGCTATATACTTGGTGCATATATAATAACCCGAAGTTTCATCTCATACCTACAAATTGTCAAAGATGATAAAAGTTGAGAATAGTCAATGGAATAGTAGTGGGGACATAGCAACATCTGTGCATTGCTGGTGGAGCCATGAATCAACATATCCATTTTGGAAAGGTTATGCAATTAAAGTAGCTTAAAAATCCATACTCTTTAACTTAAAGATTCAATTACTAAGCATAGGTCATGGTAAGAAGAAAGTCCCCATAGACACCAAAATATTCACAGAACCACTTTTTATGCAAAGAATTGAAAACAAAATAGCCATCCACTCATCCACTAGGGAATGATTAAGCAAGATGTCATATGGAATACAACAGAATATTACTGTGCTATAAGAAACAATTACTATGATGAATATAAAAGCATGGGAAAATTTACATGAGGTAATGCATAATGAAATAAGGAAGAATCAAGAAAACAATTTATTCAATGAGAACAATTTAATGGAAAGAACTATAAATATATCAAAGATAAATGCTGAAAAATTGCAAAGAATAAGAATGATGCTAAAGTGATATAAGACACCCTATCCCATTTGTTTGCAGAGGAGGGATGTTCACGAGTGTGTTATATTGCATATATTCTTAGGCTGTTTTGATGTATTGTTTTTGCCCAATTTTTCTTTTTTTATCTTTTCTTTGAAAAATATTATTTATTATGAAGGATGGTTTTCTGAAGAAGAGGAAAAGGAAGGAAACATGCATTTATTAAGCAGCTACTATGTGCCAGGTGCTATGATAAGCAGTTTACAGTGCTTTACAAGTAGGTGCTATCATTACCTCCATTTACAGGTGAAGAAACTAAGGCAGGCAGAAGTTAAGTGATTTGCCCAGAGTGTGGAAGGCTATATATTTGAACTCATGTCTTCCTTACTCCATTTTTTCTAATGCACCACCTAGCAGCTAAAAGAATGGGATATCATAGAAATTTTGATGATGTAAAAAACAAAAGATGTCAAATTTTTATTTTAATAAGCTATATGATAAAAAAAATAGATTACTACAGAAGGAAGAACCATTCATAACCCTTGCTGGGGGAAGAATTTTTAACCAAACAAGGAATAGAGTTGATCATAAAAGACAAGCAGAAAAAAATAAAATTTTTTGCATGAACAAAGTCAATGAATACAGAAGGATAAGATATCTTTTTCATCAAATTTCACTGGTAAGTCTGACATCCAAGATAATTCAGGGAATTAAGACAGATATGCATGGTCAAAAGTCATTTCCAATGGTTAATAGGTCAAAAGATATGAAAAGTTTTCAAAAGAAGCACTGCAAACTAAAAATCACTGTGGGAAAAGAGATTCTAAATTACTAATAGAGAAATGCAAATTAACATTCTGAGATTTCATTGCAGCCCCAGCAGTATAGTAAAATTGACAACAAACCTCAAACATTAAGTTTAGAAAGGCAGGCATACTACTAATAGTGTAATTTGGTCCAATCTTTTTTTATTTCAATTTGAAACTATGGAAAAAAAAAAAAAAGATAGCCCATGCATGGATTCCCCTAATGGGCATAAAATACACTAATGGTTAAAACAGAGAAAACCAGGTCCAACATATGCATACCAAAATAGTAATAGTATCACTTTTTATGGTAGCAAAGGAGTAGCAACAAAGTAGGTGTCTACTGATTGTGGAATAGATGAACAAATTGTGGTACATACGTATAATGGAACTGTGCAGTGGGAAATGAGGACTACAAAGGATATGGTGTAAGATGAAAGATTTTATGAACAGATGCAAAATGAAATAAGCAGAACCACAATGTAATACGATGACTAGGATAATAAAAATCACAAATGAGAATAGATCTCTGAGCAGATAAAACACTAATAATGATTTTGGAATACAGAAAGTAAAAGGTAGCATGTTGCCAAACCTGTTAGGCAGATAGTGATTTAATAGGTATTTTTGCCTGTGTCTTTTTAAAATTTTTATTATGAAGCTAGGTTCAATTCTCAGGGTGTGTTTCCAGAAATGACTATAAAGTAAAAAGAGAAGGTATCAGTAAAACTTATTTTAAAAAATGATATAAGGAGCACAGAATTTTAAAGCTAGATATTTAGGCTTAAAAATCTGGATCCCAGAGCTAGCTGCTAATAGTGAGAGGTTGGAGAGGTCCACATTCACCACAGTGAGAGCATCATGCAATCCCAGACTGTCAGGGTTGGCAGGGACTTCCCAAGACATCCAGTCCCAAAAACACTTGAGGAAGAGTCTATTCCACCACATGCCTGTCAAGTGACCAAAGATCTTTGCTTCAAAACCACCAGCAGGGGGGAACCCACTCCATCACATGGCTATCAATTTCATGTTCAAATAATTCTAATTGTTAGGAAATTCTTCTAAATACAAAGTCAAAATATGCTTATTGCTTCTAGTTCTGCCCTGAGGCCTGGCAGAATAAATCTAGTTTCTCTTCCTCAGGGACTATCAAGTCCCTAGATATATGTTCTTAGTTCCTATAATCCAGCCTCACATGGCATGATTTCAAGTCTTTAACCACTGTAGGTATCTGGATGCTCTCCAGTTTTTCAATATTCTTTCTCAATAGGTGGAATTTAGAACTGTTCATGATACTCCAGATGTGGTCTAATTTGAGAATGTAGCCTAATAATAAATGAACTTTTTAATCAATTTTTTATGATCAATTATCAGATTGATAATGAAAAACCCCAAGAGCTTTTTTAAAAGAATTGCCATCTTTTTTTTTTCCCCCTTAAGATTTGCTGGCTTGCGGTACGGTACCTCACCCACCTTAGTATTTGTGAAGCTGATTTTCGGAACCCAAATCACAACCTTACATTTATCTATATTACATTTATCTCTCTAGCTCAGGCTCAATGTTCTAGTCTATTAAGATATATTTAAATCCTGATATCTAGCATGCTATCTATTCTTTTATTCAAATCACTGATAAAAATGTTAAACAATACAAATCCCTAGGACACAGTAGAGTCTCTTTTTTAACAATTGAAGATTATTTAATTGGCTCTAGTCTTCCAAATAGTTCAAACCCATCTAATTCTACCTTCTTCTAGCACATCTCTTTTTTTGTTCACAAGAATTTAAAAATCGTTCTGGATACCTTTCCTTTTTATATCAATTTAATTTCCGAATCTTTTTTCCTACACTTTGACATGCTTTGTACCAAAAAAATAATGAAAGAAAAAAAAAAAAAAGGCTGCTCAACAAAACTAATTAGTTGCAGTTTGGTGATATATGCAATATTCCAAACCTATTTTCCCAATTGTCCCCAATTTCTGCAAGAAAGGCGGATGCATTTTTTCAGTTCTTTTTTGGGACCCAGCTTGATCATTATAACTACAAACTATTTAGGGTGGCTTTTTTCTTTTTTTCTTGTTTTGCTGTTTTCCTTGGTTTTAGTCATTTCTGGTTCTGCTTACTTCACTCTTTACCAGCTGGCAGTCTTTCCATGCTTTTTTGAATTCTTCACAGTCATCATTTCTTACAGCAAATTAATATTCCATTATATTCAGAAACAACGAGGAGCCTGAGTATTGCTGTGACTTCGGCCAAAGCAAATTTTACAGAGATGGGACAAGAGCAGGCTTGGCTCTAGGGGAGGGAGTTGCAACCTTGATCCTCTCTGTGCCATCCTCTACACTTTGCCCCATCTCTATCTAGAGAGTGTACCCTCTTTTCTGCCAGCCTAGACCCCTCTATGCTTTTTTTTTATCCCCCCCCCCCAAATTGGGTCAATTGATCTTTTTCAGATCTCTTTATGGCCTGAGGACTGAGTTTATAGTATTTGTGTGCTTTAAATCATTTCTTTACTTCATTTTTTTTTCCCCCTGAAGCAATTGAGGTTAAGTGACTTGCCCAGGGTCAGAGAGCTAGGGAGTGTTAAGTGTCTGAGACCACATTTGAACTCAGCTCCTCTTGACTTCAGGGCTGGTGCTCTAACCCCTGCACTACC
Organism: Sminthopsis crassicaudata; assembly: GCF_048593235.1. Lineage (NCBI taxonomy): Eukaryota > Metazoa > Chordata > Mammalia > Dasyuromorphia > Dasyuridae > Sminthopsis > Sminthopsis crassicaudata. The sequence goes on along the minus strand of NC_133620.1, from coordinate 31,350,491 downwards.
CAACTGCCCTGCTTCAAGTATCTTTCCCTCCCATTTAGGTAAACTTCTAGGACTAGAATCATGCCCTGGAGGGGCAAGGTTATCCCTTGTTCCCTCCCATTTCTCTGAATATGTGCTATTAGATACAGAGTACAATTAAATGTTTTTGATGAATGTTACTCATAAGTTTTTAACATTAAAAAACAAATTATCACGGAAACATTCGAGATCCTCTGAGTTGTGAGAGCAGAGAACAGCAATTCTGTAGGTCCCAAAGAATATGGGAATCACCGTGGTAAAGTCCACCCCAACAAGACGCACTCTACACTGTGCCGATAACAATGATCAATCGGTATCCCAAATTGGACTCCCAGACAGAGCAAGACAAACAGTCGCTGTGCTGTCACATCATAGCAATTCTGTCTATCACAGACTCTGAGGGGACAACACTCCGGTCAATTTTATGGGTGGGGAATCCTGCCCATTAACAACCCTATGTGCACCTAGGAACGCACACTTTATGGCTTGAGGGCCTCTTGGATTTATTTTGGGCTGTGGGCACCTCCTGCTCACTTTACTGCTACCCTTCACAATTCTTAAATAAATGTTTTAGAAGAGCCAAAGTCCTATGAAAAGCTCCTGGATGCAAAATCCTAAGCTCAACAGTGCTGGTAAGATACTGCCAACGTAAGTAGTCACGGACCAAAAAGGTGACACCTGGAATAAAAGGAATCATTAGAATTTAGGACCCACTCACTGCCATATTAAGTAGGTTTTCAGATGGATTTGTTGCATATGGGGGAAGCAATAGTTTTTTGGGGATAGGATTTATGGTACTGTTCTGTTTCATCCTTACTGTTGAATATGCATTAACTACCTTACATTTCTGTAGAGGCCTCATAAAGAAAGTTTCAGCACCTCCTCCAAGGTTCCAGTTCCACACAGCCTCTCTCTCACTCCTGATCTCCAGCCTCCCTTAGCCGATACTTCTGGGGTTAGTCTGTGGGTTCTTAGCGGGTCCCTTCTTCACAGGTGGACAGCAAGCTCTCAGGGACAAAGGCTGGACGAGGCTCTGGATACTCCCATGCACAAGGACATGGAGCCAGGCTCCATATGGGGCATGAGCTTGCATTTGTGCAGCCTCACGGAACCGAGTTCCTTGAGGTGGCAGGAGCTTTTCATTTCTTCCTATAAGAAGGATCTTGTATCGCTGACTTCCTTTATTGCCCACATCACACTCACTTCTGAACATATCCCTGCCCTCTCTTCTACACAGCCAGCTTTCCCTTGGAGCACAGACTAAACACAAGAAAAACAAGTAAGCCAAATGGCCCACAGGAAAGAGCTCCCTGAGATTTACCGCAGGGTCACCCTGGGAAAGGCACTCCACTTCTTGGCTCTCAGTTCCCTCATCTTTTAGGCGGGGGGAGTCCGGGTGCTTTGAGGATCCCACTTTTTACCAGTACTTGGGGTCAGTGGGCTCTGAGCCCTGGAGGCCTGGAGCATGGATCTGGGAGGTAGCAAGCGCGCCTGCACTCCACCTGGGCCACGTGGCTGCTCCCACCAGGCAGAGGAGACTGGGCGCCCCAAGTCTCTGCCTTCTGTGAGAGGGAAGGCCTGCTCCCCATTCACCCCGCCACCCCACTTCCTGTTGCAACGTAGGGCTGCTGAACCTTGCTACTGGCCTTGTGGACATTTCTACCTGCTCTGGAGCAGAATTTTCTTTTCTTTGCTGTCTCTTCTTATGGTGAGCTCTTGAGGCTATCTCACTTTTTCCATTTGATACCTAGTGCTTTTCACAAAGTAAATCACTAAATAATTTTTCATTCATTTATTCTCCTAACTACCCCTTCTTTTTTTCTCAGAATTATTCACATTTCTGAATTATAAAGCAAAATCACCAATCATGGTAGACAAATTTAGTTGGGTTCTTTATGCTCCTTAGTATTCCTTGGGCTGTGTTTGCATTTATTTATTTATTTTTATTTTAGAGGCAATTGGATTAAATGACTTACTCAGGGTCACATCACTAGTAAGTGTCTGAGGCTGGATGTGAATTCAGGTCCTTCTTACTCCAGGGCCAGTCCTCTATTCACTGTGCCATCTAGCTGCTTCTTGCATTAATTTTTAAAATCCCATTCCTAACAGCCACTATTCTGAATCTTTTTCCTTTTTCCTCTCCTGCATACTTATAAAAGATGACTTTATTTTCTTTCCTGAAAAGATGGAGGCTATCCAATGTGAGCTCTTTCATGTCTCCTCCGAGATTGCTTCTTTTATTTCTTCCCTCTCATACTAAATGACTAACTTCTCTTTAAAGGCTCTTAATTCTGTTTTTTCTAAGACTGATTTTCCTTCTTTCCATCCTTTCAATGGAGAGACTTTGAGTCCTATAAGGAAATGGAAAGGACCAGAAGAGTGACATGGGACTGAATCATGTTCTTGGACTCCCCTGCCCCCAAGTATTCCCTTAGAGGGTGCTTTCATTTGACCCTGTGCAGTGTCTATCTTCTCTCCATCTTTTTCTTATACAAAGGAGTAAATGAAAATGCATTTATTAAGCACTTAAGGTCCTGGCACTGTGCTAAGCATTGTAGATATTAAAACAAAAGAGAATTCCTGTCCTAGAGAAGGCAACCCCAGGAAAGAACGTTTGGTCTGAGAAGTCACAAGGAAGGTGAGCCTTGGGGCTCAGGCCTTTTCCAGAGCAATAGTGTTGACCTGATTGGTGCTCCAAGCAAGAAGCAGGGTAGGGCAGCATGCTAGAAAGATGGCCCAAGTGAATGAACCGTGATCAAGGGCACCCAGGATAGCAGAAGCACAACACGGGGCTTCCAAGCTAAGCTTCTTGGCTCCAGAATGGCTTGGTTTCTGGAGATCCAGCTGGGAGGGTACAGCAGGAGCAGCTTGGCTGAAGACGTTGAAGCTAAAGGAGAATATTCTTTGTTGTGAAACCTGAAAAGTCATCCATACTTGATGCAGCTACTTTCTTTCTCCCTGGCCCCTTGGAACTGGGCTCTGGCCCCAGCCTCAAAGGTCCCCTATCACTTCCTAAACACCACTTCCATAGGCCTCTCCTAAATCCTCATTCTGGATCTTCTGGGGGAGTTTGGCTTTTTTGCCCATCGCATCCCATGGAAGGCTCTTGTGTCCTTTGGCTTTGGAAGCTCTCCTCCTATGGGGGATGCCTTCAATGCGACTTTCTTTAGCTCATGATAACATTAGTATTCCAAAACACATTTCTATCCAAATGACATTAATGTAACTTTTTATCTAAAGCAAGGAGAGGCTACAATTATAATATATAAAACTTTTATCAAGGTGCTTCTTTAACATCTCACTTCTTTCTTAAGGTACATGTGAGAAAACATAAAATAAGCAGCAATTTGAACATCAACTCATTAATTAGAATGGCTCTTTCCCCTTTTTCTGAATGGGGTCAATGCAGTATTCTTTATTTGGGAGCCAGAGCAAGTCCAATAAAAGGTAAGCTCCTTGAGGGCAATTTTGCCTTTGAATCCCAGCACTTAGCACAGAGTAGGAGCCTAATCAATATTTGAAGAAATTGTGGAAAGGGAGAAAGGGACCTGACATAATCCTGTAATAAGATGCCAACTTTTAGAGGTAACTATTGAATATCTTGTCACTGATTAGATCCTAATCTTTTCAGAAAGAACTTCCTTTAACAGCCTATCCCTCTTTCTAGAGCTCATGCAAACATTTCAAAGAGTAGCTTCTTTTTATCTAATTACAAGTTTCTGGAGATAACAAACACAAAGACTCTGAAATCTCTAGCACCCACTGAATATTGGAACAGAATCTGAAAGGCCAAGTCAGACAGATTCCCCAGCCTTGGATGGTACAGAAGTTCAGGACGTGCCTCTAAAGAAAGGCAAAGATGAATGAGAGCAGATTTCCATGAACTCAGTTTGGGATTTTCATCTGACAGTGCTACTGAATACTGATGAGAAGTGGTCGATACCTAGTGCTCCCAGAGAACTTTAAAGCTTTAAAGGGCAGATGATTTTATATCTCATGACATTCGCCCTTACAGGACAAGTACTGGACAGATTTTAGTACTGGACTAGTCACTGTCTAGCTACATAACCCTGAGCAAGTCCTTTAATCAATCTGAGAATTAAGTTCACTTATCAGTGAAAGGAAAGACTTGGTATCAGAGAATGTCTAAAATCCTATGACTTACGTCTTCAGGTAAGAATTTCTGTGCTGTCCAGTGTGCAGCCTCTTCTGCAGACAGGAGGGTGCCCAGGGCAGCCAGGTTTTCTTCCCCTCCAGGCTGCCTTTTGGGATTTTCCTCCCAACCTCCAGTGCCAGGAACCTTTCTTCTAGAGAACACTGTCCAAACTTTCTGAGCTCAAGAGCTATTTTTATTCTAACAGTGTCAGCACACAGACCACACTGACTAACTGATTTTCTATACACTACCTGTATTCCAAAAAGAAAAAAGAATATCTCACACTGTTTGTAGAGGGCACGAAGGGACTATTTCAGGTAATTAGGAACAGCATAGTTCCTAATATAAAAACATTTTGGAATGTTTTCTTACTAAAGATAAGAGATACATATAGAGTTCTCTCAAATACTTAGATTAAATGTAAGCATTCATTTGAAAACTATACACATAAGATTTTATAGGTAAAAGACACTGAAATAAGGATTAAACCTTAAGTAAACTCCTGTGAAACACATCACAAAATTCTAATATAATTAAAATAAATACCTTTCTTTAACTATTAAGCTTTTACAACAGGAGAAAGTTAGCTGTAGTAGTTAGAAAGTAGCAGTGACTACTAATGACAATTTGTTAGATTTATAGAGAAATGTATTGTTTCTGAAATAAAGCATTAACACAAAAGAATTAGATATTCTAAATAGGTTGTTTTCTTTTTTTTTTAATCCATAAGTACAAAGAGAAACCACTTTTTCTGACTCCAGAGGTAGTCTGTGGTCTACTGATATAGCCTGTGGGTAGAATGTCAACTCTAATCTTGGATACCATTCCTGTAATCGAGGTAACACACTTGAGTTTTGTTAAGATCTAACAGGAAGCAAAGACAGCATACAAACTAGCAGCGTGGAACTCAAGAGTTTTATAAATCAATGAATTCCATTCAGCTTGAATTAAGATAGAAAAAAGGGTTCTGGGAACCAGAGGCTAATAATTAAACAACTCTATTTGTAAATGGATGTAGAGAACAAAACTTTATCTCATTTAATTATTTTTTAGTTCATAAGCCCTCTTCAATTTAGTAAGGAATATAGAAGGCTTAAGGAAAGTCATTCTGTTTTGCCTGCATGACTTTTTCTTTTCATCTTTTTTGGTGGCCATTAATTACATGTACAATATTTTATACTAACTGGAAGGTACCAGAAAAACTACCAGCATATGAAAATTTAAGAAACTTTTAGAAATGCTTTTTTTCAAATTTAATTCCTAAAATTACAAGTAATAAAAGATTTCTGATAAAATAAATGCAACATTTACTGGCATAATTTTTAAATTGCCCTCCCTTGTAAGGTCAAAGGAAGGGTGTGTGAATGATTTCCCAGTTTGCAAAAGAGTACATAAGGGGCATAGGTGGAGCAGTGGATAGAGCACCAGCCTTGAATTCAGGAGGACCCTAGTTCAAATCTGGTCTCAGACACTTAACACTGTGTGACCCTGGGCAAGTCACTTAACCCCAGCCTCAGGGGGGAAAAAAAAAAAAACCACACACAAGCCCAGAGAGCGACTTGCCCATAATTCAAGGACTAGTTGCAGGCAATGCAGGGATCATAACTTGGATCCAGGGCTAGACAAATTTCTGGTAGGGACATCATAATTAACAACTGATTTCCCCAACTCTATAAGAACAAAGAAAAGAACAAGCCTTACTTTACACAATTATCTAGAAGAAACTACAACATTAAATACTGATCAAAATGAAAATGAACCTTTGGAGACATAACATGGTAGCTGCTGTCCTCAAACATTATGACTTTAAAGTACATAAAATTAAATTTTGTAAGGAAAAAAATCAATAATTCTTTAGAGCATGCTCTTTACTTATCTTGTGTGTGTATATTTTTTATATTTAATACTTCATAAAACACATGTTCAAGTTCTTTAAAAAGCTGAGAATAACACATTACCTTAAAAGGTTTTGTTTTGCTGCATTTAGAACATTGTGATTATTTTAAAAAACTTATGGCTACCTAGTCATATTGTGACAATCTGAGAAAGAAGAATTCTGTTTATAATAATATTGTATTCTCTTCCAGTGCCATTTCCCTAATTCTTACTTGAATTGTCATACAGGGCCTCTATTAGTATTTCTCCCTTCAGGGTTCTAGGGATTTAAAGAGTCACTGGAGTTTCTAATACTGGCATTCATGAGCCCCCATATGCTATGCTACCCAATGATTATCAGCTAGAGTAACTTTTAGAAAGGATATTTACTAAGTAGTTATAACAAGGACAGTTGTTATAGCAATATCTTGTACATGCAAGATCCCTGGGGAGAGTAGGTTTTTAACTGAGAAAGCATCTGGGGCCAAAAGTACTCTCAGCTCCTACTTATTAGAAGTCCTTTTCTCCCTTCTTGGAGTCCTCAAAGTCTCCCTTAGAGTTTGTCCTCTTCTTCTAGCTTTTTGCCTTTCTTTAGTCTTTTCTGCTCTAGTCACACTGACAAAAGCGCTTGTGAATATTGCTATAACTGTTACAGATGTGGAACTCTGCATCTTCTGACCTTTTAAACTTCATAAGGATATCACCTGGTCAGTGAGGAAGAGAGGGAGAGAGGGAGAGGAGAGGAGAAGAAGAGGGAAAGAGGGCGAAGGGCAAGGAGAGAGAAAGAGAATAATGTTTTGATCTTTACAGCATAGAAATTTTCCATTCCTACTGCTAACTGGATTTCCCCTTATGACATAGAAAAATGATCAAGAACTCCAGATACAAAGATCTAACAATGTATACAATCTTCTGCCCTAGCAGGCTTCCTTCTCTCTGTGATGAGGACATTTTTTTTTTCCATTTCTCTTACATCTTTTTTTTTTTTTTTTTACTATGAATATAAATAATATTTTAAAATATATAGAGTCTAGTTGGTTGTATAGCCTAAAAATTAATTAAAACTGATTTATCTATGTCCCCCTGGAGGAGAGAGAGAAAGTATTCTTAATTGCTAGGAAAGTTTTCCAATTGAAAGGAAGTAACGTGAAAAGACTTTCTTGGAGCATTCATGAAATAATTTCAGACTTGGTTGGGGGGGGGGGGGGCTTAAGGTGAAGTATGAAGAAACATGAATTAGTGGGAAAAATACATTGAAATTTATATTTTTTCCCAATAAAGGCTCTTTTCAGTTTATTTCTTCTTGAAGTCATCCTTCACATTGCTGACTGTGAAATCTCTGGACCACACCATTCCTCCATCAAGCACTCTATACATTCTACAAAAATGAATTATTCTCCGTCCTTCATTCTTACTCTATTTTTTCCCCATGCCATCCCCATCCTCTATGCCCAAAATGGACTTTACCCATTCTGGATCCACAGATTGTGAAGGAGTTGGATTCAACCACTGAATCACAGATTTAGAGCTAGAAGGAACCTGGAAGACTACTCTATTCCACATTTCTTTCTTCAAAACAAAACCTGCTGAGGAAAGGGAGCCCCATAGAAATAATACTATTGGCCAAAGGTCCCAAAAGAGTAAATGGCCCAGCTAGTCTCCTGACTCCAACACCTGTGTTCATTATGATGGCTTCTATGTTTCCTTTCAGTTCTAACTCTACAGTCCCATGATCTCATCCACTGAAATCCTCTCTTTTAAGGGCCATTTCAGGTGCTAACTCCCTACAACAGCTACTGGGTTTAGTAGCATAATTCTAAAACTAAGAATACACTGGTGGCTTGGGACACAATGGAATTACTTTCAGCTGTCTGAGGGAACTCCTGTTTAGAATTCCCTCTACATCTCTACTATAGAGTTGTCAGACAAGGGGCCAGGGCCAGTGAGTAAGGGCATGTGGGTTTGCTTCTGGATCTTCCTGCCTCCAAAGCTGCCTTTTCTATCCACTAATACCACATTCTCTTTTAAGGGACTGGTGTACATTAAAAAAATGTGAGTCCATTTATTTTCATTTTAGTACAAAAATATACATATTTTGGAAATTATTTAATTTTTAGTATTGGGATAAGAACTGGACCTGTGATTATTGGTAAAGGAAACTCCCAGTGAAGAAATCCTCTGTTAAAGTAGACTAGCATCTTCGCTACAATTGAAAACAACTGGAGTTTTGGATAGTGGTCTAAGAAGGTCTGTGATGTGCCCAGAGTCACAAAGCCAGGATGTGTCAGTAGCAAGACAGGTTTCCTTGGCTTCTCTCTATCATTAGTCCTCACTGCCTCTCTGAACTCTTGGTCTCTGACAGTATAATAGAGATGGAGATAATGTAATAGAGATAAGTTAGCCTAGTCGTAGAATAATCATCTTCTAAAATCTTTTTTTCAGAAATAGCGCTGGGAAGGTTGATTAATCTAACTTTAATAATCTGATATCTGTGCCGAGCTCCAGCCAAAAATTGTAATGCTGGTTCAATCCCTGTGGGGGTAATCAGACCATCAGAGTAACTTCCAGGGGTCTGGGTATTCCACCTTCATGGACACGTCATCGTGCTCTAGTGAGTCCGGTGGACACAGCACAGTCCTATCTCCAGGAAGATGAAGTTGCAAGTTTGTCTCAACTGTTTCCTTCAGCATTTGGAGAAGTGCAGATAAAGCACAGAGGCCACTAACAGGTCACCCCAAGAAAGAGAACACTTAGAGAGACAAGACATTTCAACACACTTTCAAAGTTGTTTTCTAACCTGAAGTTCAAAAGTTCTTGCCAAGACTAGTGCGAAAAGCAAATATAAAACCAGACAGAACAGAAAAGACTATTATCTTTTTTCCACTGTGAAACAACTTTTCCTCAGAACTCACACATTCCCTTCAAATGATGCATTTTTTCCCCCAACAAGAAACTTGTAACATTTCATTGATACAGGAAGTAATGATTTTAGTCATAAATCCATGGCAATCAATACTTTGGGTTGGAGGATGGTGATACACTGGAGCTTAACTTTTTTAATCTTTTTATTAGTAAAAAATAAATCCCAAACTTACAAACATATTAACATAATGTTCTAAAAAATCAATCAGAATTTATTAAGTGCTTACTTACTATGTACTATGAACTATAAAATAGTTTTTAAAAAATCCCCCAGTAAGTACTTTGGATTTAAGAGCATACTTACTTGCTGTTACAGGATTTGAAATATTTTTGAAAAATTAGAAAAAAATGATAGTTATTATGTTACTGATACAAGGCTCTAGGTTGAGCTAAATACAACAGAAATGATTTCTTGGAAGCAAGATCTTATTCTAAAAGTTATTTTAGGGTTTAAAAAAAAAAAAAGGAGGCCGACTTGTACAGTGTGTATTTCAATTTCCTTTACCAAAATTTTAACTCTATGGGAATGCTCTGTTTGCCAGGAAACAATGAGAATTTCCATATTTTAAGTACATATGGAATCCCTCCAACTCTGAACTTGATTTCTTTACAATGATGACTGAGCTCTAGAGGTTACTACCAAGCGAGAAGGGCTTTGAGGATGGGCCCTGGGATGGACTGCATGTCTGCTGACAGAGGTCCACTTGGCTGGTTTAGAGGCCTCAGGGTGGGCCACAGGGGTGGTCATTTTTTGGATGCTGCAGTACTCAGAAACCATCTCCTAACTAAACAGGCTTTACTCTGCTGGTGGGTGAGGCAGACACTGATGAAATTAGAAATCCTTCCTCTCCTTGGCTCTTCCTCCCACTCCACCTTTCTCTGGTAATCAAGTTGACAGAACCATTGCTTCTGGAAAGGGAGTGTCAACCAACTGCCTTCTTGGTCTCCTCCCCATCTCTGTGCAACCCTAAAGTCCTTAGTCTTTGTATGTGCTTTAGTTCCTCGAGGGGAGAGATGGTCTTGCTTTTGTATTTGTAAGTCCAGTGCTTAGGCTATTTGAAGTATTTGATAAATTATTTTTCATTTATTCATTAAAATATCAAGATAAGGAATAGTTCAAATTTTCATTTAAAATTTTTTTCGCCATATGTAAAATGTATGGGATTGCCTGTCATCAAGGGGAGGGAGTAGAGGGAGGGGGGGATAATTTGGAAAAATGAATACAAGGGATAATATTATTTTAAAAAATTACTCATGCATATATACTGTGGAAAAAAATTCTAAATTAAAAAAAAATTAGGCATTGCCATGTACACACACAAAAAATTTTTGCAATCAACTTAATTAAAGTAATTTAAATAAACAAAGTGCTTACTATATGTAAGGCCCTGTGCTGGAGAGTAAAAAGTAAAAACTACAGAGGGTAGTTCCTATCTTCAATAAATGTGGCACATGGCATCTTCTTTTTCAAGGGCTAGGGTTAACTGCTTCCGGGTTTACTCTTTCTAAAACATTCTCTTCTTCTTTAATACTCTTTCCCCCTACTCCCTTACTCCTTCATAGTGCAGTCTGACCCTAGTTCCTCATTCATGGGGCTGCTTACCTTGCAGGGTTATTTACCCCACTTTTCCCAAGGTCCAGCTCAAATTCTATCTTGTCCTCCAATGGCAAGCTTGTACTGACTTCTCACTATTTTAATTTTCCCATTACTGGAGTTACACAAAATGTAAAAGAAGGGGAAAGACCAAGTCTCAAGTTTTTCCAATATATTCCCACTATTACTGTTTTTTGGATATAGAGGCAGCTTACAAAGCACAGGAGGGGAATTCACAGTGTTCCCATCTAGTTGTAGCCACTAGATAAAAACAGGCCCTTTTATTGCAAGGTGGGGGAGACTGGGTATCCCTCCTTTGCTTGGGCTTATGGTGGCCCTGCCCCTGAGAAGCCTGACGCCACCACTGATTGGCACCTGGGCTGACTGGCCTCCTCACTTCCCACAATACTAAGGGGGAATGCTGTGAACTCCCCAGCTCCTGCTATCCAATACATTTTGGGTTGTCCAGAGGCCTTACAGAAGTGCACCCTAGTGCCTAACTTAGAAACTGGTTCTGAGAAGTACCATACACATGGCTACATTTTTGTTTTGTTTGAGTAAGAGATCCTCAATCTCATGTGCAGTAGCCCACTCATTATATATTCTTCTTTACCTTTTCAGACCCAAAACTCTAGATTTATATACTTAACAAATTTGGCTTTAAAGTATTAAAAAAACAAACATGGTTGCTAATTAGATTAACTCACATATGACTTGACAGTTTTCTACGAAAACCACGTAGCTCTTCAAAGAAGGATCATATTTCAATTATTCTAAAATTCAGAGAATATTAAAAAAAAAAAGTTGTTTCAACTCTCACTGCTACTGAACCAACAGATAATTCTGACTAATTTCCATTCCAGCTTTTCTTTCTGTCTACCTTCTGAGAGATCTATTTGGAAGAAAAAAAATAAAAAGGGTCCCAAAGAAAGCAACAAGAGAGAGGAAAAGCAGCAAAGGGTCCAAGCTCCCTGCAAATTGGTTACAGTGCCCCAAAGGGCTTACACTGATGTATCACTTGTTTCTATTTGGTCCTTTCACATGGACTCTGTCTCATCTGATCCACCCAAGAACCTTGGGAGAGAGCCCGTCTGAGACCCATTAACCCCATATCTCCACAGAAGGAGATGCAGTGACTTAGCCCACATCTCATGGGAGAGCTAGAACATGTCAGCTCTGTTCTCAAAGCCTCGAAAAGCAGGAGGTGGCTCTAGCAGAAATCTCATCATAAACATTTTCTACTAAGACTCCAAATTTAAGAGATTCTACCTCTTCTATCTTTGGAATTTACTCTTTAATTCATCCAAGAAAGTCTAAGAATGTTTACCTTTCCTGTTAAATGGAAGGGCGCAGGTCTCTCAGCCTTTAAATGGAAATGAAGTGGGTTGCAAACTGATGTGAAAGCTTTTGTTCCTAAGAGTTCAACCTCACTTTTGGGTCAAATGAGCTTTATTTAGCATCTGTAATTTCAAAACCTGTAATAGTAAGCTGATATTACTTTATTTTCTTTATTGCAATTTTAAAAATTAACAAAATGGTTACTCCATATAAAGTGTATGATACAACCAAATAAGTATTAGATAAAGACAAAAAATGATACTACCAATATCCTGCTAACCAAAAAATTAACAAAGCATTACATGGTAGAAGCAAAAACCTCAAATGCTTAATTTCAATGAAAAGAAAATCCAAACAGCCACCGTTAACAGTGAACATACTTGAAAATTTCCTGAGAATTTCACAGATTCAAGGTGGTGTCAGTTTAAAAGTGTTCACATACTTAGAAATCTGTTAACTGATATTAAGCAAGTATCCTTTTTTGCAATCTCAGTAAAACCAGCATAAGGGGAGAGAGGTGATGGGGGTAGAAGGACTTCCCTCTGCCCCCAACGGTAAACACCTACCACACATCTATTCTACAAGCATAAAGAACAATAGAGACATTGCAATGACTTGTGAATTTGCACATAAGAAAATAGATTATTTTCTAAATATAACAAAAACTACTTAATATGAAAATTATAACTTTAAGTGGTGTAAATTTCTTCCTGAAAGATTAAGAGATTGGAGAAAACAAATTCTCAACTTGGGGATTAAATAGATTCATTGAAAAAAAAAAAACCCTCATTAGAGGAACAAAAATTAAACATCAAAGTCATCATTAAAAATGTTAGGTTTATAATAAAAAAACCACATCAGGTCTTTTGCCTCAAAGTCATGAGATCAGTAAGAATGAACATGGCCTTAAAGCATGGAGGTCGTGAAGAGAAGGAGCAGAAGCCTAGGGGCTGTCACCCCCAGCCCCTCACTCACCTCATGATGCAGCTCCGCTATCTGCTCTTCCAGCTCTCGCACATACTGGGCGGAGTCAGACTTATTCAGCTGGCCTTGAACCTTTCCTTCTTCTTTCTGTTTGGCGAAAACAAGCAAAGCAAACTCTTACAATGGGTTTTCCCAGTTTCCAAGGGAAGCGCAGAGGCCTCATTTCAGAGAGCAGAGAGGCTGTCACTTGAGTGCCTCCCCCCCCAGCCTGAAATCCCAGTCTGCCCAACTATCACACAGAAGCCATGCTTGCTGTTTCCAAACAACTTTTAGTTCAGAAGTTTTCATGCCTTTTTGCACATAAGTCGAGTAGTAACTGAATTAGTCAAAGAATTAAATTCTTCTTTTCCCCTGACAAATTTCTAAGTAATCGAGCACATTGGGCAACTTAAGAGAAAGCCTACATGGCTGTCGGGAAGACCCGAGTCTGATGTGTGCTGGTTCCGTGACCCCTCCAGCTTCACGAGCCCCTTTCAGATCCCAGGCTGCAGAGCAAGCACCAGTCTGCCTCAGGAGGAGTCCCTCACTTGGAAGCCCAATAGTCTGCCCCATGCCCTTTCTCAAGGGGATAAGAGATCCTCTACAGGGAACCCCGATAACCAATCCGTGAGTTTGTGGGAAGCCTTCTGATGTGTCTCTGGGAAGCCTGTTTATGCCCAGAAGGAAAAAGAATACTCTAAATTGCTTGAGGAAGGATGCGTTGGTTCTGCTGGCATTCCATAGAGGTGCCCCGGAGGAGGCTGAGAAGAGACTAGCCTAGAACTAAACCAGACCCATGTATGCCCAGGATGGGTCATTTTCACATCCTCCCTGGCTAACCATCATGAGAATTTTCTGAGTGACACTAACAGGACAGGGATGAATGTTGAGCTAGAAGGCACCTTGGAAGTCATCAGATTCCACATTGTTGTCAACACCACAAGTTCCTTCTCTCTAATGAGCACTGCTGGTCAGACCAACAGCTGAAAGTAAGGTGGGCAAAGCCTGATGGAGCCTCACAAGCCACCACTGCTATCAGAGGTTATTTCCTACAGTCAGGGAAAAGGAGCACCATCTCTGAGGTTTGCACAACACTTCACATGTATTAACTCATCTGAGATTCCCCAGAACTTTGTGAATCAGGTTCTAGTGGTGTTATCTTTATTTTAGAGACAAGGAATAGTTAGGTGCCTTGTCAACTCTCACACAATTGGTGAGCACAGGAAGCAGGAATTCCAACCCAGTTCTCCCTTTCTGCTGTTGGAGTCCTCCCTCTATTCATTCCATCATGCTGTCTCTCAAAAAAACACATTGTTCAAATGAAGCATCAGCTTTTCTTTGCAATAGATGAAGGATAAGTAAAATCTTAAATGGTATCATGATTATTACTACATACAATTAATAATGCGCACATCCAATTGAAAAGATGTTGGCTTGTATTGGTAAAAGAAGTTCTTGGTTGGAAGCTCCCTACACTGTAGAAGTACAGGACCAGTTAAAACAAATAAACAAGCTAGAACGTCATACTTCCATCTGGGCCCTTTGAGTACCAACTACTTTGGTGCACACAGTGCCTCCTACTGAGGGGAAAGGTTTAGAGAAACCCATCACTACATTCATTAGGCCAGCTTTGGGTTCAACCTGGTTGAGGAGTCTAGAATTTAATATTCAAATACAATTTTAAAAAATACCTCCTATTAAGAGCTTTCTGAACATGATAGGAAAACTAATAAAAGCAGAAGCCAAGATTTCTTAGCATAAACAAAGTGATTTGAATAAAGCAAAAATGGCAAGAATATAGTGGCCATCTAGAAAGTTCCCTATCATAGGTGGTCTTCAAGGGGGGGTTTAAATGACAATACTGATGCTCTACCAAGGGGTTAGTCTCAATGATCTCTGATGTTGCTGCTAACTCCAAGAAGCCAAGTCTTCCAGCTCTTAAATAAGCTGTGGAACTGGACAGGCCTTGGAGACTATGAATCCAGAGGCGGTCTTCTGAATGAACATAACAGTATGTTAGTTGAGGAGCGGAGGAGAAGAATTAGAGTTAGCCAAGGAGTAGTAAGCCTAGGGGTTCAGCAGACTGAGCTACCATCAGAAATGTCCCACTCTGCCCAAAAAAGGCTGGAAGTCAAGAAAATAGATTTCAATCCCAGTTCTAATGTTTGATCAAGTCAAGAGACTCTAATTCACAGAATTGTTCTGCTCATCAAATGAGAACATTTATGTAGAGCACCTGGCAGAGTTTAAGGGTTACATAAATATCACAATGGCACAATGGCAGTTGCTGAACATGGAGAACACCAATGAATAATATCACAAAAATGAAACAGATTTACACATTCTCTCTCTCTTCCCTCCCTCCCTTTCCCTCTGTCTGTCTGTCTCTCTCTCCCCCTGTCTGTCTCTTTCTTGCTTCCCTTCCTCCCTCCTCCCCGTTTCTCTGTCTGTCTGTCTCTCTCTTGTTAAGGGACAGATCAATTCTCCAAGAGCCTCCACAGCTGTGAATCATAACATCTGAAGGGCAGCCTTTGCTGACACAGGTGTTGCTGACTGGGAACGAGATAAATTGGAGGCAGAGGGAAGAGGAGGGAGGTCAAACAACACAACGGCCTCTCAGTCAGAGAGGCCAGAGAACAGCAACTGCCTCTCAGTCTCCTTGTATCATCCTCTCTCAAGAGGAGATCCATTCTGCAGGTCTGGGTTGGATCTCCAGCAGCCACTGTCATGTGGCTCCCATGTATTCTAACAGCTCCAGAGTATTCCAACACTTTCTCTCTGTCCCTATCTCTCTCTCCTCTCCCTCCTTCCCTCCCTTTCGCTCTCTCTCTCTTACACACACACACACACACACACACACACACACACACACACACACAGGAAATGACTCATTATTGATGTGTCAATCATTCCTCAATTAACTCCCTATGTACAGCTGCACTAAAAACTTGTTAGCTTAAAGAGCAAAATTAATACAAAGAATAAAATTGAGAAAAAGACATGACACACACTTAATTAAACTATTTAAATATTGTAATATCCAAATATGGGAAATGGGAGATAAATGAAAGAAAGATTGCTCATACGGGTTATGTTTCATATAAAAGTTTATCTAATGCAATAAAGGGCAATAGCATAAGCAAATTAAGGGAGCATGGAAAAATTTACCAATCAGATCTGTAATTAGGGGAAGTTTATGACCAAACAAGACAGAGGATCATAAGAAGTAAAATGGATATTCTGATTAGATGAAATTAAAGTTTTTGCACAAACGAAATCAATGCAGGCAAAATTAAAAGGGAAGCGAGAAAATGAAGGAAAATTTATATATAAGTTTCTCTGATAAGGTGTCACTTCTTAACTATACAGAAAATTGAGTCATATTTATAGAATAAGAGCCATTCTCCAGTTGATGAAATAGGTGAAAGATAAAAAGAGCAGTTTTCAAAAGAATAAATTAAAAAACTATCTCTAGTCATATGAAAAAATTCTCTAATCAAGAATTATTAGAGAAATATAACTTTAAAAAACTCTGAGGTATCCACCTCACATCCATTTGAATGGTGAAGATGACAGAAAAAGACAAATGCTAGAGAGGATATGGAAAAATAGGTAGGCTAATTGTAGTTGTGAACTGGTCCAAACATTCGGGAGAACAATTGGGAACTATGCTCAAAGGGCTATAAAACTGTGCATACCTTTCGACCCAACAATACCACTATCTATAGCCCAAAGAGATCAAAGGAAAAAGGACTTATTAGTACAAAAATATTTAAAACAGTTCTTTTTGTGGTGGCAAAGAATTGTAAACTGAAGGAAATCAATTAAAGAATGATTGAACAAGCTGTAGCCTTTGATTATGATGAAAAGAAATTTTGAGCAAGATAGTTTCAGGAAAAACCTGAGAAGATTTATGTGAACTGACACAAAATGAGAAGAACTCAGAGAACAATTTACACAGTAACAGCAATATAGTAATGATAACCAACTTTGAAAAGCTTAAGTATTCTGACCAACACAAGGGTGCACAATAATTCCAAAGGACTCAGGATGATAAGTGCTATCGACTTCCAGATAAAGAACTGATGGAGTCTGAGTGCAGATTGAAGTATATGGAGTATATTTTTCTCTTTATTTTTCTTGCTTCTTTTTTCACAACCTAACATGTACATGCTTTTTATGATTTCTAATGTTTAACATATATCTTATTTCTTGCCTTCTCAATTGGGGAAGGGATAGAAGGTAGTAATTTTACACTTAAAAAAAAAAAAGAGTATCTAGTGTTGGTCAACTAGTCAACTAACACCTATAAAGTACATACTATGGAACGGAGTCTGTATTAAGTACTAGGGATACAAAGAAAGGCAAAAAATAGTTTTTGTCTTCAAGAAGAAACAATATGAAAACAACAATATACAACAAGATGTGCACAAACTGGAGATGCTTACAGAGGGAAGGCACTAAAATTAAAGGGCATTGGGAGAGCCTTGTAGAAGGCAGGCCTCTGGCTGGGCCCCAGGTAAGCCAGAAGATAAAAAATGAGGAGGAAGAGTATTCAGGCTGAAAATGCACAGAACTAAGAGATGGCCAGAACAGTAAGGAGGACGCTGCATACCAGAGTATCTAGAGGAGACTGAAGCAGAAGACTGGAAAGGTAGGAAGAGGCTAGATAATGAAGATGAAAGGCCAAACAAACATTTTAGATTTGATCCTGAAAACGAGAGGAAGCCACTGTAGTTTCCTGAGGGGGGGGCCACAGGGTCGGTGTTTTGTTTTGTTTTCTTTTTTAAAGGAAGATCTGTCTGACAGCTGAACGAATGAAGGATAAACTGGGTAGAGGTCGAAGCAGGGAGCCCAAACCCACAGACCACCACAACAGCCCTTGTCTGAGGTCAGTGAGGAGGCCCGAGCCAGAGAATAGAGAAAGAGGCTGGCCTAAGGGAAGACATAAAGGTAAGTCAACAGTATGTCGCTGCAGATGGGGTAGAGGAGTGAGAGCAAGAAGGAAAAGGCTGACAGCAGGTGGCACGTCGGGGCCTGGGACAAAGTTGGTTCACTTGACAGGAATGCAAAGTTCAGAACGGGGTTTGGGGGGATGGGCCCCGTTTTAGATATGCTGAGTTTAGGAATCTATAGGATATCCAGTTCCAGATATATAGCAGGCAGGTTGGAAAAGTAGACCTGACAATCATCAGCATAAAGATGACAACTGAATCCACGGGAGTTGAGATCACTAACTGAAACAGTACAGGGAGAGAAGAACAAAGGACTAGGATAGAGCTTTAGGTGGTAGCCATGCTTAGTGGGCACAATCTGGATGAAGACAGAGCAAAGGAGATTAAGAAAGGAGGTTCAGAGAGGAACCAGAAGAGTAGCATTATCATGGAGACCCAGAGAAAAGAGTAACCGGAGGGTATTAAAGGTTCTAGAGATGCCAGTGAGGGCTGGGGTATGAGGTGTCAAGTTAGGGAGGAAGAGGAAGCAAGTGAGCCTACCTTGCCATCCATCCCTTCTCTGCAATGGTTTAGAAGATGTAGTAGTCAGGGGGCAGCTAGGTGGCGCAGTGGAGAGAGCACCAGCCCTGAAGTCAGGAGGACCCAAGTTCAAATCTGGTCTCAGACACTTAACACGTCCTAGCTGTGTGACCCCTGGGCAAGTCACTTAACCCCAGCCTCAGGGGAAAAAAAAAAAAAAGATGTACTCGTCTGAATTCTGATGGGAAAAGCCAAGAAAAAGTCACAGTGAATCATTTTTCTAGGCCAGAGCAGCACAAGACATTGGGTCTGGATAAAGATAGGAGAAGAGTCCAGTGCCCAGGAACCAGGACAGGAATAAATCTCAGGCTCTTCTGATCTAGTTACAGGTGCCACGTGGCAGTTGTCCCCATTATCCAGTTCTAGGCCACAAATTCCAGGTGGAAAGGAACAGTTGTAAGGGTAGCTCAAGAAGGGGACTAAATAAGGAACATGATCTGAAAATACAGTCTTGACACTTTGATGCCAGGGTCACAGCAAGGACTTAGGTCCAGCCTTTAGCCCAGCATCTAGGCCTGGACAGGGGTTCCAGATCAAATGAGAGTTGACAGTTCGGTTGCTCCCAACCTGCAGGCCTCTGACAGGGCTGATGACTGAATTCAGGAGTAGTCTCCTAAAGCAGGGGCCCTCAAACTACGGCCCACGGGCCAAATGCGGCCTCTGAGGACGGTGCGGCCCGCCAGGTTATAGTAAATGGGCTGAGGGGCGGAGACAGAGCGGGAGCTTTTGTTTTTAGTGTAGTCCGGCCCTCCAACAGTCTGAGGGACAGTGAGCTGGCCCCTATTTAAAAAGTGTGAGGACCGCTGCTTAAAGTCTCAAGCCAACAGACCCAGACCTGGGTCAAGAATTGGTAAGCTCAGAGCGGGAGGCAGTCCTCTCTCACTTGGAGAACCCCGAACCCGTGCAGGTTGGGCTGAGCTATGATAAAAGGACTAAGGCTCAAGGCAGACGTTTCTCTCTCCTGCCCCCGTAAGCAATGTGCAGAGCCGAACACTAACATTAAGAAGGAGGCGTATCTGACCATAAAGAGCTGCTGTGGTGAGTGGGAAGCTCAAGACAGACATAAGAAAGAAAATGACTTGAATATATATCTACTAAGTCTCCCTCCTTGCTTCTTAGTTTTCCCGGCCTTTTTCAAGGCTTGGCTTAAATCCTACTTTGTGCAGGAGGTCTTCCTCAAGCCACCACCTTCTCCCCCCCTATCTAGGGCCTATGATATGCCTCCAATTTGCTGTTTGGATAGTTTGTATGCACACAGCTGTTTGCGCAGCACCTGGCACACAGTAGGTGCTGTATACACGCTTGCTGATATGTCTACAAGACGGCCACTGAAGTTTATCAAACACTTTGGCCTCAGAATGGAGAACGGAGCGAGGAGGACAAGGAGGAGGCTGATGCTGTGACAGGTGTGGGGCCAGGAGGAAAAGGTAAAACCGATAGGGCTTCCCAGCAGATTGGAAACGGGAGGGGGCAGAGTGAGGGGCAGAGTGAGGAGCTGAAGATCGGACCCTTCGATCGCCAACCTGAGCAGAACCTGCCAAGGCACTCAGAAAGTTCAGAGGAGGGAAGACAATGAATTCTGAATTTCAGCTGTATGATGAGTTCGAGAGCTATGCAGTAATCTGATCTGAGCTGTTCAAGTCACCCGGGGATCTAAGAGGGAGGTCAGGGAAGAGGCCGGGGCCGGGGAGAGAACACTGTAAAACAGTGTGGAGGGAGAGGAGAGTCTGGGAGGACACCTGGGTCAGCGGGCAGGACTCAGCAAAGATCCGGCAGAGGGGAGACCTCTGCCACAGGACAGGGAGCAGAGCCAGGGGAGAGGGAGGCCCCACAAACCCAGAGAGAGCGGCGACGGGCAGGACGGAGAAGAGGCCGTCAGAGGTAGGACTCTGAGCGGGGAGAATAGTGCAGAGTTCAACTGGACAGAGCTGACCTGGGGAAGGACTGCAAGTCACAGTGAGGATGAAGAACAGGGCTAAAGTAAGCAGAGGGAAAATTAGAGTGAGAACTGGTTATAAAATAAGGAACACAGAAATGTGCTCTAGGTGTAATTGAGCGAATCAGATCATGGGAAATGAGTAAATTAAGGAACTGGGAGATGAGGGCTTTTGAAGGAATATCATTCTCTTGTTTGAGAACCAGGGTTGGGACTGAAAGACAAAGAATCAGGTACTGAACTCACTGAAGAAGGAAGAATAGTGTCCTGAGAGTGGGCAGATCACAGTAACCAGAATCCTGATTGCAAGGTAAATATGGATTAACTATGTCTCAAAGGACAAAGATTACTAAAGGAAAGTCTGGAAATGATCACTCAGAGCAAGGAATAGTCCGATAGTCCACTAGGAGCTGAGGAGATTCCTGAAGCTACAACTGATACTTTTAGGACTACAGTGTCTCAGTGAACGTCAGGTAATGAAGGAAGTGAGAAAAGAAAGTGTTAACAATAAAAACAAGTTTGTTAATTTGGAGCAGGCTTTTCAGGGACCACACATGCAAATGCCACCTTAACTGGGATCCTTCTTACCTAGGTTATATTTTTTAAATTAATAAGTCTCTATGGAGACTAATAATGAAAATGTGTAGGAAGAAGGATGGGAGCAAGGGTGCACTCAAATTCTGATAAGGAAATCCAAGGAAAAATTACACTGGGTCATTCTTCTAGGCCAGATCAACAAAGTCTAGTGAGAAAGGCCTTTTAGGGCAAAGACCGAACTGGTCTCTGTGGTGGAGGCCCAGATCCAGCACCAAGGGTGTGTGGCTGCAGGGATTAACTGGCAGCTCTGTGGCCCTTGCACCAGAGCCAGGCTAGGGAACCCATGCTGAATTGGGGTGAAACCTGCTCCTGGCTTGGGCACATCGGGATAAGGGCTGTTTATGGACCTCAGGTTACGGTCTGGGCAAGAAGCAGGAGCAGAAGTAGATAGCAGCTGTGGGTGCCTTCAGGTTAGCACCTAGAAAAATTGGAAGTCATAGGGCAGGGAGCTTAAACCCAGAGAGAATTTTGCAGCTCTCTGAATCTGCAGCGCCTGCCAGCTGGCTGACAGAGGCTAGGCCTGCAGCAGTTTGCTGGAACTTCTACTAGGGGCGAGCCCAGAGTGGCGTTGCCTGCCAAACCTAGGTCAGGGCCTTTCGAGGTTTAAAACGGGGGAAGCAATCAGATTTTGTCCTGGATCAGACAGCTCTGGGAGTACTGAAAGCTGGCAGGTTCCCAACAGGGGCTGTCCCTGATACCTTTAAAGAACACGGCACTCAAAAGAAAGCAGCAGCAGGCCAGAAAAAAATAGAAAGCAATTACAAGCCAGGCCTAGACATTCCCTCCCTCCATTTCATAATCTGGCCTAACATTAAATTCCAATTCAGGAATTCATTAAAGCCCAATTCAGGCTTTTCAAATGAGTAAAAATAGCCACAACAAAATCCCACCGTAAAAAGCTATTATATGTTATGGGCCAGAACTGGAAACAAGGTTCTGAGTCAGTGGAACTGATAGAGACAGTGTTGTTTAGCAGGGTGCTTAACAGTTCTCTAGTTTATTACATGTACTTAGTACTTACTAGATTCTACAAGATTCACACCTTTAAGAGAGCATCTATAAGCTGGGAGCCTCAGCCAGGATTCAGTCAGGGAGATTCAGAAGCCAGAGCTCAAGCTCTCGGAACCAAGCCTACAGAAGGCCTCTAAGAAAGCTAACCGGGCCGCAGAAAGGGAGACAAGGCTTGGAAAGAGACAATAAAGGATTTGGACTTTAATACCTGGCTGCATTTGGGGTGAAGCGAAGGCTGCCTCCACAGACCCCAAGAAAACCTCAACAAGAGAAGATTACATATAATTACATATAAAGATTACATATAAATATTATGCTATATTATACTACACACACACACACACACACACACACACACACACACACACACAGTATACAGAAATCTGGAAGAAAACAATCCAAAATATCTACAAGCGAAGCCCCCAAAGAAAACACTTTGCCACAAATATTTCCAAACATTTAGTCTCTTTTTCTCTCCTTGTTCTTTTCTTGTTTATACAAAGCAACAATTCTGTATAAACAAACTCTGGAAGATTGACAAACTATGATCAATACAAAGACTACTGGTGATTCCAGAGGAACAATGATAAAATGTTACTACAGAGAGGTGCTGGATTTTAGGTACAGAAGTAAGAGATTTTTGCATATAGCCATTGAGGAAATTACTTTTAGACTTGTATATTATATTGTATTGACTACTGCTGATAGGCACTGAGGGTTATTTTTTTTAACTATGTTACTATGCATAGTTATGAAAGGGTTTTTTTTTTCTTTTTCAATGGGGAAAGAAAGAGAAGACTCTCTGCTTGTTAATTTTTAAAATTACCTACAAGCCCTTAAGCATTTACTAAGCACTTACTATACCCTATGCTAAATTATGGCACTATGATAAACTCTGCCCCAAGAGCATTCAAACAGAGCAATGGCTCAGTGGTTACACTTGTGGGTTTAGAGCAAGATTCTTAACTTGAGATACATCATGAACTCGTTTTAATATGTTGGTAATTATTTCAATATAATTGGCTTCCCTTTTAATTCTATGTATTTTATTTTATTCATTTAAAAACTTTATTCTGAAAGGGGTCATAAGCTTTCACTTGAATGTCACTGGAGGGTCATGACACAAAAAAGGTTAAGAACCCCCGAGAGTCAGAAAGACTTGAGCTCAACTTCCATCTCAAAAAATTAACTTCCTGTTTGAAGGAGAGTCACTTGGTCTTTCTGTGCCTCAGTTTCTTTATTTGTATTAGAAAAGGATTGGACTTGCCCTCTACTATCCCATTTTTACTCTCAATTTCTGGTATACGTTACAGAGTAAATGAAAGGTAAGCTGGGAGGTGGGGAGGGAATGATATTCTCAGTTGGGAGGAAGGGGCGCTTGGGCCCTGAGAAGCTACGACTCCCTCACCTGGATTACTGCCTCGGGGGTATGCATACTTACATCCATACACACACTTCTCAAGACAGCAGCAGTGTTTATTGAATGAGTAAAGTAGACATCAATCTGACAGATTAGGGGAGGTTGGATGGGGGTGGAGAAGAAATTGAAACAGGTAAATAGGAGAGATGTTAGGAAAGTAGAAATGACTGGACGAGTGACTGACTATGGGAGGGAGAGGGAATGGAATTGAGGGAGAGAAAGAATGAGGTGTCTAAGGTGGCTCACTACCGGAAAGGGGAAGGTTGGGAGGGAAGGTAAGGAGGTCAGTTTTGGAACCAGGTGAAGTTGAGATGTTGCCAGGACTCCGTCTCACAGACAGCTGAAGAGCCTGGTCGCAGAGGCTGGTTCCATGTGAGTAATTCTGACCATCTTCTGCCTAGGGACAGCTACTGAAGCAACGTCTGAACTGTATACAGGAGATGAGAAGAGAGCTCCCAGCCTTGGCTTGTGTGCAGGGGACAGGCCACAGGGGTAAACTTTCCCCAGAGGAGCAACTTTCCTAAGTATCCAAGAGACCCAGCACCCAGATCTTTTCTCGCTTCCTCAATGGGATGAAGCTTGGTGGCCAAGGTTGGATGACTAAGGGAAGGAGGGATGTTGCTCTATCCTGAGAATGCAAGAGTCCAGGGGGCGAGCTGTATGTACAAAAGGGGCCTGGAAGTGGCCAGAGCTGTCAGCAGCGTGCTGAGCTTTACAAGTGTCCATGCATGGGCCGGAAGTCGAACCAAGGCCTCCCAATGGCAGGTGAGAATTCTCCCACCAAATCGCCCATGCGAGGTAGAGAAGAGCAGTCTGTTCTGGCCCGATCTTGATGAACTTAGGGAGCTTCCAGGTTAGCCAGTCCAGTGTCCCAAACTGCAGCCACGTGCTGCTCCTACCCTAAAATCCTGGCCATTTCTTCAAAACTTCCTTGTTCTCCTCTGCTAACCTGACCTTTTTCCCTCTTTCCCTTCATTCTCCTCCTACATCCTTTCTCCCCCTTGGATTACTGCAGTGCTTCATGTTTGTCCCCCGCCTGGCACGCAGTTTAATAAGTGCTGGTGACGGACCTTAAGCCGCCTGGCACTGTGGGCTATGTCAGGTCCTTCTCTCTGAGTGACTGGTCTCTGGGTGACTGGCCATGTCCCTCGGTTCTCCCTGGTGAATGTTTCCACCTCCACGCTGCCCTGTTTCTCGCGTATCCCAGGCTGGGCATCCCTGAGGCCTGGTCTTCCTTCTGCTTCCAACATCCCCCCTTTCTTTGGGAAGCACAGTGCTACAAAAGCATCTCTAGAGTTTGCTCATTAGCAAAAGAGCCCAAGCTCAGTCGAGGGTCACAGGGGCCACACTTACTGTGACAATCATGAAGACGCGCCTGGACGATGATGTCAGGAACGGCCTCTCCTCCAGCCACTGCTGGCAGTGCCCACTTCAATCTGACAAAGATTTAGCAGCCTTCCCACTGTGCAAAGGGAAGCTCTAGCAGGCTGAGAGGAGCCACCAAGATGGCAGCTGTGTCAGCAGGCGGGCCTGCCCCTCACACCCTGACTGTCCCAGGCCTCTCCCCCTCGGCTCTCTGTCTTCTTCCTTATTATGAATGAGACCCCAAGAATCTCAGAGTTCCTAAAGACCTTGCAGGTCACCTCCAAATAGGAACCTTCTCTATAACACGACCGGACAAGTAGTTCTCCAGTCTCTAATCAGTCAGCCAATCAGTCAATAAGCATTAATTAGGTACTTCATATGTCTGAGACACTGCGCTAAACTGGGGACACAAAGAAACACAGAAGTCAGCCCAGGATTGGAGTAAGTCACAAAACCAAGGGGGAAACTACTCCCTCTAGAAGTAACCTTGATGTCATCACCATCTTCAACAAGGAAGTTTTATGGTGGACCTGTCCTGACAATCTTCGCCGTAATGCTGTAAGGTAGATACCCAAAGTATCACTCTATTTTACAAACAAGGAAAGATGGTCAGCTCTCTTCGTGGGAAGGGAGATTTGAATCCACGCCTTCTTCACTCTGAGTCCAGCATGCACCCCCCCCACCAGACAGCTCTCTTTCCCCCATGAGCTGGATACTTGCCTCAGGAATACAGCCGGGGGCACCATTCTTCACTACAAGTCTCTTTTTTCTTTGACCCTTTGCAGATGACGCCTCCCCTGACAACCCCTGCAGACTCACACCTGGCTGCTTCCTCCTCAGAGGATCCAAGATTCCTGCTCTTCAGAAAGAGACTCACTCCAATTCACTGCAGTGATCCTCCGTTCACTTTTCCTCTCAGCCTGACACAAGTGAGGTTTCCTCTCCCTGTGTTGATGCTCAAGCCCTCTTCCTTCTTTTTTAAAGGAACAAGTCATTTTCCCTGTCTATTTTAAGCCCCTTTACCTTTGCTTCTAAAGCGGACACCAGGGTAAACTTTCAATATAGATTTGTGAAATACAAACACTACACTCTGGGCAGGTTTAGCATTAGGAAAATTAAAAGCATAATTGATCATCTCAACAAAAACAACAAAAATCATATGATTATATCAATAGATGCAGAAAAGCTTTTGAAAAACAGAACTCCCATTTCTATTAAAAACAGGAGAAGGCAGATTAAAAAAAAAACTTCTTAAAATTATTCAGCAGGAAGGGAAAGAAAGAGAAATTCCATTTAAAATAATTGTGGATAATATAAAAAACCTTGAGAGTCTACCTGCCATCACAGACCCAGGAACCATGTGAATATAATTACAAAACATTTTCCCACGAAACGTTTTTCACCCAAGTAAGACTGATCTAAACAACTGGAGAAATGCTAATTGCTCATGGGTAAGCTGAATGAATATAACAAAAATGACAATTCTAACAAAATTAGCTAACATGGCAGAGAAAGAAAATGACAAATGCTGAAAGGGATGTGGGAAGACAGGGACACTAATGCATTGCTCCTGGAGTTGTGAACTGGTTCAATCATTCTGGAAACAATTTGGAATTCTGTCCAAAGACAATTGTGCACACCTTTTGGTAACAGCAATACCACCACCAGAAGGTCAGGCTAATCTAACCAAGTTTAGAAATTCAAGGCTAGGAAATTTTTTTTTATGGACATCAAATTTCTCAAATAAAAAAACCTAATCAAACCCAACTATTCTATATAAAAAACCACGAATGACTATTTGAGGCCTACTTCTGGAAGTTTCTTGTAATTATGAAAACACTTTATTTAAATTGTATTCTCAACTATATGTTTTAGTAAGTTCTTAAGCAAACAGAGTGATCACCTTAGAGTATTACTGGGAAACCTGTGGCTGAAACACTGCTTACATATTAAAATCTGCTTTCTTCCTGTCTAAGGAAGTGCCCTTCCTGTGGCAAGATCGAAAGGCTATAACCAGCATCACACACACACACACACACACACA
Source organism: Sminthopsis crassicaudata (assembly GCF_048593235.1). Classification (NCBI taxonomy): domain Eukaryota; kingdom Metazoa; phylum Chordata; class Mammalia; order Dasyuromorphia; family Dasyuridae; genus Sminthopsis; species Sminthopsis crassicaudata. The sequence continues at coordinate 31,323,718 of NC_133620.1, read as the reverse complement.
CACACACACACACACACACACACACACACACAATCTATGTCATTAGACACTCACAATATAATTCTTTTTAAAGGCTAGAACAGGAGCTCTTGACCTTTTTGGGTTAGAGATTTATTGAGCAATCTGGTGAAGCTTATGCACCTTTTCTTAGAATTTTTTAATACAATTTTTAATACAAATTAATACAAAATTTAATGCACACGCTAACAAAGGAAATTTACTATACTGAAATAAAGACCTTTTTTCCTCATCTAGGTTCATGAACACCTCCTTCCTCCATAACAGATCCATGGAGTCCAAACTCTGATGAAGAGTCTTAAACCAATCAAGGAGAAAGAGAATATGGAATATCAATTCTTGAGCGATGTCAAAGTAAAAACTGTTTAATATGTAAAGTACTAAATGAAGATTTGCAGATAGAAACTTTAATTTTAGACCATGCAATGAAATCCATATAACTAAATCGTGCTTCTCAAAGATGACAAAATGTCAATAAATACTTCCCCCCTCTTTAGAACGAAATAGGTAATAGGCTAAAATGAATAGAAGTTATGGTTTTATATTTTAAAAGAAATCTTAAGGGAAGTAGAGGAAGAGTAGTAGTTACCAACAAAGCCAATTGGGCTCTACTCCAACTGCCTGATGAAAAAGTAAAAAAAAAAATTTTTTTTTAAAGAGGACCTTATAAATTGGATTTACATTTACTCAAAGCTGTTAAAGGAAAAACCGTAGAAAAAGAAACAGCTGAAACTACAGAAATCCTTCATCTGAAAAGCTGGCTATTCTGAAATTTCACTGTCTGCAACATCCAGATGCAGGAAACAGGTCACCAAGGCCTCCGAGTACCAGGTTACAAAGTCCTCACATTCAAGTTTATGTTCTCTGCTCCCAATTCAGACTCCTCTGCAGATTCCGCCGACTGCCTCCTAGCAAAGATGGGGGCACGGAAGGCTGTCCTGCTCTCCCACTCATTTCTCATCAAACCCCATAGCCAGAGCAGTGAGAGAGAAAGTCACCGAAAAGCAGAAGGAAGCCCTCCTGGGGCAGAGCTGCCCCGAAGGATGGCTGAAAGAGTCCGCATGAGCCCTGGCCAGCAGGAGGGCGGCCAGGAGGCTCTGAAGGAAACAAGAGTCTGGGGAGAGCTGGTCACAAGCCAGCGCGGCCTCCAGAAATCCTGCAGCCAGATCCCTGGCCTGTCACAACAGAAGCCGCAGGGGACAGAACTAAGGAAGCTCAAATCTGGTCTCAGCTACTTCCTAGCTGTGTGACCAGGGGCAAGTCCCTGCACCGCTGTCTGCCTCCGTTTTCCCAACTGTAAAATGGAGACAATAGTAACAGCCATCTCCCGGAGATGTGAAGGAAAAAATGAGACGTTTGTCAAGTACTTTGCAAATCTTAAAGTACTATGTACATTAGCTATTACTATTAATTTTCAAACAAAACATTGTTTGTTTTCCTATCATTTCCAGGCCATCATACATGTACTCTAACATGCTAGTCCCCCCCCCTCAATAGAGAGCCTTAGACTCCATCCCTGGGAGACCACCTTATCTCGGCTGGACCTGGGCTTTCAGACACCACTTCCAAACCGTGCCCCTCCCCCCACTTCCTTTACATGTTGCTCCCCTCCTCCCATTAGATCCTCAGGAAAAGAGACCGCCTGGCTTGCCCTACTTCCGTGTATTTCTGCAAGACCTCAGTGTTTAGAGCCGTGTCTGGTACACAGTAAGGACTTAATAAATGCTTTATCTATAAATTTTGTCTTGGCCTGTGATCAGGCCTTTGGACCATATATTGAGAACAACCTTATGAGAATAAGTTTGCTTTTCATGGATCTGGCAAATTTGAGAAGGTCAGATCATAAATTAGACCTCATACTCTTAAAGGAAATAACAGAAACAATTAGTAATCTCTATGTTCTCTTCATGTAGGTTTCAAAATAAATCTAAGGTTATACATAGGATGTGGGTTTTTCTTTGGGAGCCGTATTACAGAAAGTTTGCGGTATTAGAAGGGTCATGACACTGTGCAAGGTACTTAGTCTCAAATACAACTAGAAAGGTTCTATTTCTTAAAAATATATTTTAAAAATTCTCTATCAGTAAACATATAATTTAAGAAACATGGAGAAAACAGAATATATAAAAGTTTGTCTACAAATCTTTAAAAAAAAAAAAAAGGTTAAATGTGGACTTCTAACATATGAACAAACCTTTGTCTATTTTAAATGTTAAGTGGTATTTTTTTAATGTTTATAGCATGAAACTGTGCTTAAAAGCCACAGAAGCAATCATGGTAAGTTATAGTATGGTCATGACTTTTTGTGTCACTTTAATGACATTTCAATACATAAATTAGAAAAAGATTTGAATCAATTATATTTGAAATCTTTGTGACTAGTATCAGAAAAGCAAATGATTTAAGTAAATCTGTGGACTGGGTAAGTTAGTCACTCTGATTAAGCTCTGTGACATTACTGAAACATCAATGGCAACCACTAAGCCTTTCTTAGTAAATTCTTACTGATTTGGTACTGCTTTGTAACCAGTCAGCTACCTCACCGTCGCTAAATTTTTTTTGGTAACACTTCAGTCAATGTGGTAAAGATACATGCTTTGCATTAAAAAATTTAAACAAGTTTATTCAGAACTGTAAATGCGGTAAGTGGTGGCCTTTCAGCGACTTCGTGGTGACTCATTTTAAACTTCCAAAAACACATCATACACGTATCACGTACCACTGATGATAAGAATAAAAAAAAAGCTTCCTGTCATTTAAAAATATGGAGAAAAAGCCAAACGATTTTTATATTTCAGTACCTAGAAGAGAGAGACAAATAGGGTCATGAAAAGGCATTTCTTAGGGTAGATTGAAGACCAAATCTGAAGAACAGGGAACCAGCCAGGGAGGGGAAATGTTGCCTGCCTCTGTAACAGTGGTGCTTAAATACAGTACCAGCTATACTACATTCTTAAAGTTTATTAATCTATTAACTTAATTTTAAAAAACTTGTGATTATATTTTCTTGGAATAATTCATAATTAGGTTTTTCATCAGTTCCACAAATTAAAAATCGTAGACTAAAAACTTTCTTGTCAAAAGTTATATACACAGCAGCTAAGTGATTTCTTGTTAAATAATACCTAAAATCAATATAATTCATTCAATTAACGCATGACAATTAAGCAAATTGAAAAAAATTGGGCACAAACTTTAATGCTGTTATTCTAAAAAGGCCATTAAACTTATACTACTAGCACTAATTTTAAAATGAATTCTCACATCTCTAAAAGGAACAACAAACTTTAAACATTTTAATCCCCTCTCCCTCCCAGGCCATTGGAGTCACGTGACTTTCCCACAGTCACACAGCTAGGTGGTGTTAAATGTCTGAGATCACTTTTGAACTCCTGACTTCAGGGCTGGTGCTCTCCACAGCGCCACCTAGCCTCCTCTTTAATTTTAATTTTTAAATGTAATTTAAAGTTTGGAACTGTCTCTCCATTCCTGTCCTGCACTAGAAAAAGCCACCAGTTGGCAAATCTATAAATATTTATAGGGCCAGGCTATGAGTATTTCTACTTGTCCCTTCTTTCTCTGGAGGTGGACAGCATGTGGCTCTCACTTGATTGTACATAGTTATTCTTTGAGCAATATTACTGTCACTCTCTTGCTTATGCTCAGGTTACCTTTTATTACTTCATGCAAGTCTCTCCATGTTTTTCTGAAATCAACCAGCGCATTATTACTTACAGCATAGTAATAATCCATCTCAATTATATACCACAATTTATTCAGCCATTCCCCAACTCATGGGCCAATCCTTTCACCACAGAGAGAGGTGCTATAAATAGTTTAGAACTTACATGTTCTTTTCCTTTTCCTCTGATCACAGTAAACTTTAGACATGTGAATTTATTATGTACCAAGCTATTTGTCAATAATTCTTATTTTAACTACATAAGACTTCAACGTTAGCAACTAACTAAAATTAATTATCTTCATTTGATGTAGACCAGGGGTTCTCAAACTACGGCGCACGGGCCAGATGTGGTGGGCTGAGGATGTTTATGCGGCCCTCCGGTGGTGGCAAATGGGCTGAGGGGCGAGTTTTACTGTAGTCCGGCCCTCCCACAGTCTGAGCGACAGTGACCTGGCCCCTATTTAAAAAGTTCGAGGACCACTGATGTAGAGGGTATAAATATAATATATTAGAAATCATACGCTTTCTTTTCCCTATTGCTAATTTTCTCTAAACATAATTAGTAGTGATGGCTGATCAGGGTCAGCTTTCATAAACATAAACATGTTAAATGAAAATAAAATTCTATAGTATACTGGTATGGAAGTAAACTGCTTATTATAGCAATATTTTAAAAATTGATTCTTGGATTGAAAATGAAATGAAAACTAAATTAAGATGCAATTTAATTTTAACAAACAGAAGAAATTCACAATTAAAGTGATGTGAATCTCCTATTTCTCCTTTAATAACAGCATTCTAAGACTACTGGGTCAGGGTTAGAAGACCTGATATTTGATATTTTCTCATCTATGAAATGGGATCAATATTAACTTAATTATTTCACATATTTACGTAAATATCAAATGAAGAAGTGTATGATGTGAAGGCTCTCTGAAAACCCTAAGCACAAATGTAAATATTAACTGGCAAGCCACCATCATGAATATACTCAAAGAACAATTCAGAGTCACTGGAAGTTTATTTTTTGCATTTGAAAGCATCTGAAGCACTTGTGAAATTGTCTCAGAAGAGAGTCATTTTTATCAGGAAGAAATGCATGGTATCCCTCTCTAATGTGCAGGTGACAGGACCACGCAAGGGTCCAAAAAGATCTGGACAGTCTGGATCTAGCTAGATGAAATTTATGAGGGATGAATGGAGAATCTTATGCTGAAAAAAAAAATCCATTTCACTCAATTCAGAGGGCAGGATTGGGGTAGAATCAGAACAGATCTTTGAAAACATGAAGGTATTTCATAGATCTATTTCTGGTTTAATAACGCAGTGGCCACAATGACCCAAACCTATATGGCCGCCTGAGACTGGACTTCTTTCTTTCCAGACCCCATTTGGGGTTGTGCACGCAGTTCTGGGCACCCCATTTTAGGCAGGATACCATTAAAGTGAGGAGGGTCTGAGGAGACAGGTGCAGGAGGCATTTATAAAGTGCCTACTATGTGCCACATACCCTGTGCTAAGCTCTCTGAGAAATATTATCTTATTTAATCCTCCCAATGATCCTGCCAGGTGGTGCTATTGAGATCCTCATTTCACAGATGAAGAAACCAAGGTCATGGGAGTTAAGTGACCTGCCCAGGTCTGCACCAGCTAGTCAAGGTCCAAGGCCAGGCTGAAAGGTGAGGCCCAGGGCTCAGGCCCTGCTCCCCAGTGGCTTCTCTGTGGACGGATATCCTGGAGCAGAGGCCCAGAGGGCAGGGTCAGCTCCTATGGAAGAGGAATTAGACTTGTTCTGCTCGGCCCCTCAGTGAGAGGAAACAATAAAAACATGGCCAATGTCGGTTAGCTGAAGAGACGGCCTTCTCCATAACTGAGGCTGTCCCGTAACGGAAGGGGCTCCCTTGGGAAGTAGGAGAGAGCCCTCCAGGGAAGACTTCCAGCCAATGGCTGCGGGAGAATTGTCCGACACACAGCAAGGATGAGCTTGCTCAGATGTGATTTGGACTAAATGGCTATGAAATTCCTTCTAGGCCTGAGATTCTGTGATCCCATGAAAAAAGAAAAATATTTTAATATAGAAAAAAGAACTCTAAATACAAGTCCCCAAATTGATGCAGTTTAAAGACAGTCTTTAAAGAACAATTGTTCTTTGGTTAATTCGGATAATCAAAAAAAACACAACACAACAAAAAAATGACTCCAGACTTCCTAAAATAATTTGCAAGAAAGTTCAGGCAACTAAGGGCATAGAAACTGGCACAATTTAGAATTGTATGGTCAATGCTAACCATGCCAATATCAGCAATTTTACAGCATTCCTTCATCATAAGAGGTTAAATGGTAAAAGTTTTATCTCTGGCTTTCCTTCAAGTCTAGTGTCCTGGCACACTGATTTAAACCTAGCTCCCTCATTCCATGTCAGAACAGTATTTCAAGGGGGTGCTATTTAAACCCAAAGCAGTTGGGAACACTGCCCATCTGAGCCATTCCCAGAGGTCACCTCCTAGGCAAAGGAACAAAAGCCTGTCAGGAGTGTGCATCTGTCCCTAAATGCAGAGTTCCCTCTTGTCTATATAAATAACAGCTGTCTTGTATACAGTGCTGTAGATAGCGTTAACTTTGTTATAGGATGTCAGAAATCTCAACATGCTTTTTAACTGTCCTTCCTAAGAAATGTTCAGTTCCCAGCTATGCTCACCTGGTCCTCTGTGCCTCAGTTTCTTTATATGGCTAACTGATAAAAACACAACTTCCTACAGAGATGTAAAACTTTTAGGGTAAAGAACAGGTCAAATCCAAAAGAAAGATCAGCTCCCTATTTACTATTTCCTGACCAATTCTTCCCACAATCTGCTGCTTTGCAAATTCAGCCCATTTCTCTGAACTTTGCCCAAAGTTCTGAGGGTTTCTTGGTTGCTATTTCACAGGCTGAAGTCACACCAATGTGCCCATCAGTGACCATGGCAACGCAGCACGGCGGGCCTGGGGCAGACAGAACCTGCCTGGGATGCAGAAGAGCCTTCTGGACTTGGGAAGATTTTTCACGTATAAAATAAGGCCACACCTAACTCTCTGGGGCTGCGGTGAGGTTCAGGAGCGTATACGTATCAAGTCTTTCCCACACTGACATGCCAGAGGGATGTCGATGAATAGCATGGCGCTGTGTCCACGAGCCACGCCCCCGACAGAGTACACGCTGGGAGGTATCAGCTCCGCTTTTCTGAAAGCCAGGACATCCGCCCTTCTGTGGCACTGAGGCACAGGTCCCATTTCCCAGCATCTAGCAAAGGTCACACAGGTGTCCGGCACTCATTCATGACCGCTTTCCTGTATTCTAGGTCTCAGTGCGGCCTGGTCTGATGCCCTGAACTCCAGGACAGCTAAACGCCAACCGGCCACCCCCTCTTTGGGACAACTAGGCCTCAGGTGCTAAAGCCAGTATCCCTGAGGGCAACCTTAGCGCCCGGGCTTGCCCAAGGGGTCACTTAATATAAAATCTTGCTCGGGAGCCCCTTTGGGATGGAATCTGACATGACTGCCTTAGACAAGAATGTGATAGGCCCAGACATGAAAGAAGCTGACCGAAAACAAGAGGTTCATCTGTCTAAATGCAGGGTGCATTCTCCCCACGAAGGCAATCTGACTTCCCTAAACTGTGGGGGGTCTTGTAACCACGGTACCGGTGGCCCAAGGAGAGCACCCCGGAGAGGATCCGATTGCAAGCGGGCCTCTCTTCTTTGACAGACCACCAGTCTTCCTGCCTCAAGTGGCTGGAAGACAGGGCTATGTCTCAACATCAAAATCCATCAACTGTTTCCTCAGTGTGCAGGACACAGGAAAAGGCTGTTTGAGGATGATTTGTGGGAAGGAAAGTTTCAATCTTTCAAGAAATTCTCCCTTGGTTCAAGGCTTGGGTTAGTTCCCTACTCATGGCTCTAGGGCCAGATCCTCCAGAGAGATTTCTGTGGTGCTCAACATCTTGGAATGGAAAAATAGGGGGTGGAGAGGGCAGGGAGAGAGATTGTGAACCTCACGGAACAATGAAGGTTTCCAGCTTTGTAAATGAAAGAGCAGAGAAATGGGAAGGCAAGTGACTTCAACACATTAGTTTCCTCAACTCTGAAAACAACTTCTTCTGTTTGCTATTATAAATTTCCTCATTTTTCTGAGCCCCTTTTACCCCATTATGACGCCTCATATTTCCATGCAAAATTGGATCTGACCTTAAGAGAAAAAACAGGTAATTCTTGTTAGCAGGAATATTTCTTCCGTGTGAGGCACACAAAAGCAGCTGGGCATTCAGGGGCCATGCTAGGACTCAGGAAGACCTGAGTTCAAATCTGGCCTCAGAAATGTCCTAGCTGGGTGACCCTGGGCAAGTCCGTGGGAAGGAAATGGCTAACCATGCCAATGTCTTGCCAAGAAAACCCCCCAGACAGCATAGTTCATGGGGGCATGAAGAGTCAGTCACAACTGAGCAACAAACACAGCAGATGCCGTGCTAAGTGCTGTGCGATTCCTACAGGAGGTAGGGACGACGATGATGATACAGATGTGGAAGTGGGGGGGAGCAGGGGGGGGTCTCACAGCTGGTCTGCGGCTGCCTCTGAACTCAGGTCTTCCACTTTGGGCCTAGCTCTACTAGGCACCTATAGTAGGCAAGGCCTACATGTAAAGGTGCTGGCAATATAAACACAAGGATTCCCTTTGTAAAGGAAGTCTGTCTCCCCCCCACACACACACAGAGCCAGGCGGTCCCGAGACATTCTGGGCACCAGGCACATAACCAGGAGATGTCACGGCCACTTCAAGAAGCAGCTCCTGGACCCAACCTAGACCCAAAGAGGAACAGTAGCACAATGAGGCTGGAAGGGCAGAGGAGGACCTTAAATGCCCTGCTAGGGAGCTTCTACTTTATCCTAGAGACTGGCAGTTCCCCAACTGGCACCTCCCAAGTGAGGTCCAGAGACCCTGAGGGTGAAATGATTTTCATGATATAACTCAGATACCATAATTTTTAACATGGTGAACAGCAATAGCTGCAACATGCATAAATGAAAGCTCTTTGGGGTCCTCCAGAACTTTTAGACCTAAGTGTCTGAGAACCACTGGCCTCGGCAACGTCACAAGGACGGTTGAGTGGAAAATGGACTGGAGAGGGAAGAGTCGGGAAAGTGGACGAGCGGGTATAAGGCTCCGCCAGAGAGAACCAGAGGGGGGAAAGCTGGCAAAGGGTAGGGGTTGGGTGAATGCAGTAAGGGTCACGAGAAAAGTGGCTGGGAAGATACAATGGTAAATGACAGGGAAGGGGGGAGCAATGAAAAAGAGGGAAGAGTCCAGGGGGACCCTGAAATGACAAGCCTGAGGCACTGACAAGATGAAGGTGCCCATGGGGCAGGTCTGAGAGGAAGACAGCAAGCTCCACTTTGGACCTGTTGAGTCTGAGATGCCTGTGGGACATTCGGGGCAAAATATGTCCAGCAAGCAGTTGATAGTGTGTCCCCATTCCTGAATGTCATCTTGTCCCAAATGAAGAGATAGCCATGGGTCAAGACAGAGAGTGAAAGGACAGATATTTAGTAAAATACTAATACATGTGTGAAACTAAGAACAAACAAATGAAGAACAATGTTAACTAGAGTTCAGGAGGAAGTAAGACCGAGATAAAGAGATCTGTGTAGAAAGGGGGTATCTGGATGACAGGAGCTGATGAAATTTCCAATAAAAAATAAGAGATTGTGAGAGAGGAGGGCACAAGAGCAATGGAGATGGCAGGTACCCTGGTACCAGGAAAGAATACTATCACTGAAGTCAAGGACTGATGGTGTCTGGGGTGAAGAAGGTGGATTTCAGTAAATACAAAAGCTCCACAAGATCAGGATTGAGACAAGGTCCTTGGTTTTAGTGCTGGGCTGACAGCGTTTGACAAAGCAGCTTCTGCTGAGTGGCTGGCCAGGGAGCTTGCAAGGAAACGAGAAGGAAGGGATTGATAAAGTACAGGCAAGTCCTCTCCTCACCCCCTCTTTCAAGCCTTTATACAGTATCTTTCCTCAGGAAAATGTAAGCTCCTTGTGGATTGGGACTGTCTAGTCTGCTAGTGTTTTTATCTCTGGTGCGTGGTGCCTATATCATAGTTAAGTATTGAATATATACTCTTATCTATCAAAAAAGCAAGAAAAAAGAGTCAACAAAGCATTTTTTTAATGCACAGAAGAGAACAGTAGGAAATTCAGAAGGTAACACAGACAAGCCGGGCAGCTTTGAAAAATAACATGTTTAATCTATCATAAAATTTTTTTTTTTTGGAAAAAAAGAAAATTGCATGCAATAGATTGGAAGTTTCACATATTTTTCAGTTCTACTTTATATTTGGAGATACACATTTTGTGTGTATGAAATCCAGAATTAAAAAAACCCAAACCTCTAGTCTCTATAACAAATGAAAGAAACCGAGTCAGAACTCTGATCATCAGGGTGACAGTACTTGGAAATTCTAGATTCTTAAGCTCTGCAAATCACTTCTGATGCTTGGATTCTGGTCCTCTAACAGTCTATCATCACATTCAATCACAGTAATAATTTTCAAATAAATTATAATATAGGTTTAATAAACCAATTTCTAAATGCCTTAAGAACAAATGATCAACAACAGAAATGTAATTACTTCAGAGTGTCTTGCTTTCAACAGAGCATCATGTGATCAGTAGGGTCTATGTTTGAACCTCCACGGTAAGCCAGGACTAAAACACAGACAACCTGTATTCATTTTTTTTAAAACTATGTTTAAGAAGATAAAAAAGTATATAGTATATTTTGGAATTATTTTCTTCAAAAAAAAAAAAAATCCTAGCATTTAATACAAATAGTTTCAGGTATTAAGAGGAATGAGTATTTACTTTCAAAATTCACTTATGTGGAATACCTCATTCTCAAACGATGCCAAATAAATAAAACATCAATGTAAACTGCAGCACTACATTACAGAAGGTACTTATGTGAAAGTAATCTAACCAGGAATAATAACCACACACATTTTTCTTGCATATTCAGGTCTACAAAATGCTTTCCTCACTCTGAACAAATATTGCAAGTGTCATTACCCGTACCACAGGCTTTAGCTGGGAGATCACTTTCCCTGGGGATAGCCTAGGGAGGTCACATGATAAGTACGGCCTTCGGATACCAAGGCCAGGGCTCTTCACACCCTTGATACTCTCAAAGTTCCCCAAGGAGCCTCTAAAATCACCAAAATTTCACTTCTACATAAGCATAGTTTGGGCAGTTAGAGCTACCAATGACTCTGCCCCTTTTGCTATATACCTATAGAAATCAAGTATTTCCAAAAGTTGGCCAATAAATAATTGTCAATTGTTTGCAAGCTTCACTTTAAGGACTACATGCAAGAGCACATTGCAAATTTTTAAATGTGGAGAAAGTGCGGGCATTTCTCTCTTCCTTAAGAGAAAGGGTCTACTGAGATTCAGAACACAAACTCCAGGCCTAAAGACAAGTTCTCCCCCTGGTGGAATTTAAATGGACATACTGAAGTTTTTCTAAGATGAAGAATAAAGAATATTTTGTTTTCAGTGGAAAGAATGCCTTAGTCCCGCTTAAAAACCTGACATGCAGAAAGACTGTGTCATGGACTTGATCACTGCATGGTAACAAAATCAATCATTACAAAACTTCTTGAACTGTGCCATATATGTAACAGTAGTAACAGGATAACAACAAATTGATACTATAAATTTTCTTACATTTTCTTTTATAAAATAATGATAGCCTTAACTAGCTTTTAAGGTGTGTAAACCACCTTACATCCTTGGATACTCTCCAGCAAGTACTGACCAAAATTAGTATCTCCTCAACCATCCTGCAATCACAGAAGGTATTTCATTTAAAGCTCCTATTTTATTTTTCTATTGGTAGGACATATGAAGAAAAGTATGAAAGGATGCCATAAATTCATATCCAACTTTCCAATAAGGACAACAGTGATAATTAAAGAAAAATACATCATTAGAGCACTCAAGCATGATGCTACCTTGAATAATATGCTTTGTGAAAAATATTCTAAAGAAATACAAAAGTATACTTTTATTAATTTTCTAATCATAAAAGGGTTCTATTTTGATATATAATCTAGATTAAAGATAAAGAAACAATGTGTTAATTGGGCAATAGGTCATCTGAATGTTGAAGTTTGAAATTTAAAGGATTCATTTTTACAAAGCAAACAGTTTGAGATGTAATTTAAGGACAAAAGGAAGAAGAAAAGGGAGTTTTATACAAAGAAGAAATGGCTGATAGACTAGACTAACATAAACTAGAAAAAAAGAGAAGAAAAATTTATGACTTTTTGAAAATAGAAAGTCAAAGGGAATATGCTTGCCCTACTCCCTGTAGTAAGGAAAAGTAGGAAAAGCAGATAGTTTAGTCAGAGGACTATAAAACACAAAGCTTACTACACATTAGTTCTGCAAGCGATTTCTCTGTAATGATGATAACGTGAGCCACAGCAGCACTGGACAGACTAAGGAGGAGGAAATTCTTTCCTCAGGGAAGGGAACAACCATTTATGAAATGCCTACTATATGCTGCGCTCTGTCCTAAGTGTTTTACAAACATTTTCTCATTTGATCCTCACAACAACCCTAACAGGTGGGTGCCATTCCATCTCCATTTTGCAAAAGAGGAAACTAAGGCAGACAGCATGTCCTGCCCAGGATCTAAGGCGAGAGCTAAAAGCAGGGTTTCCAGATTCCAGACCCAGGGGTCTGTGTGAACTTGCCTTAAGATAAAATAGGGTCAGAAAATTGGTAAGCAATCACATAACAAACTAATGCTTTTCTCAGATGAACGTTGCACCTAACCCTACTTTACAGTAGAAAGAAGTTTATGACCGAGCACTGGCAGTCAGAAGAGTCAGGAGTAGGAGAGCTTGTTAGACACCTTTTTCAGTTAAACAATTCTGTTAGTTGTCCTGAATCTTCCACAGAGAAGGAGAACAGCCTCCCCACTGGCAGGGAGCTAACGCTAGGCAAGGCTCGAGAACGCAGGAGAATGGAACAAACCCCATTCTGTTACGCTGAAGAGCCGCTCCTCTCTCCCACCGGGTACCTGAATCTCCAGTTCAGCGATATGTTGCCTCAGTTCAGCCACCGCAGCAATGCTGTCTGCTTCTCGAAGACGAACTGCCATCACTTCCTCTTTATTCTGGGGAGGGGGAGAAAGCAATGAAAAGGTGGACACAGTTCTCTGAATTAAATCTCTTCTAAAATCAGAAAACATGAAAAAAATTGCATTGCTAAGGAAAGCAAACAGGACACCATCGATTGAATTTAAAATGACTTCATGTGCCATGATATTTCCCCCCCCTGAGGCTGGGGTTAAGTGACTTGCCCAGGGTCACACAGCTAGGCAGTGTTAAGTGTCTGAAACCAGATTTGAGCTCGGGTCCTCCAGAATTCAGGGCTGGTGCTCTATCCACTGCGCCCCCTAGCGGCCCCTGCCATGGTATTTTACTTGAACAGTCCTATTTACGCTTAAACAAATTTTGATATGTGTCTTGATAGTTTTCCATGGTTGCTTTTAAAGGTGAAAGAGCAGTCAAGTCAAAAAACAATGGCCACGACATTTGGTACCTTTCTCTTACACTCCAACTAATAACATTTGTGATGGTAGTAGTGGGGATAGATAATAAAGTGAAAACTTCAAAGGTCTTCTTCACCCAACCCAAGTGCCTCAACACAAAACAGCTTTTACTACTGTGGGTTATACCAGTGAAAGTTAGAAATGTAATTTACATTCTAGCCAACATAACAGGATAGCATGATAAAAGAATTCTTATGGCTCACACCGCAAAGACCTGCAATAACAGGTCCAGAAGTGGGCACCGGTGCCCTTGCCTCATACTTAGTGATCCATAGGAACAAGGCAAAGTTTATCTACTTGGTCAAGAAAGACTCCTAAGTGTAAACAATTTTGATCTTTTAAATTAAACCATATGTAGTACAAATGAGGTTATTAATGTTAACTTGGGTCAAGGCATTCACTGTTTAGAAATATTCTAGCCAGCCCCTATTATTCTAGCTCTATTAAATTTCTAATTGGAGCTTTTCTCCTCAAATTATTTTTACCTTCCGAATCCAATTCTTCCTTTGCAGCAACAACAACAACAACAACAACAACAACAACAAAATTAGGTTCTGCACATATATATTGTACCTAGGATATACTATAACATATTTAATTTGTATGGGAATGTCTGCCATCTAGGGGAGGGGGTGGAGGGAAGAAGGGGAAAAATTCGGAACAGAAGGGAGTACAAGGAATAATGTTGTAAAAAATGTTATAATTATAAAATTAGTTTTAAAAATTTCTAATTTGAAAAATTATCATACACTAAATGTGAAGCATCTCTCAGAAATCTAATGGTCAACAGGATGTTTTCATTATACTCTAATACTTGGCTTGCTTTCCTTAAAGTTTAGTTCATTTTTGATATTTTTGCCTATCTTTATAAAAGTATAATACTGGAGAATTAAAGGACTGTATCTCTAAATACATATGTGACAGATGCCTCATTAGGCACAGACTAGAACTTAATGAATGCCTTTCATTTGATGGACTTAAGTATAAATTAAAGATGAATTTTCCTGTATAGATTTTGGAACCAAAAAAAAAAAAAAAGTTTCAGCTTCAGAATAAGGATTGTGATGAAATGAGTTTGAACATTTACTTGTTCCTTGTATCATGTTTTTTCTTAATAAAATGATTTTTCAAATTGTTTTGGTAAAAATTGGTAGTTACTTTTAAAAAGTTCTATTTTTTTTTTGCACTTTTTTGTGATGATGAAGAATAATTTAAAAATTCTCAAGTCTTCATATTTATCAACCAAAATTACTTTTATAATCTAATATACATTTATAGTAAGTGAGTCATATTTAGCATGAGGACAAGATAACTTCAAAAATTATTCAAACATATTAATTCTAGTCATTATGACAAATGTCCAAATTGTACTAGAATTCAATAATGTTAAACAGCTGAAAGTTCCAGTGCTACTATTTCTGACGTGTCAGCTGCAGCGCTTTCCTTTTCCAAGTGACCTAGTATTTTAAGGGCTGGACACTGTATTTCTTTTCTTCATTCTCAGTCTATGGTATCTACGTGCTTTACACACACACACACACACACACACACACACACACACACACACACACACACAGACACACACACACTTAGTATTTCCTAATCAGAACACAAGCTCTTTGCAAGCAGGGATTGCTGCTGTCTTCATTTCATTTGCATCCTTAAAAGTTTGGCAAGGAGCGAGATACTGACTGATGAATGAATTAAAAGCCAGGGAGAAATTTGTCCAACAAGCAGTCAATAGTGCATCTCTATTCCTTACTTAGAACAGATCTCACAGACTCACTGAGTAAATAATGACAAACTGCAGTCCTTGACTATTATCAGTATGCAGCAAGTTTCAAATCTGTTTATTTCACTGACCCAAAGAAAAAATTTCTGTTAAGAAATTAATAAATTTCTGGCCATGAAAAAACTCTTTTTGATTAATGAAATGCTAAGTTAAGCCTTTGACAAGTTCCATTAATTCTAGAAACACTGTTAAAAAATACCAAAGTCAAGGGTTTTTAATATGGTGTCTGGAATCCATAGGGATCCATGGGTATATCCGATTTCAAGGAGTCTATGAACTTGAATGGGAAACCCCCTCCAAAAAAAAAAAAAAACAAAAAACAAAAACCAAAACATACTTTTATTTTCAGTAATGTCTAACCAAAACTTACTATTTATTTCCTTCAAGTGTGTATTATTTTTTAAAATGCTCTCCTGAGAAGAGATCCATAGACTTCCCTAGAAGGCCAATGGGGTCTAGGATGCAAAAATGATGAACTTGAGAAATGAAGGATAACATATGCATCTTGGTTCCAAGACCCGGTTATGGTTTACATGGCTGGGTCTGACTGAGTGTGAATGCTGGTAAGTCTGTTAACTTCCATTTCCTTATTTAAATATCAGAATGCTACTAGCCTATTAGCTTAGGAGCAAAGGCTACTATGATGGCCATTAAGAGACTTTCAACATTTACCCTGAAAACTGCCAAACCCTACACAAATATAAGGGTTGAAATCCAATAGATGAAAGTTAAAGCTGAAACATCAAGAGACCTGGTGAAGTCATACAAGTTAAACTAATATAACTTCATTCAATAATTTTTTTGGGGGGAAATGGAGAATAAACTAAGTTATTTACTCAGAAGCTCCTTTGGTGTGTATGAATGTCAGCCTCACATACAGATTTCTGTCATTGGAATTGAAACAGTTCTACATATTTATAAGGATGTAATTTCATCTCTGGCTTTTAGTGACACTGATAAACCACTTGAACTTCACTCAGGTTTGCAATGTCACTAGAACTAGTTGATGGAATTACAGCTTTATATGCACCACTGAAAGTCTGTTATTTTCTTATCATAGAACAATAAAGCGGGAAGGAATAGCTAAGTGTCATCATTTCATCCCCTATCTCTAAACAGGACTACAACCAAACCTGGTCTGGAAAGATTATCATCTAACCTATTTTTAAAAATTCCACTGCTGCCAGTAATCCATTTTAAAGCTTGCATATGCTCAATGTTATGTGTATAGCAACTTCAGAAAAATAAATGAATTACCTCCACATCATAAAACTTTCTTCAAAAAAACCTTTTTTTTTTCCTTTTGAGTAAAGTCAAATGAAAAATAAGATGAAAGAAAAGCTTTTGTCCTCATGTAGACATGCACAGATTACCTAACGAAGTATGGACTCTGTAGAATGTTCATTTGAATTTATATAAAATATTCTAACATCAATCAAATACTTTGGCATAATGAATTGAGAGCAGGTCTCAGTTTGGAAGACCTGGATGTACTCTCCACCTGGCACATATACTAGCTGTGCATCTGCTTAATCTCTCAGTTTCCAAAGCAACTATGAGATACAAGGTACAAAATGATTGCCTATCTATATTAGCCAAGGTCACTACAATGAATGAAATTAACTAGCAATAAACCGGTTTTAGGGAAACTAGTTTTTACTTTGGATTAGAGAAAAAAAGGATGCAAATTTATTTTTAAGCTCTTAAATCTTCTGTCCTTTACACAGATGGGTTTTCAAAAGATAATATTATTAATATCTATTTACTTTGTGCTAGGTAAAATGACAAAGGCAAGAGATCCAGCAGCAGCACAGCTTGGCTAAGAAGCCAAGCTTTTACTGGAATAGGGGCTCAATCACTTCATTTTTCAGGTAACTCTCTAAGACAGGGGGGCTCTGAACTTTTTTATGTGGGATCACCTTTTGGGCAGGAGCATCGTGAAGCCTTTCTCAGCTATGTTTTTAAATGCATAAAATGTTACTTTACAAAGATAACCTACTATATGGAAATATAGTCCTTAAAATATTAGAAGCACATGCTGAAGGTCCTCAACTGAAGAGCTTCTTCCCCTAAGACTTTGCTGCAGAGGAGGCACTGAGATGGGTATGAGTGAAGGAAAATTTCTCATCAGGCGTTCAGTTCACCATTCCAATGGAACCGCAGCTCTGGTCTCTCCTCCTTATTCCTAATCCCTTATATGATAAAAGCCTAGTTAGAGGGTCAGCATCCTTCCAAGTATGTAAGTTTAGTGTTTGTGCAAAGGCACTGGTTAAACTGTGGCTCTTTTATTACTCAAGACCTATGCATGATGCATAAGCAGCTAGGCAATGCAATGGATAGATCAGGCTTGAAATCAGGAAGACTCAACTTTATGAATTCAAATCCAGTCTCAGATAGTTCCTACTGTGTGACCCAGACAAATAACAACCCTCTTTTCCCGCATTTACAAAACAAATCGGAGAAGGAAATGGCAAATTACCGCAGTGCCTTTGCTAAGAAAACACCAAATGGCTTGTGAAAAGTTTGACTGAAGCAACCGAACAACAAACGCACAATGGACTTGGATAAATTACCATCTTATTGAGGGGATGTTCCCTATACCAGTAAAAACTGAAATCCATCCATATCTTCTCATCCTATGTGATTCTTGTAGATACAAGACTCTTTCCATAGATCCTTTATTCCCACCCAACTTGCTATATACTTTTTTGTGGTTCTTTTAATATATCATACCAATGTGGCACTCAGAAATGTCAAATTAACAAGCATTTATTAAGCACCTACTGTGTGTGAGACACTGGGCTAATGTCCACTGACTCTAGCACAGTTTGTTACCACTCCCTGGTTGCCTCAAGGCTAGTAAAGGTTTCCTTTGGCAGTAATAACATTTCATACTTCTTTAGCCCAAGTTTTTGTTGGTAATATGCTCTATAGTCTCATAACTACCGTGTATCTTTCTGGAATATAGAGAATGTTTCATTTACTGGATGTGTATCTCCCAGCGCTTAGCATGGTGCCAAGAACATCACAGATGTCTATTAAATGCTTAGTTACTGACTCATTAATTGCCAGTGACACAAAAAGTAATCCTAATTCTTCTGAGCCTGAGCTTCTTTGCCACATTTATGGTCATATAAAATTACTGTCAGAAGGCTGAGGTTTAAAAATTGAGAAGTTTTTGGGGTGGGGATGGCTTGGGAATGCCTTGGGGTCACTCAAAATTCTATGATCCAGACCAATATCTTTATACTGCTTAATTTTGTGCTAGTCCATTTTTGAGCACAGGGGGTCTTAATTTTTTTTGGATCATGGAGCCCTGGTGGTGAGGCCTATGGATGCATTCTCAGAATCGTGTTTTTTAAATGCATCAAGTAAAATACACAGGCTTACCAAGGGAACCAATTATATTAAAATTGTTTTAGAAATATTAAAAACAAGGCCATATGTTTCAGGCTAAGAACTGGTTGAGAAGCTTCTGACTGATACTACTGACTGAAAACTGGAGGGGTTTGACCTTAGATATCCACTTGAGTGTGTGCCTTATCTGGTATTCCAAGTCTTTCCATTCATCCTCCATCTAGGATCCTCCCAATGCACATCATTAAATCCTTCCTGAAGCCAGTGCTATTGCTCTAGGTCATGGCTACAAATCACTCTGGATGCTACGCCACCACCAGCTTTTGCCCTCCCATCACTGTCATTGAAAGTACCCGACATCCCTGATTCTTCCAAGACGATATTGATCTGGGCTAAGCAGCCATCAAATGTCATCTAGAAAATGCTGGTACTGAAAAAAATGGGCTTTTGGTTGGCTTGCAATCACTGAAAGCCCT
Source organism: Sminthopsis crassicaudata (assembly GCF_048593235.1). NCBI lineage: Eukaryota > Metazoa > Chordata > Mammalia > Dasyuromorphia > Dasyuridae > Sminthopsis > Sminthopsis crassicaudata. The sequence goes on along the minus strand of NC_133620.1, from coordinate 31,304,736 downwards.
GTGCCTACTGCCTGAAGAGAATCCAGCCCCATCTTTTCCTTCTCATCAGAAACAACATTCTTTAAACTATTTATACTAAGAAACTATTCAAAGAACTGCCCATTAAATTTCATGTCATTACTTGAGAGCTAGGCATCTTTCATCTGAGTTTTCCTGGGGGAAGAGTGAGGACATTTTGAATGACATTTGATCTCATTTAGAAGAATTATCTAAGGATTCTGGGGTTTACTACAATCAGTGCAACATCCAGGCGTGCCTAGAGACTTGGGGAAAATCATTCTTCTATTTGGATTTGCAACAGGACAACCTCAATGGTACTGGCTCACCTCTGGTGAATAAATGCTTTTGTTTTATGCTCCAATTATGACTCTCAGAGGACCAAAGGACAGAATAATTTCTGGATTTATATGTATCAAGGATAACATATGCCTGGTATCCTTTTTGTTTAAACAAGATCCTTAAAGATATTTTTTGCTCTAAATAAAATGTTTTCTTTTCATCAACAAACAGACAGAATGGCATCTTGTATTTCACCAGTTCCTAAGCAAACATGTAGATGTGAAGATTTGTGTCTTTAAATCCTTTTTTTAATCCTCAGTTTGATGGTATTTTTCTAATTCAACTGATAATGCTCAAGTTCCTTTTTATATGAGACCAAAACCAAAAGAACAGATAGAAAATAATTGTCTAGTGGCACTAATGAGAAAATAGATAATGTAGAAGGCAACAGATCTTAGTTTTTGAGTGTGCAAGTTTTTATAGATTTGAATCTGCTGTTAATGTTTCTGATACTTCCATCTAAGTCCAGCCACAGTAATGATCTAAGGGATACCTTATGGTGTAAAGAGAAAATAAGATACCTGGAAATAGGAGCACCCCTCCCCACCAGAGCCCTGCTTCCAAACTGCACAGTGCTTTATGCAACTCGAGTGATTCCAAAGGACCTTTTAATTCCCATTCCCTGCTTCCTGCTTAACACTTCTCTGATTGCCTTTCCATGCTGAGAGCAGATCCCATCATTTCTGGGCAAAAAAGGAGGACCCTTTTGGAGAACCTATTTCCAAATTGGTTCATTCTGGCTCTGCTCCCTTAAAGAAAACAGTTATTTGGATTCCCAAAGCCTTCTTAAATTGGCTGCTGTCTAAATGAAGATTTTGGAGGGGAGGGGTACTCAGACCTGAGATTTCTTTAGCACAGAGAAATCTCAGTGAGGAAAGTCCTTTAACCAGGTAAATCATTACCTGCTTTGCAGCCTAAGAGTCTTAGGAGAGTTGCCTGGGGTCCTAGTATGTCAAAGGACTTATCCAGGGCCACAGGACCAAAGGGAACTCAGGATTTCCCAGTCTTTCTCCCCGGTTTCCCCTAGGTAGTTTCTGAAGGACAGTAAAGAGAAAGCACATTGAGAGAATATCAAAGGAAGGGTATGGAATAGGGTCAGTAAGACTGAAAGCCTGGAGCCAAGCTTCTGCAGTGACCCCACTGTGGACAGGCCACAAGGGAAAAAAGGAGGGTGCTTTACCTTGTATTCCGTCTCTGCTTGTCTGCGCCTCGCTTCACTTAACTGGGTGAGTAATTCTCTATTCTCTGTAGAAAGGCACTGGACCTTCCCCTGCAGGCTGCTCACCTCCTGCTCTGCCCGTCTTAAATGGTTGCTATTGATTTGGTTCTAATAATTAAAAAAAATAAAATAAAATAAAGGCAAGTCAGAAGCGAGACATGAAATGCTGAAAAGTTTTAACATTTTCTTTCTTTACTTATCTATTTTATTATTCAGGACTTTACAAAAATTTTTGTACCATTGTGCTTAATACATAGTCAAATTTTATGAAAAAAAATTTAAATTGAATTTCGAAAGAGTCAAAAACTCTAGTCTGACTAGAAATCTAATATGTAAACATGAAAATACTGGAGGTGAAAGGTTTTGAACCAATATTTTAGCTTAGTTTACCATTTCTGCAATAATTAAATTTAACTTTCAAAGATACACAATGCCCCTGTGTATATAGCCAAATAATTAACAAACACTAAGGTTTGCATTCATTTCACTTCAAAAACAGATGCTCTAAACCTAACAGGAAACTGTAAAGCATTATACTAACATAAACCTCCTCTTTTCTTTCCCACCTTACTAACAGGGGCAATAAAGTATCTGTCAAAGCCAGAGCTCTGAAAAAAAGGAAGGAATTGAAGAGGAAAAAATGTTCAAGAGTAGAAGATCCTTGCTACCCACCACATGGAAACCCTGCTCAAGGACAAGGATCTTTCCCTTCACCATTTTTGTCATTTAAGACACGATCCTCCTTAGTTTGCACTTCTCCTGGAGCAGCCCTACGTCCCCTTGCCTTGGTTCACTTGCATTCATGTAAAGAGGGTCAGATGGCAATTTGATAGTGAATAGTTGCATAAGAGCAACTTCTGCCAGTGAGGGAGGCCCAGCAATTCCCAGAACCAAGAGGAAAACCACGTAGCAGCGTGTTTAATAACAGCATAATATCACCTTCCTGCCATAAGCCTGGCATGTATCTCTCAAGACTATTAATGGGTTCTGGGAAAGCTTTCTGTCTAGGACAGCCTGCACTGCATAAATTCTTCTAACATGAGAGGTCTCACCCAAGGAGCCCTTTATTTCCAAAGTGGGACAAATATGAAAACCAGCTTTTTACAAGTTCCAGCATGTCAAGCAAATGCAACAGAATAATTTACTGGCTCAAGGTGCCCCCTGCTGATTGAATAAAAAACAAATTTGAAAATTTAAATCTCTTTCATCCTAGAATAATACATAGCTCTATACTCCAATACACAACATAAAATAAATGTACTTCTAAAAGTCCTTTTTAGACCAATGTACTGTACCATAACAGTAACTGTCAAATGACCTTCAACTTGATTTTATTTGGAGGGGAACAGGATCTTTGTCTAACGTGACTAACAGTGCAATGGCGCAGCTGACCTTTCACAACTGTTTCATAGGCTTCCTACGACTCCATCTTGCCTCCAAAAACACATCATAAAAGCTCTTTGTTCCTAAAAATATTACACTCTAAGTGACCAGCCACTGGAAGCTTGGTGTGGACTGTTCCATAAACATTCTTTATCCAAAGCTGTAATTACGCTTGGGGATCTCCCTATTATACCTGCGTTTCCATTTCCATCATCCTCTGTTTTATTTCTCTTATCTCTGCTTGGGTTTCAGCCTCTCGGAGCCGTATGGTCATCAGTTCATCTTGCAATTCATTCATTGTGTTCTTCCTGGGTGGGTCTTTCCATCTCCCAGTAGTTCGAGCTAGATGGCGCTAAAACACCGAACATTATGAGTCTCACAATTCTAGGAATAAAGGCAACACACCACAGACACGTTCTCCAGACAAGTCGAAAGCGTCACAGCACACTGTCCACATTAAATAAAAATCTTAATGGATAAAATATTAATCAAATAAGTTGAAGATTATTTCATTCTATAATAAAAAAAATTTCTTGGTGGAAAAGGTATTTATCATAACAAGATTTAACCTAAGTTATTATTCTAGAATCAATCAATTTTCAACAAGGGCCGTATGAAATGTTTACCATACCACACCTCTGCTTGATGCATGATACTGGCCAATGCTCAACGCCATGAAAACAAAGTGTATTAGAAAGGAATTCTTTAGAAAGGTGTAAATCCAAGGTAACTTTACTTCCAATTAGTGTAAATATTGCCTCATTTCTTGAGGCATGAGAATAAGAGAGAGCCAGACTTATTCTGAGTTCTGTGGGTCCCGTCTGGCCCATCCTCAGCCCCCCAAGCCCATCCCATCCCACCTGCGCAGCCTGGATGACTGTGCACACAAGGGAGGAAATACCTGCCAATGTTCTTCCAAATCCTTCACCTGCTGCCTGAGTTCTTTCAAACCCATCAAAGCTTCTGCTTCTCTCAGTTTCACAGCGATTAATTCCTCCTGAAGACTTGCAATATTATTCTCATCAGGCAAGGAATTGTTTCTCTGAAACAAGAAAAAAGCAAAACCTAAACGACTAATGGACTATTCTATCTGGGAGCTATTTGGCAGCGGACTCCACGCTTGGTCTATTTTGTTTCCACCTGCACCTGTGATTTCATTGATACAGGAAACTCCATATAAGAAAACTCCATCTGCTCATGCAGAGTAAGAACTGTTCTACAAATTATAATCTTAGAAATATTCATGAGATGACAAGTAGTAAGTGCTTTTCTCAGGGCCACAGAAGCAGCGTGCAACACAACTGAGACCTATCTGAACCAGGTCTTTGTGACTTCCGGATCAGTTCTTTATTCACTATATAACTGTTTCTCAATCTTTTACTTTATGAGCTTTATTTCTTGAAAAATTAATGCGCCACCTTTTCTTCTGTCCATCACTTCATTCACACAGGCCCTGGAGTTTGCTGACCAAAACTACCAGAGGTGAGAGAGACGGCAGCACTGCAGCCTTACGGCCAGAATGAGACACTGCACCTGCATGTGTACACACACACACACACACACACACACCATGCATGTATACATACACAGATACATGTATCTCTTGTTATGCCATTAGACAAAGAGCAGAAGGCTGTTTGTTACAAAAGAGCTGGTGATGTAAATTGTCTGTTAAAGAAAATGTACTTCACTCTTAACAAGAAATAAAGGAATGTGTGCTACTTGTTAAAACCCAACTAGTTAAAGGGGAACACACTTTGCTTGTGACACAAAACAAAGAGCAAAAAGTCCTTGGAGCAATTACAGGTAGAAATGAGACACTGAAGGAAGACAGCTGTTGTAAACTGATCCCAAGTTCATGCTGGAGTCAGATGTAGTAAATGGAGAATTAGGACAAAATGAAGCTGGTTACATCATTCTTAGCACCTATATTCCCCCAAATACGAGTGAGACGGCCTTCAGGTGTCTCACTGCTGACTTGGACACAGGCTGATTCCAAAGATTTTGTGTTGCTCTATAAAGTCTCCAAGTTGTACAACTGGGCCTTGAGCCTTACAGGAATGTCTTACAGATGCCTCTTTCCAGTTCTATATTCCTGGGGGGAGGGGAGGGAGTGGAGATTATCCTGTAGGTGTAGGGGGCCCAAGAGTACTAGCAGGGAGCTTAAGGAAGTAGCCTATCAATCTAGGTAGTCTAAACTGGGGGCTGAGAAGAAAAAGATTAAAGGTCACACTGGGAGACCTCCACTGGCTTCACCAGTCCGGTAAAATCAAGTCATCCTATTATTCTATTTAAGTGTACTTAGAGCAAGGCCATAAGAAGGTCTTTTTTTTTGGGGGGGGGAGCTACTACCCCTTTTGCATTGATCCACTTTCCCTCTTCATCAATGAAGAGCTTTAAAAAGATCCTTCCAGTGTTTACTTCATCCGCCATTAATAACTTCTTGGCTGTCATGCTGAGAAGTTATAAGATGACTGCCTGTTAAAATAGGGACTGATGATTTCCAGTCCAATCCAATGCTAAAAATAATTACAGGATTCTAATCATTAATAATGGTGTGTGAGAAATTCTCTCTAATTTGAGCATTGAAAGTGACTCTAGAAGACACCAGCCCCTTCTTGAAGGAAAGCATTCTATTTTGTGGCAGGTACCACTATAAGGAAATTAGAGAATAGATTTAAGAGCTGATCCCAGAGATCCCCAAAGAGAGGGGAAGAACCTACTTGTCTATAACAGACCCAAACTGGCTATAAAGAAGTGAATTAGTAAGTCCAATTCTGGGATTTTAAAATCTTTTTAAAAAATATCTAATTACCCTGCAAAAAAACCCCCAAAACAAAAACAAAAACAAAACAAAACAAAAAACCCTGCAAAGAGTAGGGTGTGACACTGATTTTAATCAATAGCAGAGGGTTAGCCTCTGAGCTACATATTTCATACAAGAACAAATCTATTAAAATCTTCATCTAGATTGCTTTTAAGATAATTTGATAGGACTTAAATTACAAAAAACAATAAAAGTTATGACAATTTTTCAGCTACCTAGAAGTAAAGAATTTTATGAACATCTTGTTCTCAAAGTGTTTATCAGTTGATGTTAACAAATGTAGGGAGTTCTATTTAGGGGTTCCAAACTACTTTTCAAAAGATTTCTTTAACAAATTAGAAGAGTTGGGAAATGATGAGGTTCTAGGCAGAGATGGAACTGCTCCCTGGGGAAGGGCACAGAGAGGAATCAGTTTAGCCTCATAGCCCCACCTTTTGTGGAGGTCATCAGAAATCCGAGTTATGTCAAAATGCCCTTATAAATGTTCCATGGCTCACGCCCGCTTTGCTGAATCCTTCCTGGGTTTAGAGCCCATCACGGCACTCTGCCTCAGTTTCTTTCCCCTCCCCTGCTCCCCATCCCACATGGTGTCTCTCTCCCTCATGACTCATGGTCTCCTCCTTATAGCTTTTAGGGGCCAAACCCCTCTATGGATTATTCTGCCAGTGAAGGACATGTTCCACCTCATGGGGTATTAGGAGGGAGGCCTGAGCTCTGGGAATAGTGATTGTTTCTATATAACCTTAGAACTGACAAAAATGTTCCCCCTACTGTGCCCATTAATCAGCCTGAGATCTCAGCCAGAGTTTGCCCTGAGGAGGGGCCCATTTGCCACTTCTGTCTATGCCCCGCAAATTCACCAGAGGGGCCCTTTTTTCTGCCCCCTCTGCCCTTCGCCCTGGAGGGGCCTGGCCCATTACTGATTGGCTTACTCAGATGCGCTGTCACAGCTCCCTTGGATCTTGCTGCAGTTTGTTTGCACCCACTCTGTGCACTTCCATCACTTTTTAAGTGATGTCTGATTTTAACTCTTCAAAACGCATTTCATGACCCACAGTCTGAGGAAAGGGCTACAAGACTGAGATTGTCAAGATGGGCCTTGACTGCAGGGAGAAGTCAGGTGTCAGAGAAGACACCGGCCCGCTCTCCTACTTCCCTCTGGGCCATGCTCGCTGCCTGTTTACACCGCCTGCTGCAAGGTATAAATGCTGGCGATATTAAGTTGGCTCCCTAATCGTCCTGGGTATCTTTTACTCTATTTCTGTGAATGAGTAACATGCTGCGGTCTACTTACTATACAATGCGTGCCTGAGTTACAGCTTTAATTTAATTTCTAAGACCATGGCCCTCATGAGTCACAGCCACATTATGTTAGAAGAAAATACCATTCCATTAAAGTGATAGGCTTTTGTGGCACCAACCAATTTGGCATGAATGAAAATATTATATAATTTATTAACTACAACCTGGCAAACCTTTCTCCTATGACTCAGTTCTGGACCAAACCTCATCACTCTCGTTCTCCTTCTGGCCTTCCCCTTCTCTCTTCCTGCTTCCTTCCCTTACACTCATTTCCTCTCCTTTTTCTTACTCCCTCCTTTTCCCCTTTCCATCCCAGCTTCCTACAGATATACACAAACACATACCGTGTGGGTCAACTTTGAGTAATATAATTCTTTCATTCATTTTATTCTGCAAATATAGATAAGCAGACTGTCTCTTAAATCATCAGGGCGATAATTTCAGGGAGAAATTACTGGGGGCTCAATAAAATCATTCCAATATCATCTCTGGATAGGAGCATTTGCAAAACAAGACCACTGATAGAGAATGTTTGGTCTCTGGGAAGGCCATTTTCCAAGACAGTGGCAAACACTTTAAGTGAATACAATTCTTCCTTTCCATTACTGTCTAAATATTCATTGACTATTAAATAAAATCATCTCCATAATTGTATTTACAATAGAAGCTTTTTAAGTCTAAATTTCTTTTTCCCCCCTGAGGCTGGGGTTAAGTGACTTGCCCAGGGTCCCACAGCTAGGAAGTGTTAAGTGTCTGAGGTCAGATTTGAACTCAGGTCCTCCTGACTTCAGGGCCGGTGCTCTAACCACTGCACCACCTGGCTGCCCCTAAATCTAAATTAAGGGTAGGAAACACATTGTTTTATCAAGTCAAACTTTTTTTTTAAACCCAACAGCAAAGATAGTGGGGTGCTCTTTCTATTTTCTTTCTACTTTCAGTATTATGCTTAAAGATCTGCTGACTAACTGATCATAACTAACTGTAGATTTAAAACTGTTCACGCTCGGGGATGTTCTGGGCCAGCCCTCTCGCCTTATGCCTGAGAACCCCGAGACCCAAGGAGCAGTAACCAGCAGGAACAAAATCGGAAGCCGCGTCCTCTGACTCCAGAGCCCCGGGTCACCCTGTCACTGCCGGAGCCTTGGTGGGCAGGAACCGTCTCACAGAGCTCTCAGCTTCCTTTGGGAAACCTGGGATGCTACAGAGAGAGATGGTTTTTTTTCTTGAAAGAACTTTGGATCTAAAATGCTCGTTTAAGTATTTGATAGACTCAAATATCATAATGCAGAGCATTATAGGCCAATTATTCCAAGTAAACACCGAGTCTGGTTCTGAAGAATCCTGACAACTGATGCAAAAATAGCAGCATATAATTAGCATTTTGCAACTAAAGGAAAAATGGGAGAAAGGAAGAAAAACTTTTTAGTAAAAATATCACCAGAGGGGGCGGAGCCAAGATGGCGGAGGAGCCAGATGGAACTTTCTAAGCTCTCTAATTCCCTTTCGAGCAAGTATTTAATCCAGCCTCAAAAACAGCGCTTGAGCCACAAGGATTGGAAATCCGACAACTTACCAGCGGAAGAGAATCTGGAATATCGCAGAAAAGGCTTGCCCTGAGGTGGCGGGAGCAGACCAGGCAGAGCGGGGAGAGGCGCAGGGGGCGGCCTCTGTAGCCTGACTGCTTTGCGTTGGTGGCGGAGAAGGGGACCAGCAGAGAAGTCGGAGCCTGGGGTAGTGGGTACAGGAGGGACACCAAGCCCGAGAGACTCTGGCTGCGCCCACCCAGGACCGTAGGTGACCCAGCGCAGACCATAACACAGCTCTTCATGGCACTGGGCAGCGAGGGGCTCGCGGGGGCAGCCACACAGCAGGGGGCAGTGACAGGGTGACCCAGGGCAGCCTTTCATGTGTATGGTGAGGGGCTCACTGGGATAGTGGAATTTCCCCAGCCCGACTGCGCTCTCCCAGGCAGGGACACTTCAGGTACGGTGAGGAACAGGAGGATTGCAAATCCTCAAAGTGAGCATTTGTGGGAGGGGGCAGCGATACCTTTGCTCCGGTCACTAATCCTCACAGCGGGGCTCCTAGCAGGGCACTTACACAGCCCTCCCGTGATACCCAAGCATAATCACTTCCCCATGGAGCTCTTCCCAGAGCCCTCCCACAGCTCTGCCGTTCCTTGCAGCCCACTGAGAGGGCAAATACCGTCCATAAACCCATCCTCCCTCTGCAGAGGAAGCTGGTAATCTCCTTGCCCTGAAGGCTTAAAAAAAAAAAAAAAAAAAGAGCAAAAAAAATGAAGAAAAGGATTGAAAGCTTCTAAGCAGAAAAAGAGCTGGTTTCCAAACCTGAGGAGGCTAATAGCAGACAGCCTCCAGACAGTTCCCCAAATAACGCTCTCCTAGAAGAAACTATTAAAAATCTGAAGAGAGAATTAGAAGAAAAATGGGGAAAGGAAAGAGAAGCTATGCTAGAGAATAACAATGTCCTGAAATGTGAATTGGAAAAGGTAAAGAATTCACAGGAAATGCAGGGAAACAGAATTAAGGAGTTGGAAAAGGTAAAGAAATCACAGGAAAGTAGGATTTGTGAATTGGAAAAAGAAAATAACTCACTAAAAAATAAATTTAGTGAAATGGAAAAAAATTCCACGGAGCAAAACAACTCATTTAAAAACTCAATTGGACACATACAAAAAGAAGTTAAAAAAGCTAATGAAGAAAATAACTCATTAAAAATCAGAACTGAACAAATAAAAATGAATGATTCACCAAGAATCAGTCAAGCAAAGCCAAAAAAATGAAAATCTGCAGAAAAATGTCAGCTATCTACTTGCCAAAACGACAGACCTGGAAAATAGATCTAGGAGAGAAAATCTGAGGATTATTGGACTTCCCGAAAATTATGACGAAGGGGCAGCTAGGGGGCGCAGTGGATAGAGCACCAGCCCTGAATTCAGGAGGATCCGAGTTCAAATCTGGTCTCAGACACAACACTTGCTAGCTGTGTGACCCTGGGCAAGTCACTTAACCCCAGCCTCAGAAAAAGAGAAAAAAAAAAAGTCAGAACCCTATAATATGTTGTTTACAGGAAATACATTTAAAGCAGGGAGATACTTACAGAGTAAAGGTAAAAAGCTGGAGCAGAATCTATTATACTTCAAGTGAAGTCAAAAAAGCAGAGGTGGCCATCCTTATCTCAGATCAAGCAAAAGCAAAAATTGAGCTAATCAAAAGAGATAAAGAAGGAAACTATATCTTGCTAAAGGATAGCATAGACAATGGAGCCATATCAATACTAAACATATATGCACCAAGTGGTATAGCATCTATCTTCCTAAAGGAGAAGTTAAGAGAGTTACAAGAAGAAATAGACAGCAAAATTATAATAGTGGGAGATCTCAACCTTGCACTCTCAGAATTAGATAGATCAAACCGCAAAACAATTAAGAAAGAAAGAGGTAAATCAAATATTTGGAAAATTAGGTATGATAGACCTTTGGAGAAAACTGAATGGTGATAGAAAGGAATATACTTTCTTCTCAGCAGTACATGGAACCTATACAAAAATTGACCATATATTAGGGCATAAAGACCTCAAAATTAAATGCAGGAAGGCAGAAATAATAAATGCCTTCTTTTCAGATCACGATGCGATAAAAACTACATTCACCAAAAAGTTAGGGGTAAATAGATTAAAAAGTAATTGGAAACTAAATAATCTTCATCTTAAAGAATGACTGGGTGAAACAGCAAATTATAGACACAATTAATAATTTCACTCAAGATAATGACAATTTTGAGATATTATACCAAAATTTGTGGGATGCAGCTAAAGCTGTAATAAGGGGAAATTTTATATCTTTGGAGGCTTACTTGAAGAAAATAGAGAAAGAGAAGATCAATGAATTGGGCTTGCAACTTAAAAATCTAGAAAAAGACCAAAATAAACCCCCCCAATCAAATACTAAACTTGAAATTCTAAAATTAAAAGGAGAAATTAATAATATTAAAAGTAAAAATACTATTGAACTAATAAATAAAACTAAGAGTTGGTTCTATGAAAAAACCAATAAAATAGATAAACTTTTGGTAAATCTGATTAGAAAAAGGAGAGAGGAAAATCAAATTGTTAGTCTTAAAAATGAAAAGGGGAAACTATCCACCAATGAGGAGGAAATTAGAGAAATAATAAGGAGTTACTTTGCCCAACTTTATGCCAACAAATTTGATAACCTAAGTGAAATGGAGGACTACCTCCAAAAGTATAGGCTTTCCAGATTAACAGAGGAGGAAGTAAATTGCTTAAATAGTCCCATTTCAGAAAAAGAAATAGAGCAAGCTATTAATCAATTCCCCAGGAAAAAATCCCCAAGACCAGATGGATTTACATGTGAATTCTACCAAACATTCAAAGAACAATTAGCTCCAATGTTATATAAACTATTTGAAAAAATAGGGAATGAAGGAGTCCTACCAAACTCCTTTTATGACACAGACATGGTATTGATACCCAAACCAGGTAGGTTGAAAACGGAGAAAGAAAACAACAGAACAATCTCCCTAATGAATATTGATACTAAAATCTTAAATAAAATATTAGCAAAAACACTCCAGAAAATTATCCCCAAGATAATACATCATGATCAAGTAGGATTTATACCAGGAATGCAGGGCTGATTCAATATTAGGAAAACCATCAGTATAATTGGCCATATTAATAATCAAATTAACAAAAATCATATGATCATCTCAATAGATGCAGAAAAAGCATTTGATAAAATCCAACATCCATTCCTATTAAAAACATTTGAGAGTATAGGAATAAATGGACTTTTCCTTAAGATAATCAGTAGCATCTATTTAAAACCATCAATAAGCATCATATGTAATGGAGAAAGGTTGCAACCATTCCCATTAAGATCAGGGGTGAAACAAGGTTGTCCACCATCACCATTACTATTCAATATTGTATTAGAAACGCTAGCTTTGGCAATAAGAGCCAAGAAAGAGATTAAAGGAATTAGAATAGGTAATGAGGAAACCAAATTATCACTCTTTGCGGATGATATGATGGTATACATAGAGAACCCCAAAGCTTCAATTAAAAAGCTATTAGAAATAATCCACACCTATCTTCAACATAAAAAAGATACAACTCACTTCCAGCTGATCGATGATGGACAGAAACAACTACACTCAGAGAAGGAACACTGGAATTGAATGTAAAATATTAGCACTACTGTCTATCTACCCAGGTTACTTATACCTTTGGAATCCAATACTTAACGTGCAACAGGAAAATTGGATTTACACACATATATTATATCTGGGTTATACTGCAACACATGTAAAATATATGGGATTGCCTGTCATCTAGGGGAGGGAGTAGAGGGAAGGAGGGGAAAATTTGGAAAAATGAATGCAAGGGATAATGTTATAAAAAAAATTACTCATGCATATATACTGTCAAAAAAATTATAATTATAAAATTAATTAAAAAAAAAGAAATATTCCATACCTTTAGCAACGTTGCAGGATACAAAATAAATCCACATAAATCATCAGCATTCTTATATGTCACTAACAAAGTCCAACAGTTACGGAGAGAAATTCCATTTAAAATAACTACTGATAGTATAAAATATTTAGGAATCTATCTGCCAAGGGAAAATCAGAAACTATATACAAAACACTTTCCACACAAATTAAGTCCGATCTAACCAATTGGAAAATATTAAATGCTCTTGGATAGGGCGAGCAAATATAATAAAGATGATAATACTACCTAAACTAATCTATTTATTTAGTGCTATACCAATCAAACTCCCAAAAAACTATTTTAATGACCTAGAAAAAATAACAACAAAGTTCATATGGAAAAACAAAAGGTCAAGAATATCAAGGGAATTAATGAAAAAAAAAAAAAAATCAAATGAAGGTGGCCTAGCTGTACCAGATCTAAAATTATATTATAAAGCAGCAGTTACCAAAACCATTTGGTATTGGCTAAGAAATAGACTTGTTGGAATAGGTTAAGTTCACAGGACAAAATAGTCAATAACTATAGCAATCTAGTGTTTGACAAACCCAAGGACCCCAGCCTTTGGGATAAGAACTCAATGTTTGACAAAAATTGCTGGGAAAATTGGAAATTAATATGGCAGAAACTAGGCATTGATCCACACTTAACACCATACACCAAGGTCAGGTCAAAATGAGTTCATGACCTAGGAATAAAGAATGAGATTATAAATAAATTAGAGGAACATAGGATAGTTTACCTCTCAGACCTGTGGAAGAGGAAGGAATTCATGACCAAAGAAGAACTAGAGATCATTACTGATCACAAAATAGAAAGCTTTGATTATATCAAATTGAAAAGTTTTTGTACAAACAAAATCAATGCAGATAAGATTAGAAGGGAAACAATAAACTGGGAAAACATTTTTACAGTCAAAGGTTCAGATAAAGGCCTCATTTCCAAAATATAGAGAATTGACTCTAATATATAAGAAATCAAGCCAATCTCCAATTGATAAATGATAAAAGGATTTGAACAGACAATTCTCGGATAAAGAAATTGAAACTATTTCTAGTCATATGAAAAGATGCTCCAAATTATTAATAATCAGAGAAATGAAAATTAAAACAACTCTGAGATACCACTACACACCTGTCAGATTGGCTAGAATGACAGGGAAAGGTAATGCAGAATGTTGGAGGGGATGTGGGAAAACAGGGACACTGATACATTGTTGGTGGAATTGTGAATACATCCAGCCATTCTGGAGAGCAATTTGGAACTCTGCTCAAAAAGTTATCAAACTGTGCATACCTTTGACCCAGCAGTGTTGCTACTGGGTTTGTATCCCAAAGAGATCTTAAAGAAGGGAAAGGGACCTGTATGTGCAAGAATGTTTGTGGCAGCCCTCTGTGGTGGCCAGAAACTGTAAACTACGTGGATGCCCATCAATTGGAGAATGGCTGAGTAAATTGTGGTATATGAATGTTATGGAATATTATTGTTCTGTAAGAAATGACCAACAGGATGATTTCAGAGAGTCCTGGAGAGACTTACATGAAGTGATGCTGAGTGAAAGGAGCAGGACCAGGAGATCATTTCAACAACAACACTGTATGATGATCAATTCTGATGGATGTGCCCTCTCCAACAATGAGATGAACCAAATCAGTTCCAATAGAGCAGTAATGAACTGAACCAGCTACACCCAGTGAAAGAACTCTGGGAGATGACTATGAACCACTACATAGAATTTTCAATCTCTCTAATTTTGTCCGCCTGCATTTTGAATTTCCTTCACAGGCTAAATGTACACTACTTCAAAGTCCGATTCTTTTTGTTCAGCAAAACAACTGCTCGGTCATGTATACATATATTGTATTTAATATATACTCTAACATATTTAACACGTATTGGTCGACCTGCCATCTTGGGGGGAGGGGGAGAAGGAAGGGAAAAATTGGAACAAATGGTTTGGCAATTGTTAATGTTGTAAAATTACCCATGCAAATATCTGGTAAATAAAAACTATTAAAAAAAAATCACCAGATACCTTCGTTAATCCATATATGAACATTAGTATGACTCCTGTGGAATACTTGGTGTCACAAAAATACATGGTGATCAGTACCCTCAAAATAAGATAGTAACAAAACCCATTAATAGGTAGCTTAATATGTTAACTTCAGATTTGTTAAAGTTTGTATTATTTAAGATTGGCTTTTTAAATACTGGGGAGTATCTGCCAAATAGAGTAATTTTTGTTCTTGCTGTAATTGATGATATACTCTATATGGCAATGAATGTACGATAGATCAAATCACAGAGATGTTTCTAGGTTTTCTCTGGAAGTAAAAAAGTAACTATGCAAAACCCAATGCATTTTTTTATTTGGTTTTAGTTGGTAAGACATTCAGAGAGTCCATCCAGGACTTATATGATATTTAGTTTCTCTCAAGTTCCTGGCAAGACCTCATTTCTTTATTCCTCTTTAAATAGCTTCTGTGCTGTTTTCCATTCCCGACTGCACCATTCTGCATTGTGTTTAAGGCCATAAGATTCTTCATATCCTTCAAAATTAGAGCACCCATTCTAAATAAATAAAGAGCAATAAAATGACATTGCTGTAATTTACTAAGAACCCATGATTTGATGAAATCACAGAAGGCAAAGATCTTCTGTGAGGGAGTCATTTTCTAATTTCTTTCTCTCAGGACCCATTCTTGTAGGCAAAACCCCTAAGATGAACTTTTATTTATTAAATTTCTTCTTCATTCCTAGTACTGTGAATTTTTTGTTTTAGTTTTTGAAAAAGCTTGTAGGATTATTTTGAGGAAAATAATTTTAAAACTGTGAAATGCTATATTAGAATGTGATGTTATAGTAGCAATAGCAGTTATTACCTTTTCAATATCTAGGACTTTATCTTGCATCTCCTTCAGGGCACACTGAGATTCAGCTTCATTCAGTCTGGCTTGAACCAATTCCTCCTCTAATTGCAGCACAAACTTTTCACTGTAGCGGGAACTGCATTTGTGCTACAAGTTACAGATAAATGTATTAAAATTGTAAGGAAATATACAGCTTAAAAGGTGTAAATACATTTAAACATTTACAACTATATACTTATTAATTATACTGAAATCCAGTCAATTGCAGGCTCTTTTCCTTTTTTACCCTTCCCCAACCCAACTCCATTTCAGTCAACAGACATTCCTAAATATTCCTCAAATTATCAAAAAGAAAAAAAATTATCATTCCCAAGAGAGTATCTGGCATAAATTATTAATTCATAAATTTATAATAAATAATTAAATACTGACAGTAATTTCATTTCTGAAACTCATAACTGCACTAGAATAAATTATAATTACTACAATTCTACTTAAAACTAAGCTATAATAAAACATAAATGACAAAAAAAAATTGCCTTTGAACCATTTTGAATTCCTGAACTATTAAGATGTGTTTATCCATGAAAATCAAGATTTCCATAGAGGGCAAAGATAGCTTCTAGAAAAAGAAAGTGCTGATGTTGCCATAAGAAACTGGAAGTAGGAATTGAAACCTCTACTTCCTTTTCCCATTACTCACTGCTCTATTCATTATGACACAAGCCTTACAATAAATATCAAACAAGTACCATAATTACAATGCAGAAGAGATCTGATTAGCTGTTATAAAAAAAAAATCAACTTGAATAATTTAGTCACTATGACTATAGCATTTATTAACTTTGCAGCTTAAAGACTGGAAGGTGGACAGTATAATAGTTCTTTAATTTCAAAACATTCTTATGGAATTCATTATTAAGTAATTATCAACATGTAACACTAAAAATTATTAAATATGAAACCTTTAATGATGAGCTGGATTGCAATATGATTCACCACAATAGTACAATTTTATTTCTAATAAAGATGCAATTTTAATGTGAACAAATGGGGGGTAAATGGTATATACCACAAATCATTCAACAAAGAATTTCTTATGACTCTTTTAAGGAAATATATGAACAGTACAATGGAGTGAGCTAATTACTTACCTTTGAAAACCAATCAAATATTCTACTGAAAAAAATAGTCCCATTAATGGGAGCATTTTTAAAAAATGATGCAATGGGTATGTTATAATTCTACTGAAGAATTTTACCAGCATTAAAAGATCAAATAGCCTTGACAAACATGGCTCAAATTGCAAAGTGCTGGTAAAATTTCACCTCCAAATTATTCTATAAACAGTTGAAACTTCACTTTTAAAAATTTCACATTTTACATACATTCACCACCAGCATTGAGTATTATTAATTTTTTTATGGTAGTGATGGATGTGCACATCTAAAATATGTACAGATTTAAGGGCTCTTTGGAATGGAATAAAAACTGTGTCTCAAAAACCTCAATCAATGACATTGGCATTTCAATGGAAACCCATTAATCAACTAAGAAACGCCTATATTAATGTTGTACATTCAAATTTTTATTATTATATCAGTTATACCATATAATTGGGAAATGTGTTATTCTTATTCATCATTTATGTTTAATGACTTTCAAACTCAGTATTTTGGGTAGGAATTCTACATAAAATGTATCACTTCTCTGCTTCATCAGAAAACAGTGAAAATATTAATAGTAATTTTTTACTGGGGATGCTTATCTATTCTCTACCCCTTAATTGTGGTTTTCTTCAAGGATCTGACCTGGACACTTTACTCTCTACATCTTCTCTCTTGGTGATCTCTCATCACTTACCACAGATTCAATTATCTCTACATAGATCTCTCTTTCTTTTCCTCCATCCCTCTGTCTCTTTCTCTCTTTCCGTTCCCTCACCCCCTTCTCTCTGTCATACATATCTTTCCCCCTTCAACTGAATCTCCCCATAAGCATCTCAAACTAAATATTTCTAAAATGGAATTCATTGCTTTGTTCAGAATCTCCTCACTTTTTCACTTACGTTATTACAATATTCTCCAACTTGAAATCCTTGCTTTTACTCCCTTCCAATTAATCTCCCTTCGAATCTATCCATTCATGAACTATCAAGATGGTCTTTCTACAGCACAAGTCTGCCTGTCACAACTCTGTCCAAGTATTGTCAGTGGCTCTCTATTACCTCTAGGATAAAAACCAAATTCCCCAACATAGCATTTTCTCAAAGCCCAACTTTCTAAGTTTACTAGATAAGCAATCCTAAAATTCTCCATATAGTCTGTATTACAAGCTGGCCTCCTTGCTGGGAGGCCCCATTTTTATGCTTTTGCTCAGGTGTCCCCCAGGATGCTTGGTATCCTATCCCCTCTTCACCGCTCTTTCAATGCTCAGCCCCTTTTCTTACAGAAAGCTTTACCCTTTCATTCTACTCCCTTAGTTAGTTGGCACTAATTCCCTTCATTCATATCACACACACACACACACACACACGTATTTCCCAGCAACTTGGGTACCTTGACTCCCTTTTCTTGTTACTTAGTCCTTTTTGAATGAAGCTCAACAAAATCATGAAATTGAATCTGGCACAAATTTAAGTTTGATAACCTGTAAGGCACACTGTTCTCACTTCCCTAATTAACTCATTATCCTAACCTACACAGTGACCCTTCTAAATCTTCTGGACCCTCTTCAAACTTCCCACTCTCTACTAACATGCTTGTTCTCATATCTCACTGAAAAAAATCAAAGTAATCTTTCTCCTGTACCAGGACAATCCATTTAAATGTATAAGTGATTCCGTTTCATGCAGTCTTCTTCCGTGGATTACTCTTTCTACAATCCCCATTTTCTCACATATCTTAAAACAGTCTCCATCTAAAGGCAGTTTCTCCACTGCCCACATTTTCTCCAGGCTCAAAACCTCTCACTTGATCCACTAATCTGTTTCCTTCTCTTCTGTGGCTAAACTCAAGAAAACAGATTCTGCTTCTTTTCCTCTCAATCTCTCTCTCTTTATAGCCTGGTTTCCAAACTCAAGTGAACCTGCTCTCTTCAAAGTTATCAAATTAACTGCCAAATCTAATGGCCTTTTTCTCAGTCTTCATCCTTGACTTTCCTGAAACTTTAGACACTGTCGATTACCCGCTTCCACCCTCAACATTTTCCTTTCTTTAGGTTTTCTGCTCCTGACCATTCCTTCTTGTTCTCTTTTGTGGGATCTTCCATCCATATCATGTTTTGTTAGTGGGGAGCTTCCAAGGCTCTGTCCAGGGTCCTCTTCTCTTCTCCCTCTAAGCTATTTTACTTGCTGATCTCATGAGCTCCTATGGATTCAATTGGCTTTACACTGATGATTCTCAGATCTATTTATCTAGATCTAACTTATCTCCAGGTCCTTTTCAGAATTGCTATTTATTCATGCCTCCCCTATCTCCTATTTGTAAAGTACTCTATACACACACACACACACACACACACACACACATTAGAGTTTCACTTTGTTAGATTCGCTCAGCACACTAGCTTACCAAGTACTCTTATATACTGATTCTGTCATCCCACCCACTTTTGTATCAACTGCAAAAGAGCATCCCAAGGATATCTTTATCCAAGTTACTGGTAATAAAAAGTAAAACAATATGGGGCTAATTTTAATGGCCACTCTTAGTCTACTTTTCTTTCTAGATGTCTGTTTGATAAACTACACAAGAATTTTCCGAGGAATCCTAGTCAAGTTCATTGACTTGGAGCTTACAGATGATTTCCTTCTCTTTTTCTTTTTTTTAAACCAGATGTTTGTCCTCCAATCTCATGGTACCTTTATCATTTTCTATGACTTTTCAAATATCCCCTCTTATTTAACTTGGTATGAACTTCCTTTTATCCTTTTTGTTCTGTGCAATGCACACATATAAAATGAGAAACAAATCACTCACTACCCCAAGCACTACTTCTCTCTTCCCTAATTCTCCTCCTCCTCCCAAGAAAGCCAATTGCATCCTTTTGTCTGTCCTTGGCTTTCTTGGTTAATCTCAGCTCATCTGGGGCTTACCATCCCTGACAACAGTTTGACATGGACTGCCACGGCCTTCTGTCACCTGACCTTGCTTCCATCTTCTGGACGGTTTTTTTTTTTTGTTTGTTTTGTTTTTTTAAGCTGGTTGGTGAGTTCCCCATGCATCCACAAGGATCTCTTCAGATAAATTCCATTTATAAAGAAGAGTTGCCTAGAGCTCTAAAATAGACACAGTGCACACATCCTAGCATACTTTGCATGTGTAGGAGCTAGTAACACGTGTAACTAGTGATTTGTATGTTATCAATAAACCTATTGGTTAGCAATAGAAGATGGAAATGTGTTTCAGTTTCTTGAGATCCAGAACTTTATAAATTCAATGTACTAAGGTGGATGGAATCTCTAGGAAAAGACTCCAGTTTCCTCACTTACAACATGTTCTTCTAAGAGGAGGAATCAAGTAGGCCAATAACATAGATTCCATGTTGGGGCAACTCTAGTATTGATCTTCTGTAAGTAAGCAACTCTAACATCTAGAGAGCCCTATTCTAGGAGGTGAGCTGGCAAAGGAAAACCTATGAAATACACAGAGATTTGGGGTTTGGTGTTAAAGAAAAAAATAAGGCTTTCACTACAGCTGCAGGGAAACAAGAAGACCTGGAGTGCACAAAGAGGTCCATGAAATGACCAAGAGCCTTTGACAAGGGCCAATGTTGTTCTGGACCTTTTTTGTACCTGTGATGGACCACTCTGAAAGGCAGAGGAAGCTATGGACCCTATCTCAAAAGTCACATTTTTAAATTAGTAAGAAAAAATACCTGAGATTACAAAGGAAATAAGTTACACTTAAATTTAATTTATTTTTTAAGAGTTCACAAAACCTAGATTAAGGATTCTGTGAGCCAGGGGTGCTATGTGCAGTGCAAGGAGGACCCAGTGGGGCTGAGATGAAGTTCTGAGCTCTGACCTTTCAGCCTGCTAACACACAAAAACAGTTTAATATGGAAACTGTCTTAATGTTTTAATATGGAAAGGAGAACACAAAGAAAAAGAACATAGAGCCAATAATTTCTCAACTCTAGGACTATGACATTAAGAAGGGAAGGCCAGAATTAGCTAAACTAAACCCAGAGAAAGCTGAAAGAATCTAGCATGGATCAAGGAAATGGACAAATGGACACATTCCAAGTCTGACTGAGCAGTGCTGCACGTGCATCTAAGTCTATGAATGGCTTTTCTTCGTCTGGATATCTGCACTAATTTGGTCAGGCGAATGGACTGTGCTTTCTTATATCTGACTATGAATGTGGATAGATGTGCAAAACGAACACTTCAGTAAATTCCAGGGAGTAAAGCAATGATCTGAATTACAAATTAAGTAATATTAAGGATTTTGAAATTTGCTTATTGTGCTTTTTTGTATGATGAAACAGTTGCCAATTTTCATCCGACACCTGATTAGCTAATTATATCATTTGATTTATGGATTAAGAACCAGCTTGCAGTTATACAGAAAGTTAGACTTTTCTCAAAGTAGAGAGGACAGCTAAGATGTGTGTGGCTCCTGAAGTTACTGAGCAAACACTACCATGTCCAGTGTTCATACATCAGTAAAACCAGTAATTAGCAACAGAGGCCACTGGGTGATGCAGTAAATAAAGCACTGGATTCACAATCAGAAAGACTTGGGTTCAAATATGGTGTCAGACACTAGCTATGTGACCCTGGGCAAGTCATTTAACAGCTGCTTGCCTCAGTTTCCCCATATGTAAAATGTGGACAATAACCTACCTCCCAGAATTGTTATGAAGCTCAATTAAGGATATATTTATAGTGCGTTTTACAAACCTTCAGGTACTATATAAATATTATGATTTTATTATATTGCATGGAGTTGCTTTTGTTCCTGGAGATCCTGAACTAGATGAATTTACCCTTCTCCATGACATCTATTGGAATACTTAGATGACCCCTTTCCTAAGTTTTTTTCTCCCCAGACAAAACATCCTCAGCTGTTTCCCAAATTCTTCGCCATTCTTAACCATTACTCTTTGGCTCCCAGCATGCAAGCAGTTTAAAAAATAATCTAACTGTACTAATACCAAGTTGATAGCTCTCCATCTTATCTATAATAATCTCAGAGATTACCAAATGCCTTGTGAAATTCAGATGAATAGAACATGCAGCACTCTTCTCTCTTCCAGTCTCATAATTACGTCAAAAAAAAAAAAAGGAGACAGAATTAGTGGCACTTATTCTTAACAAGGCCATACTGGCTTCAAATGATCACCACTTCCCTTTCCAATACTCACAAGTTACTCCATTAGTAATCTGTTGTATAATTTCTCCAATAATCAAAACTAAGCTTACCAAACGTTTCTTTCAAAAAGAAATGCCATAAATGTTTGCTGAATGAATGTGAAAAACATTTAATACCACGTTCTAAGCATTAATTAATTAAAAAGCAAAAATTGGAGCAAGAGTACTGTACCTAGAGCCAAACTATGAAAAAAATCACCTAAACATTTCACCTACATGATGACAACACAGCTGCAGTCTACTACACATTTCTAATACAACTAGTTATATAAACTATGAAGTAGCCATAAGCATGATGAAGTGGCCGAAGTACGTGAGGAAAAAAGTCTGGGCTTCAAGACCTTCCATAAACTGGCCCTTATTTCCCTTTTTTTTAGCCTTACCTCTTATCATTTCTCTTCTTTATAATTTCACTGACAAATTCCTTGCATTTATAACTGTCCCTTTACATATGGTGTATTTTACATCTGAAATGCCCTGATTCCCTGAAGACCAAATACCATTTTTCCTTCCCATTCTCAATTAGTTAAAATTCTATTAATCCTGCCACCCAGGCTAATTGTGTTTTTTGTCTGTTTGTTTCCTGGAGCAGTTGGAATTAAGCGACTTGCCCAGGTCACACAGCCAGGAAGTGTTAAATGTCTGAGAACAGATTTGAGCTCAGGTCCTCCTGACTTCAGGGCTGGTGCTCTATCTACTGCACCTAGCTATCCCCTAATTTGTTATTTTGCTATGAAGCTTTTTTTTCCTTCCTCTGCATTATAAATGATCCCAGTATGCTTCTTTTAAGTACTGATTTGTATTACAGTTACTTGGATATGTGTTCTCTCTTCTACCATACTGACCACTAATTCCTTGAAAGTTAAGGTCCATTTCTTCACTAAATAGCAATTTTACATATATAGCCATACTTTGTTTTATTGTGTTTCGCAGATATTTTTACCACTTGAAGATTTGTGGCAATCCTACATATTGGTGCCACTTTCCCAAGAGCATGTGTTCACAAGTGTCTCTGTCACATATGGGCAATTCTCACAATCTCTCAAACTTTTTTGTTATTATATCTGTTATGGTAATCTGTGATGTTACTATTGTAACTGTTTTGGGATACTGCAAACGATGATCTTCTAAGATGGTGACCCTAACTGATAAATGTTGGGTATGTTTTGATTGTTCAGTAGACTGGCCATTCCTTGTCTTAGTCCCTAGTCTTGATCTTAGATCTCTCACCTGAGACACAAAAATATTAAAAATTAGCTCAATTAATATCATGGACAATGCAATGGCCTAAATATTTTGGGCAAACTTCATTGCTATATTATTTTAAGAAACTGCCACAGTCAATCCAACCTTCAGCAATCACTGCCCTGATTAGTCAGTAGCTATTAACACCATGGCTTCAAGACCTTCCACCAGCAATAACAATTCACTGAAGGCTCAGATGACAGCTAGCATTTTTTTAAAGCAATAAAGTATTTTTTAATTAAGGCACATACATTTTTTTCAGACATGAAACTATTGCATTTAATACACTACAATATGGTGCAAACTTAACTTTTATATGTACTGAGAAACCAAAAAATTTTTAACTTATTGTGATATAATTCACTTTATTGCACTAATCTGGAAGAGAATCCACACTATCTCTGAGGAACATTATAGTACTAAAACTTTGATAGATTTAGACTTTCATCAATGTCAACACTTTCCCCATCAATGTAGATTACAAGCCTTCCACATGTTCTTATTTTACCTCAATGTTTGTTTTGGTCTTTTCTTAAACCCTAAAATTTACCCAGCATGTAGGAAGCCTTCCTACATTGTATTAATCTCTCAGGGGTAATAATTATCACCTTGGTCCCTCATCCTAAATAGACTTCAATCCTTACCCTCACCATGAAATTTCCTTTTATATCCATGAATGTTCTTGATTATGTCTAGATTTTTAATAAATGTTAGCTTAAATGCTGATATTAAAAAAGCACAATGAATAGTAGTTTACTCATTCCCAGGTTAAACTTTATTTCTCAATAAAGTATGAATATGAGGGAGCTTGATCTACAAAGCAACATTAAATAGAACCAATGGGTTACTGCTTTGTTCTTTAATCATTAGCAAACTTGGTCAATAATTAGTTACCAAGGGAAATAGGTAAAACCAAAACAATTAAACCTATCTATGGAAGAGAGCCA
Source organism: Sminthopsis crassicaudata (assembly GCF_048593235.1). Taxonomy (NCBI): domain Eukaryota; kingdom Metazoa; phylum Chordata; class Mammalia; order Dasyuromorphia; family Dasyuridae; genus Sminthopsis; species Sminthopsis crassicaudata. Next base: position 31,280,681 of record NC_133620.1, on the reverse strand, counting down.
TCTACATCCAGAGAGAAGACTGTGGGAAATTAATGTGGATCACAACATAAAATTCTCACTCTTTTTGATGTTGTTTGCTTATATTTTGTTTTCTTATTCTTTTTTTTCCCTTTTTGATCTGATTTTTCTTGTGCAACAAGAGAATTGTATAAATAGGTTTACACATATTGGACTTAACATATATTTTAACATGTATAACACATATTGGATTGCTTGCCATCTAGGGAAGGGGGTGGGGTAAAGGAGGGGAAAATCTGAAACACAAAGCTATGCAAGGTCAATGTTGAAAAAATTATCCGTGCCTGTTTTGAAAATAAAAAGCTTAAAAAAGAAAAACCTATCCATGGGAAAGAAGCAGACACTATTTGGTAATTTTCAATTTTTTCAAATTATAAATTAAGTTTAAATATAATAAACATTTTATAGAAAGGACAATTATGGGATAGTTCTATCTTATGGTTTTTATGTCTATCATCATTCCTCAAAAACAATCCTACAAGATACAAAGCAAATATTCCATTTCAATATATGCAAAGGCATGCCGCAATTGCTTCTCCCCTCTGATTGGAGAGCTGAAGGAAGAAGCTAAAAACTGTCCCCACCACCTCCCTTAATACAGGACTTGACATTTCCTACGCCTTCATTTCTCTCCCTGCTATGCTTCCTCTCCATGAACACCAGGCCTCCTCCAGGAAAAGCTCATCAGCAGAAATCACTTCACCAATGGAGATTGTTTCAGCTTTGGTACTGACTTCCCAGGTCACCTCCCCAGTCCCTCAACAGCTGAGAGCTGGAGGGTAGAGCTACAAAGTCTTCCCAAAGCCTTCCTTTATAGAACGAGGCTCAGCATTTCCTTTTCTTTATTTTACACCAGCTGCCCTGCTGGGTTTCAGCTCCATGCACTCGATGCTTCTCCCAGACCAGTCCTCTCCCTCTGGTACCACCCTCTCCCCTTCCAGCTGCCTTCCATGAGTAGTCTCCTCTCCCCCTCCCTCAACTCTTCAATCTCCTCCTCTAAAATGCAAACCCCCAGTTCTAAGCACAGTGCCTGGCATGTTATAGGAGGCATTTAATAAATGTTTACTATTATTGAACTGACAAAATTCTTTTATTGGATAGGTAGCCTCTCTTTTTGACAATACTCTGCCTTAGTGAAATAGAGAATAAAATCATTCTTCAAACTCTAACACAGTCAGAGAAGTTTATAGATGTTAGAAAGCCTCTTCTTCCTCCTCTTCAATGTTACATGGCCATCTCAGTCACCAGAAAGACAACCTGATGACACATTTATAAGTAACAATGTGTGTTTTTCCAGAACTGCCAGGAATTGAAGACTGAACCAAACCACCGAAGAACAGAAAGAGACCTTAGAGATCAAGTTCACCTTCTGCCCAAAACAAAATGAGGATTAGCATGGAGAATGAGATTAACCAACTGGTGAGATCTGAAGGAGAAAAAAGGGAATAGCTTGATTTAGAATTCTATCTTAGCAATGTGCTTAAAATAAGTGACTTAAAAAAAATCTTGTTACATGGGAAACAAATGTTTTAAATCTCTAGATTATCATAAAGATGTGGACAACTTCAGAAAGGCAGATATCACCCAACTTTCCAGATGAAAATAAACAATATAGGATTAGATTACACAATTCAACCCAAAAACACATATCCCATTCCTGGCTTGGAGAAATTTTACAATATGGAGGTTGGGGGCTGAGAAGATGCTGCAAAAATCAAAGTATATTCAGCAAACTGAAAAGCTGATGTCCTGAATGCTTTGTTAAAATGCTCATGTGATATCTGGAATCTCTAACATTGTCATACTCAAAAATATAAAACAAATTATTTGAAAGGCAATGTTTCTGACATGGATAGTCTGGTTCTCCAGTGTCTATGGTACAATCGTGTTGCTGACCCTTCCTGAACCCATCTGAGGTTTTCCTAGCAGAGATCCTGGAGAGGTTTTTTTCATTTCCTTCACTTTACAGATGAGGAAACGGAGGCAAACGGATGAAATGACTTGTTCAGGGTCCCACTGAAGCCAGAGCAGAGCTGGGAAGCTGGGTCTTCCTGCCTCCATGCTCTATGGCGCCACCTAGTGGGTGTCACACTTGGAGTCAAGAAGGCCTAGGTTCAAACATCAGTAGCTAACATTTACGTAGAATTTTAAGTTTTATAGAGCACTTTACAAATATTACATCATTTTATCCTAACAAGAGGTAATACCACCTATTATTACAGGGGAATTAAAAAAAGCAGCACATTTCTGAACATACAATGATGCATCCCTAAAAAGCTGTGAGTAAATCACTTTCTACTCCCCACAATGAATGAATTGGAGCAATCTGTAAACAAAAGTGACAGATGGACATGTTAATACATTCCTATTCCCATTCTTTCCTAGTCTTTCTTAGATTATCTTAGTTTAAAATCTTATTTTAAAAACTAATACATATAACAATATTTTATCCTGGGAATTTAAGTTAGCTTTTAGAGTAATAGTGAATAGAAAAAAGATTTGTTGTACTAAACTGAAAAAAATAAATAAATAAAAAGGCAATGTGAACTAAAAATCTTTATTAATATAATTTATATTTCAATGAACTAGTTACAGATTAAGGGAAAATATCACCACATATTTGCATCATTTAAACTGAAGATGAATATAAAAATAATTTTTCTAATTAAAAAAGCTAAGGGAAGAAGTCTGATCTCCTTCTAGGCCACATGATTATAAACAAATCTACCCAAAAGCAAAGTAAGTTTGGTGGGCTAGACAATATTCATTGACATGAGCTTTCTTGGCTTCTTCACAGCTCAACCCCAAACCCACTTTCTGAAGAAGATCTCTGTTCTCTACTCTGTAAATTTTGTATGTAGCTCCTTTTTGTATGTTGGCTTCCACACTATAATGTAAACTCCTCAAGGAGAGCTTTCAGTAGAGAGACTGTTATATAGTCAGCTGGAACAAGTAATGCTAGTTAATTGACTAAAAGACTGACTGACTTTACTTAAAAAAAAAAAAAATTGACGACTTTCCCATTCCAAACTAAATGACTAAATAGTCACCTAAATCATCTTAGCTAAGGAATTATAAGATATGAGAGCTAAAAAAAAAAAAAAAAAATTGCAATACTCATTTCTTTAAAAGTAAATATAATGGTAAATGGAATGAAAACCAATAACTTAATTATTTAAAAAAAGACAGGCTTCAATTCAAGATAATTAATATGTGACCTTATCCAGTAATTGTTTCTAGATAACCTAAAATATAGAATAATCTTATTTTTAAGAACTTCCAAAGCTATTGATAATGACTTCCTTTAATGGCTTATTTGATTTATTACTTTATTGCTAATTGTTGTTAACTTGTAAACCATTAATCAATAAATTACAATAACTAATAAGTTATTCCTTACATTTAACTGATCTCTATAAATGAAATTAAATATAATTTCCTCTGTTCCAAATCTGGTTCTTTATAGATACAAAGTTACCTTCATATTTGTTTGTATTTTTCATAAAAACTACTGCTGACCAAAAAACATTGAAGATAGTTATATTACCACTTAATCTTTGCTTAGACATCTCAGAATCTTCCCCCCCCCCCCCCCAGGCTGGGGTTAAGTGACTTGCCCAGGGTCACACAGCTAAGAAGTGTTAAGTGTCTGAGACCAGATTTGAACTCAGATCCTCCTGAATTCAAGGCTGGTGCTCTATCCACTGCACCACCCAGCTGCTCCGACATCTCAGAATCTTGATGAGAACCTCAGGTTCTCCCCATGCTGGAAGAACTCAGTGTAGGTGGCAAGCTTCCTCTTCCCATGAGTAGCAATCCCTGACACTCCCACCCCTGGGTTTCAGAACTATCTTCTGAAGCTCAAGCAGTGATAGCCTTCTTTAGACATGCAAAGAATCATCATCTCCAATTCCTGTCCCCTTCTCATTTTGAACAGTAGCCTTAAAACTTTAATAGCCTAAACAAGTCTTGGCTCACAGGTCTCATTTGCCAAGCCTTTGATGTTTTCTGAACAACTTCTAGATTTCAACATTCAAAAAGAAATGTGGAAAAACTAAATTTGAACACAGCATCCTTATAAATTGTTGATCAATCACAAGTACAGATTGGTGTCCTAATTTGGTTAAGATATTACATAATTTGCTTTACTAACAATGCACAACATTACTGACTTATTTTTTCATAACTACAAATTATGCATTTTCTGTCATTCCTGTGTCTCATCGAAATGATAATTTCCACAAATGCAAAAGATGGAAAAAAATAAAACCTGTCATTTCAGTTGTTTGTCACTAGTATTTTTTTAGGTGGTGATTCTCAACAGAGAATTATTTTTCCATTACTTTTTAGTCCTTCAAACATCAACTCTCTTTATTTAGCTTTTCTATGGGACACTACTGCCTACCTTGAAAACCTTTCCTACTCCATCTCCTCTGCTGGAGCTTCATCTAAATCACACCCTCTTACCGTAGGTTCTATCCTGGGCCCTCTTTGTTGTCCTTCTATACTACTGCACTTGGTGGTCTCTTCAGCTCCTGGGAATTTAAAGATCATCTCCATGCAGATGAATTTCCAATCTCCCTTTCCTGTTCTAATTTTTCGTGTGACCTTCAATCTTGCATCTCCAACTGTCTTGAGACATCTCAAATTAGATGCCCAGTTAATATCTTAAACTCAGCTTCTCCCATCTCCTCCTTCCCCTGTAAGTAGCGTGCCAACACTTTCCTGAGTCCTCCAGGCTCACAATCTAGCAGTCCTGCATTCCTCACTATCTCTCACTCCTCTATTCTTTTCCCTTCTTCCTTTTGGGACCATGCATGGCTCTGATTTTAGCCAAACTTGCTTTTTCCTGCCACTTCGTAACCATGATCTGCTCCAGCCAGAGCTGCCTGAACTTGGGATGCAAAAACCTCACCAAGCCAAGGAGTCCAAATACCTGCCGGGACTAAATGACCACCTTGAAATGACATCTGGATGGCCAGCCGAGTGGTAAGAAGGAGCCCACCAGGCAGAGCACCGTGTATCCCCTGAGAAGCTGTGGAACAGAAGAGGACCCCAGGGAAGCTGCTACCAGGGCCGAGAATGGCTATTCCTGGCCCTGAGCAATCCCAGATCATTCAGAATGCAGAACAAAATACTTAGGCGAAGAGCACAAGAGATCGTGCATGGACACTGAAATGAAAAAAACCGCGAATGAGAAAGTTGAGACAAGTGCTCCCAGGCTCCTTACCCATTGCTGCTGCTCCTGGAGCTCCCTGATGGCATTCTCAGCTTGCTCCAGTTTAGTACTGGCCTCATCACTCTGCTGTTTGATGGTGGCCAACTCCCGTTTTATGAGGTAGTTTTCCTCAGCCTCCTGGGCTCTTGTCACTTGTCCCTTAGGACATAATTTTTTTTTTGTAAAGCAATTGTAAAGCAAGAAAGACTGCCTTTGTGAGGTTTAGCTATTTACTTTGCCATATTAAATAACCTCAGAGCATAGCACAGTTTTGGGTAATCAATAGCTATCAGCTCAGCACTGCTTGAGCCTTTGGGGGAGAACTAAATGGGAAATTAAACTGACAGTCAACTGTTCTTGCAAAATTCAGTTCATGCAATATTATTTAGCTGCACATGCATCAATTAAACATTTCCAATATAAGAAGTGGATTTCACAGGATCCAGGGATTACAATTTGTAGTATTTAAAATAGAATTTCAAATAAGGTTAAATGAAACCTAAAAATAAACCAGAATTCTACTAAAAATGGCTTATGCTCATATGATTGAAGAATTAAAATATTTCCTTAAAAAATGCATGTAAATGAGCATGCATTACAAAAGGATTTTCAAAGTCTAATGTTTAGATTATTGGTGGGGTTTTGTTGTTGTTGTTGTTGTTTTATTTTTTAGTAGGGACAGGGGAAAAAAATTGGAGAAAATGCTCAAGAACTATACCTGTATCAATCTATCTGCCAAGGAAGCACTTTCCTATAAAAGGAAAAATTCAGAGGAATATAAGGGAAAGAAATAAAACAAAAGCGATAAAGTGATAAAATTGAGAATAGAAAGAGACAAATTATGCTCAAATTCCACCTACTTTTCATAAAGAACTTTAGAGAATGTACTCTATTAGGAAATTTGAATTTTAATTATTTTTAAGCTATTAGTTTTTATTATTCTGACAAAAACATTCCAAGACTGAGGTAAAATACAGAAAGTAAACTGCTTTTGGCAGATTAACATAAATTCTAAATTGCCTGATGCAGAGAAAAGAACTTTTTAGAAATGACTGTTTCTGAAGCTTCCCAATTACCACTTTCTTCATTCCATCTGGCTCCCCAATCCCCTCCCCTCTTCATCCACACCTCTGCACAGCCCACTGAAGGGCTCAGGTCACATGGATGGAAAGAAGGTAGAATTTGAGCACACATTTGAATTTACAAAGTGCAGTGGCGCTTGTGAGACAGAAGCTTCCAAAGAGGCAAAGCAAGGAAAGTTACATAACTGAATGTCCAGAATGAAAGTGAAACAATTTACCACAAAAATCAAATAAAGAAAATATGTTCTTGGATTCTGTGGTTCTTTATCAAAATCTAGAAATAAAGTAGTGTAGATAACTCTGCTGTTGCAGAACTAAAGATACTTATGATAATTTTTATAACTACTTCATGACAAGGTTCCTTACACAAAACAGAAAAGAGCTGAATTTTGTGGAATTCTAGTTCCAAATCCATCATTCTTGAAAGCAACTATAATATTAGAGTTTCACTGAAATTAAAATACATCTTCCATGAGAATGGCTGCTTCCAAAAACAATTTCTATATCTATCTGTCTCTATGTGACAAATATGAAAGGATTACCTTTGACCACAATGTTTTAAAATATTGAATTTGGCACTTTTGTTATACTATCCAAAAAAAAAAAAAAAAACAAAAAACATTTAATGGAATAAAATTAAAGATACAAAACTGCCATTAAAAAAAACCCTAAGCTTTAAAAAGTGAATCAACTTCAAACTATAGAGTAAGTTATTCAATATATATAGTTATTCAGATTTTTTAAAAATTAAAAATAATATTTTCACAATAATCACGTACCTCAGCCACACTGCCAAAGACACTAAAAGTTTTAATAATTCTAATGATAAATATACATGTGCTGTTATCTATAAAATAATATAAACACATTTGTTTTAAGATATTATCTTGCCCATATACATTATTTCACAACATTATAGTAAAAAAAAAAAAATTAAGACACAGAAATGCCAACAATAAAAATTACATATATTTCTTCAATTATTTGAGTTAACTTAAATGATTATAGCATATTTATATTATTTATAAGCTAGCAATACCCTGAAAAGCACTACTTATTAGTTTCTGCTTTTAAATACAGACTACTAAAAAGAAATTAAATTTAGGTTGGTTTTATTAATTTTCCATTTTAATATAAAAAGTCAGAGAAAATCAGAAGACCAAAGCTCTGACAAACTGAGAAAGTCACTTTCCGTAAGTCTCAATTTCTTCATCTGTAAAGTAAGGATATTTGCACAATCTATACAACAGGGTTATTATGAAAAGATGCATCATGAAATGAAAAATGATACATAAATGTGAATTAAAAATCATGATAAACCAGCTTACTTGGGATCAAAAGAGTAAAGGAAAGATGTCCAAACACATAAAATTTGTTATCGTATCAAAACCAAAATATATAGTTAGAAGGGAGAAATTAATTTAAAATAGGTTACTACTAAATTAACTACACCCTATCAAAATGTTTGTGTTCAGCCCAGTAAAAATAGTTTATATAACTGTAATGACAGAGGGAAAAGGTCAGAGTTGAAAATAAGTTTTTCCTAAGACCTAAAGTGTAAATCTCATATTATAATGAAATCTGCTATAACAGGCAATAAAATTTCCATCAATGACCAATAACTTCCTCTATCCAAAAATGCCAGTGCTAGTCTGTAAATCAATCACTTAAGGACTTAAGCTATATTTGGAAAATTATGATAACTTTTGAAAAAATGTACTTGTAATGTTAAAATAATAAAGGAATTTTTGTTGACTTGATTAGATAAAACAACATTTACATTGTAAAAAAAAAAAAAAGTTCAGTTTGAACTTTTACATTGAAAGCACGCAAGATTTAGTTTTTTATTAATGCCAAGTTATTTAAACAGGCAAGAAGCTAAAGCAGCTAAGCAGCAAATATTGCAATTTAGTGGACAGATATGTTACATTTTCCATGCAATGTTCACTTAACATAATATCCCCGCCAAGGCAAATGTAAATTGTGACAGAAGTCCAATTAAACAGTACTATACTTACTTTTTCTAATGTTTCAATGCGCTGTTTTAAAAGTCTATTTTCTGTGCGTAATCTCTGTAAGAAATAAAAGTAATGTTTTCAAGTAGTCTCAAAATAGAGAAAACTTTACCTAAGTCCAAATTATTATTAATACATAATTCAATTCAGCTCAACAAACATTGAAATGGCATGATGTTTAGATAAAACATAAGCAAAGAAAGTAAATTTTAAAATGTTTTTGCTACTAATGACACTTTTTCATAGGCATCTGCTAAAAAACAGCAAAAAGTACAGCATATATTTCTTCTTTGGAAGTAGAGTATCACCCACAAATTTTTACTGAGAACACTTGAATATGTACCAAGCATAGAAAAAAGCAATAAAAAATTCCCAAGAAAAACTCTCCTATCAACACTATGCAATATTCATAGTGACAGTCAAATTTCTAGCAAAGGATTTGTTATTACAGTGATATAGAGAGAATTGTCTTCCAAGAACATAAAGAACAGATCATAACCATCTATAACTTAGTTTATAAATACTAGAGAATAATGTGAGGAGCAGAGAGAATAACTTATTTTTATCCAGGATTCACAGATGGAAAGTATCAAAAGCCATATATGGGTGCTTTCTGACGCTAACAGATGCCATATAATCGATCATAGGGCATATACCAAGCATTGTCTGCATCAGGGATTGCACTTAGTTCTTAGGAAGAACATCCCAAGGAAATGGCTTTTTCTCAAAGGTGCCAAAATGTACACAGAAAAAGTATATACAAAATAAAAGCCAGTAATTGGTGGGGCATTGGAAGCACTAGCAGCTGAGGTGGGAAGAGGCAGGAGAGAGGAGCAGGAAAGCCTTAGGAAGGATGTGGCCTTGACCTGAGCTTTGAGTCATCTGAAGAGATTGAGAGCTGGAGATAAAAGAGGTCCCCCATCTCACTGGTCCCCAGGCCAGGGCAAAGGTCCAGAGAGCAGAGACAGAGTACTGTATACCAAGCAGGCTTGATAGAGTAGAAGAAAGGGAATAAGGCATAATCATGGAATCAGGCTGTCGAGAGTTTTGAATGCAAAGCAGTGTGGTTAGTGTTTGACCCTGCAGGTAAGAGCAGTCAGAATTACTGAGCAAGGGGATGGCAGATTTGGGTTTTAGGAATATCAGGCAGCAGCATTGAGGATGACTAGAGAGGGAAAAGAACCAGGCAAGAAGGCCAAGTAAGAGGCTGTTCAAACAGTTCACGAAACAGGCAGTGACAGCCAAAACTAGTGACAGTTACTTAACCTGAGAGATGACAGATACAAGAAATACTGCTGAGGTTGAATTCACCAGACCACTGACTTTCAGCCAGGATGGCAGCCTGCACTGAGGGAAACTATTCAGCTCTCATGTAGTCACTCCAGTGAAAGCCCAAAACTTATATCAGCGTGAAAAATTAATAAGAAATTCAATGAGAAACTAGTAAGTCACTTCTTTTACCTCTTGTTTCTCAGTGTTAAAAAGCCATGGGCAATTGGAGACTGTCAGCAAAACAAGCAAAGGCTTGGGTACAGGCAAAATGGTCTATTGCCAATGAGAGTAACCAGAGAGCACCCAAAGATTCTTGTAGCTGTGGAAAACTCTAACTCTATCAGGAGGAAGGAGAGGTGAGCCCCTAAGAAATCCCAGGGATGTCAGAAATCCCCAGATTTGTTAGAAATCCATTAGGGGGAACTTGGGAGGCCTTAAAAGTGACAGTTGAAATCTGAGATTTCTGGCACTGTTCTGAAAAGTCAGAGGGCACTGAAGACCCAGCACATCAACTTCAAGGATCAAGGGTAGGGAGAAGGGGAATGTCTGGTGATTTAACTCTAGCAAAAACAAGTCAGTGCAAGAACCCAAGAAATCCAGAGCAAGAAATAACAGGGTCAAATGCTTCAACCAAAGGATCAGGAGCAAGTACAAACTGGTCTTGGCACAAACCCTAAGTCAGAAATTAAGAGTGAAGAAAATAGTATATAAATTTGTAATAACTTAAGCAGAAAATAAAAGGAAAATGGATTTTCACAAAGATTACATGAATACCTACAAGAAATAAAGCAAAGGATAAAAAAAAATTAAACAAGATCTAGAGGAACTAGGAGAATAGATAGCTTGAAAGAGAAAGTGGAAAAAAAAATGGATCTTGAATGAAATGAAATAAAGGTGTTTCAAGCATTTCTTATGAAAAGTGTAAGAGTTGAGTAGAAAACTTTGGAAAATAAACATAAGAATCAAGACAAACTCAGAAAAGGTAAATTTATTTGAGCATCTGAAGGGGGTGTATGATAATACAGTGTTAGCATTCTAACAGGGAAGAAGAAACAAGCAGCTCTTCAAAAATTTAATGTTTTTTAAAATAGAGAATTCAATTTCACAATTTCAACTTTGTTTTAAAAGATCAAGCACTTATAGTCTCTCCTTCCCATGTCCATCCTCACTGATCTCTTGTTACAAAATGCATACCAAAAAAGTCTCAAAAAGCATTTGTTAAACACATGTTATATATTTGATACTGTGAAGATTTGCACTAGACATGCCAAAAAAATACTGTTCCTGCCTTCAAGGAGCACATACAATGGGAGAGATCATATGCAAATGATTATGTATATGTAATAGGATAATAAATGGGGAAAAATAATCAAGTGCTAATTTTACTTCTGAAATCATGTTTTTGTTCATCCAGGTGAATAATCCACTCTCTTTTTAAACTTTTTTTCATATTTTTTCCTTAATCACATTTTTCTATCCCTTTTCATTGTTTGCATATACCAGCAGTGTGACTTTTGAGATCTGTAAATTATTTCCTTTCTCATTCCAAAATTCCAAAGAACAAAACCCCCCATAAAATCATAAAGTAATTCATATACTACTAAAAGTCTTTTTAAAAGTTAACTTTCTTGTTTAATTCACTTGAGTCACTCAAGGGAAGGGAATAATTTAATAATACAAAGGATAAGAAGCTAGTGAGTGTCTCTCTCCAGCCTCTTGTTCTTGATTTATATTTCCAAATATTCAAAGCCTCAAATCATATACTATCCCCACTTCTTGAGATGACATTTTGTAATGTTGTCATACTTTGACAACCATTAATACAGTGTTATTTTTTGAGTACCTAAAAATTAGAGTGAATGTCTAAATTAAACAAAAAAGTAATCCATGAATATATTGGGTTCTTCTTGTGAACGTGAGCATAAACTTTCATAGGTGTGACAATGGATTTAACTTTTAAATGTTGTCTTAATAAATGTTGAGTGAATAGTTTCTGTGCTGCAATTCTGCCTTTTTCTTTGCAATATCAGAAAGTTTTGCTTGGATTTTTGCAAAAATTGAATTTGTTTCTTGGCATACTGAGGCTAAGATCAAGAATTTAAAGAGGAAAAGGGAAAGTTCTTAAAAGTAAAATAAAATCAATTAAAAACAAGATTCATGCTTTTTGTTTAAATGCAATTGTTCTAGATTTTACTTTTTTCCTTTGAATTTTATCTGTTTTTGATATTTATTACAAATATATGTATGTGTATATAAATATTTTTTTTCCTATATCCAGTACCTAATTCCATCTGGACCAGTGTATGAATGTATGCATGTATGTATATATGTATTGTGTGTGTGTGTGTGTGTTATGAATACTGGTTCAGACAGAATTAAGTACTGGATATAGAAAAAAGCAGGTCCAAAGGGATATATTTTAACAATTATTTTTCATGATTTACATATATATGACTATGTCATGAAGGAACTCTCTCATAAAGATGGTAAAAATGTGCCATGACAATGAATACAGCTGGGGACTAATTTTCTCCTGTAGTTCATCTTGGATAATGTCACACACCAAGAGAATGTGCGCAATGGTCTGTCTCTGCTCCCACCTCGTAGCTGGCACTAACGCTGGCCAACTTGCCCGACAAGGGACGTTAACATAACACTGATGCTCCGTCTCTCCAGTGGCCCAGGAAGACCTTCTCTCTGTTCCAAGGATGGCTTTTCTCCAAAGAGCTTTGGCAGTGTGGCAGGGCTCAGGCTGCTTATTCTCTTAGTCCCAGAGTTTTTAACTGAACTCTGAGTTGGATAATCCAAGCCCTAATGAGGACAGTGCTGGGCTATGGGCTGTCTGAGAGGAGAATTAATGCCCAAGCAAGGGCTTACACATCGGACTCTTTTTCTAAGGTGTTACTGAGCAAGTTTGAGCAAGGTTTCCACACAGGAAAGGCTATGTGTTAACTTAAGGGTGGCTGGCTATGATATTCTGTAATAGACTGAAAGAGCTCCCTGCCTCCCCCCCCTCCCCCCCTCCAGAGGGGGCTCCTCATCCAGTCACAGGTTCAAAACCAAAAGAATTCTATAATGTGAGAGTGCACTCCCTGGCAACTTTCACCTGAGTGAGATCATTACCCAATGGCCCAATGACTAGAGAAAGTCAGAGCGCCACAAACTGCTGAGGTTCATTTTAAAAATTTTTTTATTTATTTTATTGTTCCAAGGCTGAAGGTGGTATTTTAATCAGACCTACTAATTCTCATTCAAAAGAACCCAACTGCTTTTATCACTGAAGTTATTGTGCCTTTGAGAACAGATGCTCACCTTTTCAATCAGCTAGAGCTTATAAAAAAGAAAAGACAGAATGCTGGCATCTGATCCACAAAGGCTTAATAGAGTACCATGATATACTGACTAGGATCCAGTCAAAGACTACACTAACTAAACTGAAAAAGAGTCATGGGAGCATCTTAAGAAGAAATTAACGTGAAATTTAATAAGAATGAATATATGTGCATGTAAATATGTGTGTCAATTTTTATGTACACATATACTGAGTGTGACAGTACATAGAATAAATATAACAGTTTCTTATTTTAGCAGGGCATAATTTTATTTTTTTTTAATTGATAGAGGAGCAATGGTTCTCTTAATATGGGGTTTCTATAAATATCTTTTATATGTTATACTTATTTCAGATATAAATATTGATTATATATACATATATGCATATGACTTCAAATGTAAGTTACTAACCATGTTTGATTATTACTGTTTATTCAGGAAGAAAGTTCTGAGATAAATTACGAATGGGGTAAATGTATTTTTAAATTTTAAAGCTCTTTATTTAAAAAAATAACTTAATTGAATGGATGGCAGGGGCTAGGAAAAGGGTGAAGTCTGAGAATGAGTATGTACCATGGGTTTGGGAACAAGGAGACTAAGTCAGCTCCCTTTGTCCTTAAAGCAGCTCCACTGAAAGCATACTGAGGAGCCTAATTTCAGTTATCTGTCTAATCACAACTGATCCTTGCACATGCTGATGTGGATGCCTTTCCAAGAAAGCCAGATCTCACTATGTAGTCCAACAAAGAGGAAAAGTAATTAGCTGTCCTTTAGAAATTCAACCATATTCAGTTTATGTGTCTATTCATAAACCACAGAGATGAAATTATTCCCCCCCCCCCCCAGTACTTGACTGGCAAGTACAATGAAAAAAAGAAAAAGAAAAAAAGAAAAGAACTCTCAAATAAAAAATAAACAACAACAAAAAAAGAACTCTCATTACTAAGTTCACTGCAAACCAGTGGCAATACCAAGAGAACCCAGAGCTCCCCTGACGTTGTAGGTCCAGCTCCTTGGAGCTCCTCCTTACAAGTCTGACCAGGTTGCTTCCTCATGCTTACTTTAATTTCAACTTGCTCCTCCATTTCTTTAGTTTTTATTGTAGTGTATTCCTTTTCTAACCTAAGAGAAAAATAAAAGTTTTGATTTAAGTTTTCTCAAAGTAATCAGAATAATCCAAATTTTAAAAAGTTGCAGAAAAGGATAAATGTTGATGAAATTCACTGTTTACAAATATGCTTATGTAGAAGTATCATTTTAAAAATCATGTTAAGAACAAAAAAAGCACAGGGTCCTTCAATCTTATATAATTCATCCCATTTTATAAAATAAGAATCCTTAAATTTTCATCAAATTCTGGTATAGAGTTGCAAAACTTAAATTGTATGAATCATAACTCAACTAAACAATGTCTTATAGTTTTTTTATTAGATATAGTCTCATCCACATTGACAAATGACGCTAATGGGTAACATTATCACAATCTTCACAGACAAAATTGAATTAAAAGTGATTGTGGTTAATTAGAGAAGTACTATAAAAAATATAAAACAGTCTAAGGCAAGTCCAAAAAGCTACATAAACAAAGAGTAGATAATCATGTCAAAGTAAAGCTGGAAAAAGTCTGCCCTGAAGATGAAATTAAAAGTAAGGCTAATATTTTCAATATTTATGAAATGATAATCATGAATGATAACACTTATTTAAAAACACATAACTTAGAACAAACTATCATAATGACTCATTATTACATATATCTAAAGATGCTGAAGATTCAAACTTACCCTCCTAGCTAAAATTTCACATAATAGTCTATAATGTCAAATGTTGGTCCTGTTTTCTTTTACTAGCATTTAAAAGGATCATCCTCTAAATATACAGTAAAATTACTCCTCAAAAATTGGCTACAAATTTCATAAATCAATCAATACCCATTATGCAATAGAACTGCGCTCCTACAAAAATAAACCAGATAAAGAAGAAAAAATTCAGTAGAGAAAGAAACACTAACACAGTAAAGACGATGTAATTGGTGCAGATACTGCTTGTTGGTTATTAGTTGTGTTGCAAGTGTAAGCTGATCTCCTTCCAAGAGAAGAAGCTGAAGGCATTTGTTCAGATTGTTGGGAACAGTGAAATGTTCCCCAAAGATAAAGAAGCCAGGCTTCAATAAGAATAAAAGGAAGATCACAGGTAAAGCAGGGAGAATTGTCCTTTGTTAAGGGGTTGGAGAACAGAAAAAAATGGAAGGAAAAGGAAAGCTGTACAATTGCAGGTTTGTTTGTTTGTTTTTTAAAAAGGATTTCTAAAGTAGTAGATGAAGATAGGAATATAATAAACTTTGCTTCTAACAAGTTTTTGATAGTTTTTGTCAGATTACTTTCATACAGAAGATGGAGAAATTTAGATGAGACAATAACATAATTAGCTGGTTTCAAAACCAATTTGATGGCTAGATTCAAAGACTAGTATTTAAAAACTCAATCTCACAGGGATTTACTGCTCTGAGAACTGGATTCTGGTCTATATTTCCCACCAGGAAGCACACCAGTGGACTTTTCCATTCCATCCGGGAAACCTCTTCTCCCTAGAAGAAGACTTCAGCCCTAGAACATACACCTCATAAGTACTCCCCACCCCAGGACTTCTCCATCAGCCTGGAGGATGGCGGACTCTGCCCAGAATAGCCATTTGTTTCCCACTAGGTGGCCCATTCATCCACTATGCTCTCAGGTCATCCAGCCATATCTTCTCCCTCAGTTTTTCCATTTTCTTTTTCTTTTCTTTCTTTTTTTTATGAGGTAATTGGGCTTAAGTGATTTGGCTCAGATCACATGGCTAAAAATTATTAACTGTCTTAGGCTGGATTTGAACTCAGGTCCTCCCGACTCCAGGTGCCCCTTTCAAGTTTCCTTTTAGCACTGTCTTCCCCATTAGAAGCTCCTGGGGGCAGGGCCAATCCTTTTTTTGTCTTTGCATTCCCCCTTATCACAGTGTCTGGTGCACAATCAATAAGCACTTATTAAATGCCTACTAAGATCTAGGCACAGTGAAAAAGAGACAGAGGAGCAAACAAGAAACAAATGTGTACAGACAAGGTGAGGAGTAAGGTGTCAGAAGATACAAGGAGCAGGGGACTGGGACCGCACTGGGACAAGAAGGTCTTCAAAGACCAAACAGTGCCTTTTGTGTTTGGTCCTGGAGGAGATAGGGAGCCATTGGATTGTGCAGAGTAGAGAGATGACACCATCAGACCCCAGCTTTAGGATGCTTCCTGGGGGTGGCTGAGTTAAGGGTAGGTTGGAGGGGGGGAGAAGACCGAGACAGACAGACCCTAGTGGCTCCCACTGTCATCCAGGCTGAGGTGGCCAGGGCTAGCCTGCATTGGAGAGGAGAGGGCATGGGGAGGGGGGCCAGCAGCAGGGCAGTGTCCTGGGAGAAAAGGAGCTGAGAAGGTACCTCAGAAGGCCTGGGCCATGGCCTGGAGGCAGGGGAGTAGGAGGGGCGGGGATCTAGGATGAGCATCTGGAAGGACAAAGGTGCCCTCTGTAATGAGGTCTGCTGAACCCTTAGGGTGAGATGTCCAAGGTGTAGCTGGAGGGGCAAGCCTGGGAGTCAGCAGAGGGATAAGACAGGATCCAAGAATCTTCAGAATCCAGTGGGAGTGGACTGGGTCAAGCAGGACAGGGCCTGAGGGCCAGGTGGGACAGAGGCCCAGGGCCAGGCAGCAGGCCTAGGACCAGGTAGGCCAGGGCCCAAGGGCCAGGCAGGACAGCCCCTCAGGCCAAGCAGGACAGGACTCAAGGGCTAGGCTGGACAGCCCCTGGGGCCAAGCAGGACAGTCCCTGAGGCCAAGAAGATCAAGACTCAAGGGCTAGGCTGGACAGCCCCTGAGGACCAGGTGGGACAGGGCCCGAGGGGACAGCTACTGTCTGGGAGAGTGAGGCTGACAAAAAATGCTGGCCAGTCTGAAGAAAACCCAGGGAAATTTGACCACTGGAAACAGCATCCCCAGAAATACTTTGTCCATTTTCATAGATGTCAGATTAATTAATTACTGTCCTATTGTTTTTCTAAGTTCAAAATCACACATAATTCTCTACATAAATATGTAATAAAGTTCCCAATTTTAATAAAGATTAAAAATAATTAATTGGGAAGTTTAGAAAAGCCTTTCCTCTTAAAATCTACTATAAAGAAAGAATGGGTATTGATGTTTCTGGTACACATTTTTAATAAATATTTTGTTCTATAAGAAATTATGAGCAGGCTGATTTCAGAAAGACTTGGAGAGACTTACATGAACTGATGCTAAGTGAAGTGAGTAGAACCAAGAGAGAATATGGTACACAGCAACAAGATTATGTGACGATCAATTCTGATGGATGTGGCTCTTTTCAACAATGGGGTGAATCAAGGCAATTCTAATAGACTTGTGATGGGGAGAGCCATCTGCATCCAGAGAGAAAACTATAGGGACTGAATGTGGCTCAACGCATAGTATTTTCACCTATTTGTTATTTGGTTGTGTTTTTTTTCTCTCTCATGTTTTCTTTTTTTCCTTTTGATCTGATTTCTCTTTGCAGCATGATGAATATAGAAATATATTTAGAAGAACTGTACATATTTAACCTAAACTGGACTGTTTGCTGTCTGAGGAAGGGGGAGGGAAGGGAGAAAAATTTGGAATACAAAGTTTTTCAAAAGTGAATATTGAGATCTATCTTTGCATATATTTGGAAAAATAAAAAGCTATAATGAAAAAAATTTAATACAGTCTTGCTTAGAAAGTCAAGGAAATAGATTAGGTTTTCCCTCAAAGTCTTTTTAAGATAAGTGCTTACATATAATTCATCACAAGCCAAAATCTGTGACTAACTTGTTCTTGAATTGAAGAGATTATTTAAAGAAAACAAAGACAAAATATATTCAGGCAGATCAAACTGTAAAAAAGACTAAAAATCCTTACTGGCTTAATTCTAGGACTGGTCCTAGTCAGTGTATCAGTGAGCAAGCTTATTAAAAGAGTAATGCTCAGTGCTAGAGATTTTTTTTTTTAAATGTAAAAAGATAATCTCTACTCTCAAGGTCACAGACTAACCAACAAACTATCTACAATACAAACTCCAGTCAAGAGAAGAAAGACAACTTTAATAATCAGCATTATTTAAACAGCCTCAATTTTACTGAAGATATAACATGCTCTAATGAAACTTAGAAAAGTAAAACAGAAATATACACATAACATTTAAAATATCCCAAACTTTTACCATTAAAAAAACCAAAAAAAAAAAAACCAAAAAAAAAAAAAAAAAAAAAAAAAAAAAAAAAAAACACCAAGAGATGCAAACAATACCTACTTTTTCATCTTTTTTGAATTGTATTTGACTTGATAAGATGCTTGAATTAATTTGTCTGGACCACTGTCAAACTGATGTGGAATGACCTTTTGAAAGTGCTAGAGGCAATAAGAATAAATCAAAAGAACTAATTAGTACTGGTTATTGTTAACTGATGCTGCCAAATCGGGAAGCCATGAATATTGGAAAGTAGCCAACAGACTCACTTGTAACATTCCTTCCATGTCAAGCTGCATGAGTTCAGTTTGATTCATCTGAAGAACGGCCAGTCCAACCCGAAACACTATCTCTAAACCCTAAAAGGGAAAAATGGCATAATTCTACATTGTCACATATTCTTCATAAATAAAAAACAAATATGATTTAACAAAATAGTGTCAAAATTTATTAGACTCCATAGTGTAATAAGTTAAATGTCTGACCTTGTTCTACTTCTCTCAAGGTTTTTTGAGGCAGATATTTTAAAATCACCCGTTCTGTTTTACATATCGTTATTTTTTAAATACAAGCTTTTCTAAGGCTTAAAATGAAATTAAATAAGTCTTCCTGATTCTTGCTATTACTACATTAACTTTGATTGATCTACTGAGATTTTATAGGAAGTACACTTCTTTTCCTCAACAGCTAAAAAACACAAAATAAAAAGCCTTTATTAGGAGAGCCTTTAAAACAGGTATCATGATGCTCTTTTCTACTAAGTTTATCTTTCTTCTATTATATTCTTAGCATTTTACTGTCCCACTACTTTTAGATAAGCTCTCCAAGATTTCTTGCTTCAGTTAATTTCCAAACAGTCTTAAACAGGACTAGTCCTAGTACCATTAAATCTGACTCAAGCATTAAGCATTCTTACTTCCTTATTACCATTTAACTGCTGAACTTCAAACTACATTCAATTAGACACTAAAAGTCAATGTTCCCCAATAGATGAATGGTCAAGGAATGAGAACAAATAGTTGGCAAAAGAAGAACTGCAAAGTATTCACAATCATGTGGGAAAAATGTTCCAAATTACTAACCATAAAAGAAATTCAAAGCAAGGTAAGTGGGAAGTTTTACCTCATACCCTTCACATTGGCAAAGATTGAATAGTTGATTTTGATAGCATTAGGGAAAGATAATTTTGAATTACAAAATAAAATAATTAAAATGTCCTTTTTTTTTTTTTGACCTACAGATTCTATTCTACTCTATGGAAGCCACTGATATACATGAAAATATTAATAGCAACTTTTTTTGTGAAAGCTAAGAATTGGAAGAAGGTGGCTATCCACTGCCACTGTTAAACAAATTGCAACACATGAATATAATACACTATTACTGAACCTTATAAAGTGACTCTCTCTCTTTCCTCCTTCCCTTTCTCTTCTTTCTCCCCCTCCTTCCCTCCAAACTGAATGTTGCAAATTATAAACAAGAAGTATGACTTGGAAAAAAAGAGATGAGAACCTCTTTGCAGAGGTATTAGGTCCACAAGAATTATACAGAGCACATACTCTCAGGCTTTTTTGATATGCTGATCAGTTATTCTGGGTTTTTTTTTCTTCTTTTATTTTGGAAGCTGGGTGGAAATGGAGGGGGTACTTTTTTCTTTTGGAAGGGGGCTGTCCAGACATAATACTCATTATATAAGATGACTCTCTGGGAGGAAGAGATGGATGGAAACTATGGAGATATTTTAAAAAGTAAATACAAAAAAAATTTTAAGTAACTGTTAGCAGCTAAATGGTTTTTTTTTTTTGTGGGGGGGGTGGTTTTAAGCTAAATATTAAAAGTAAATGTTACAGGAGAGGTAGCAGAAACCTCATTCTTTATACAATACAAAAATAAAACAGAAGCAATAGTCAAAACTCAGTATCATCTCTTAGTATTATATAAATGACTAAAGTACTCCTAGCTGTTAGTTACATTTATCTCAACACCATCAAATAGGTCCATTTACAGGTGACAAAAACCAAAGCATCATTATGAACTTTTTTAGGGATGGGGGACTGAGAAGTTAGGATTGGGATACCAAAGTAAAATACTAACTTTTTCTTTATGCCAAATTGTTTATTTTACAAAAGACTTCAAATGATTATGTACTTTGCATTAATATAATTATGGATGTAGGGTGAACAAACATTCCAGACAATGAGAGGGAAACAGGACTTCACTCTGTGTACTTCCTGAATACAAATGATTATATAAAAAGTATATTTCCCTGCAAAGCGGATCCAACAAACTAAGAACTAACAATTAATACCCTAATGTGTTGTTGTAACCTAAAAAGTCCCTACAAAAAAATTGACTAATTCATAAAAACAATAACCAAGCAAGGTGTATTTTTTATACACTATAATTGTGGCATTCTGAACTCTATGTCCCTGAAATGTCTTCATCCTGCAAGCTCATTCTAGCCCTGGATTCATATATAAAAAGTACCCTTTGTCCCTAGAGTTCCTCCTGCTGAAAAGACAACACTTCTTTCATCTGCTACTTAAGGAAAGTGTCCTGGCCAGCCACATCCTCATTCCTTTCTAGGCTGGACTCTACTAGGACTTTCACTACCTATGCTCTATAAACCTCATCATGCTAGACATTCCTTCAAGCCCTGGAACTGACATCTACCCCATAACTCACCCCATATATCACACCTCTCCAATCGGTCCTTGATCAGCTTGTCTTTATATGTTATATTCCACCTTTAAAATGTGAGCAATTCGAGGACAGGGATCCTCTTTTTTTCTGCTTGTATGTTTAATAAATGCTTATTGACCGTTCATAGTTCTCCTTAGATGATGTGATATACTGACTCTGAGCTCACAAATTCTATGCCAGTAAAGCACAAGCTTTGTCAGGTAGTAGCTATAAGTACAAAGATTCCAATGGCCCAATGAGAGACTCCACCTCAGTTGATGGAGAACCAGATCATCTAGGTTTTGTTACAAACACTTAGGGGCAAAAAGTTTCAGTGTTAGGTGATGGATGTTTTGGCTGCAATAACTGAGGACTATCATCTTCGAAGGTATGAAAGGCTGTGATTTGCCTTTCTGGGAGATGGAACCAGAATAATATAGTCCTATAAATCCTTAAAAGTATTGAAGAATAAATGTCTTGTCATTCAATAGGTCATTTATATAGAGCTATTTAAAAGTTTCAGTTAGAGTAATCCATGAAGAAATATTTAATTTTAAAATTTAAAATCCTTAAGTAGTAACAGGATAAGAAGGATTTCCAATGGCTTACCTCAGACATAAATATGTCAAATATCCTTGTTGCCACCGGTAGTGGGAAAGTTGTAAGAAAGATGGTCAGAAACCAAGATGATGCATACATAGATGTATGAAAACTCTGAGACTGAAAATGTACAAAAAGTTCTGGTAGGTGCTCCTTGGAAGAAGAACAAAACACAATATAATAAGTCTCTTAAAATGTATCCTTATTTATAAATTGATAGAAGCAAATTTTTTTTTTCTTTCTTTTTCTGAGGTTGGGGTTAAGTGACTTGCCCAGGGCCACACAGCTAGGGAGTGTTAAGTGTCTGAGACCAGATTTGAACTTGGGTCCTTCTGAATTCAAGGCTGGTGCTCTATCCACTGCGCCACCTAGCTGCCCCCTGATGGAAGCAAATATAAGCCAAGAGTATATGACCAAACAACACAGGGAAAACATCAAATGAGATTTTCCCAAAGGCTACAACTACATTTTATTATCCAATTCTTCCATCTATAAATCCCAAATGCTAATACTCTAGCATTGTACTATGTAATTGAATATTGAAATAATAAACAATTTACAAGTCTAATAACATCAATAGAGTATAAGAATGACACATAAGATTTAACATAATAATTCTTGAAAAAAAGAATTGTGTAGTTACTGATATGGGTAGGGACCATATGCACATAACAAAGTTTCCCTCTAAAATGTATATATACCATTGGCAGCCATTTTCTTCAGGATACAACCTATATATTATATAGGCTTCCCCAAGTTATGGTAGAAGAGTTTACAATTCTTGTTTTCTAAGCATTCCAAAGAAAAGCACCGATAATAAATAGCTCTTATAAAATGATTGAACAATTATTTTTACCTTCCTTAGTATTTCTCATCAAGTTCTATTTTTTTCATTGAATACTTTAGTGCCACATTTATACTGGCATATACATATGTAAAGTGGAATAAAGAATGAAAATAAAATGTGAAATTAAAATGTGAAGTGAAAATAAAATATGGAATATCAGAATAAAGAATAACACAATTTAAGGGATAATGTTGTAAAAAATTACCTACGCATATGTACTGGCAAAAAAAAGTTATAATTATAAAATTAATAAAAAAGTAAGAAATGCAAATAAAATATAAAAAAAGGAAAAAAAGAATAACAATTCTACTCATATATGCATTAAAAATAGGAATGGTAAACAATATGGATTGTTGGTATAAAATATTTGTTTTCAATTTGATGGTTTGCATGTCACTAAAACTACTTTCACTCTTAAGCTCATCAATTTCTTTACATATCAGTCTTATCATTAGATAGTACCAATATTATATCAAGATCATCCATCAATTTAAAAATTCATGAAGAAGAACAGAATGGCCATTGGCATGATATTACAATCATTACTCCACTGTCAATATGTTAATAACATAAATGCCTGCAGAGCGTGCAGAGGGAAAGTAAAGGGAAATAAAGGCACAACCACAGGAATTGGGATAACTGGCACAACCGCCATGCTCCAGATGTGAGAGGATCATGGCTGGATTAGCCAGTAAATTTGATACTCTTTGGGGGCCTCTGATCTCCTCCAAGCATTTTCAGAGGAGTTCTTCAAAGATAAGTACAGCTTTATTCTCCATGTTAATATACTGTCAGCACAAAGAAAATGTCTCTAATAAATGACTACATCCTCTGCTTTAAAATACTTTACATATTAAGTTCATATGTTTGTCTTTTTGTAAGAAATTAGATATATATGTATATATCTCCATATATCTATTATGTTAACATTGAACTTTTTACCTGTATCATGCATTCAAACTGGTACATGCAAAGGCCCAATTCTGCCATGCTTGGCTTAAAGAGTTCACGCAGTCTATAATCTTGCATTAATTTAACAAACACACAGAAAGCTTCTTCTTCGGGCATCTATGTTAGAAAAAAGACAATGTAAAGTACTTCTGATATCCATGACGTATATATGTATGTATGTATGTGTGTGTGTTAGAACTATGCAAATTTACTAAGGCTGCTGGTGTGATAAGACATGAAATGTTCATTAAATGATATAAAGTATATTTGAAAAAATTAACTATTTCAGAAGAAATTACATGAGAATTAGAAAACACCAACAACAGCTACATTCATTAAGTATTCTTTAAGATTTACAAAATATTTTCTCAGAACATTCTGAATTAAGAATTAAAAAATACAAATATCATTACCTTCATTTTACAAATAAGCATAATGAGGCTGCTGCTGCTCCTATTGGCTCAAATTTAGAAAGTACTTTAAGGTTTGCAAAGTACTTTCAAAATATTATCTAATTTTATCCTAGAAGAACCCAGGGAAGTAAGTGTAACATGCACTCCTGGCAGTGTAACATGCACTCCTGGCAGTTACTATTACCAGTCTGTCCTAGGCCCAACAGAGTACCTTTGACCACTGACCTTTGCAGTGTCAACTCTACCCGGCTCGCCTCCTCTGAGGCCTTCAAAGGTCTCTGGCCACGATCTCTTGACTCTATAGTTTAATAACCCGTAGCACACTCAAGAACAGCCACGTGTAATCTTAAAAGCCTTTATTATACCTACTCACATAATGCCCTGACTTGTTAGTTCCCTAGTGAACACCTGGTCTGAAGACCCACGTGTTCACTACCAAACTTCTTACTTCTCTCCACTATCTATCAGCTTGGCTTGGCTTGGCTACCCCAGGCCTAGGGAGCCAGGTTAAAGAGAGCTACTGCTGCCTGCAGTGGGCTTATAAAGGGCCTGTGAGGTCACACACACAGCCAACCAGCAAGAGAGCCGTCACCCATTACGAAGCTATCTCAATATGGCCAGGATTCCATCCACAGGGTCAGTCCTATATCCACAGAAATTACTTCTGGGCCATTCAATCTCCTGTTGCACTGTGGCCACCCATTTAAAGAACCCTTACAAGTAAGTGCTTTTATTAACCCCACTTTGCAGAGTTTAAGTGACTCACAGAGTCACACAGCTAATAAGTATCTAAAGTCAAATATGAATTATGGTTTTCCTGATGTCAGGTCTCGGGCTTTATCCATTGTCTATGTCTATAATCAGAAGATGACAACAATTGAATTCCATTTTTCCCTAGAGTTTAAATGTAGTCCTAACAGCTCAGAATTTCATTCATGCTTCATATGAACCAACTTACCTGCATGAGTAGCAGTCCAACTATAAAAGCACTTCCCTGACAATATCCAACCTCACGATCCACTAAAGAATATGCCTGAAAAGTAAATAGTTCAAAATATCTTAATACATTATTATATAAAACCTTTGTTTCTCTAGAAGCCTAAAAAAGAACAAAGTACTAAGCCTTTTATTAAGGATGGAAAATTTCTTGATCATTAAAAAGATGTCATCCTACCTATTTCAAGCCCAACCAAAGATTCATAGATTTGAAATTTCATTAGACAATTCCCAGTTGCAAGTTTTCTGCTAAGAGAGGAGAGAGAGTGGTACAGACTTGGGCAATAAAACAAAAGCTTAGAAATAAAGTATCATTTCTAGAAATAGGAGTGAAGAATTGGCAAGACAAAAGCTGTTTTAGAAGGATCCACATTTGGCAGTGATCTAACTAAGCTTTACTAAAGGGGAAAGAAATTCTGGGCAGGAAAAGCATGAAAGAGAATGTCTGAGTGGCTAGTTCATAGATGAGCCTAAACAAAGACTGAGGGGCTGACTCTTCTTGACAATGCTGGAGGAAGAAGTCTGAATGATGGGAGGTGGGCTAAGTCAACAGCTAGCCCAAATTTTAGTCATCTGGAGGGAGAAACCAGTCTGTAAAATAGTCATCTCTTTGGAATAGGGATTTACAAACTACCAACTTTAGAGCTCGAAGGAAAATACCTGCTATCTTGTATCTACAACTCCCTCACTCCCAGCAATTATTAGGTCATTACTGAACTTTAAGGTCAGATACTGTGGCAAGAAGAACAATTTGTAAGATTAAGAATCAGTATTTAAAAATTCAAAACAAAAGGAGAGCAGAAAATTATGAGAGGATAGTAATTAATTGCCCAAAGTCCAGATTTTTATGAAGGGGCCTAGATTTCAAGGTAGGAAGTCTATACATTTGAGCTTTGTGAAAATATTTCATTTAAAAAATTAATAAAGCAATCTTACCTTCATTACATTAAATAAAACCTCCTGTCCAAGACTATCTTTTTCTTTAAAGAAGTCATGTTCAGGATATGTTCTAGCAATGTCCCTTCTGATAAGTTTTTCACAGGGAGAGGTCATTTTCAGTAGCTCAGAATACTGATCTTTAATTGGCATACTTTGAGCACTGCATAAAAGCTGCCAAACAATTGCTCTGAAATGGTGAGGTATTCCTTTTCGAACAAGCTCCTAAAGCATTAAAAAAAAAAAAAAAAAAAAAAAAAAAAAAAAAAAAAAATTCATTACATTGTCTCCTTAGAAAACCAAAGCACTTTGGCAGTGAGAAAAAAATTCATAGCTATGGTTTACAAGCAATTTTAATCCAGCTCTCTCTCAGATATGGTCTGCAGATTGCCACCGATTTAGTTGATGTCACTACAAAGAATAAACTGACACTATAGTAAACTGTTGTGGCTATTTCATTCATTATGAAGGTTCTAAAATTCCCTCTAAAAGTAAGATGTTGAGAAATTCTGATATTCAAGTTTTATGAGAGGGCTTCTCTATCTTAAATCAAATCCTTTGGGTGACTCCTAGTGGGGCCTCTGAGCTCCTAAGCACAATAACATTTTTACATGAATAAAATAATGTACTAGAAAACAAAAGAAACCATGTTGAAATACAGTTATCAAATATTTTAAAAACAAGCTCAGAGACCTCAGGTTTAAGAACTTCTGTTCAAAGGGATTCCAAAGAAGATAGCCACTGAGCCACAAAGAAAAGGGTAATATTTGCACAGCAAACACAGAAGCCTTGGGGATAAAAGACTCCACCAATGAAGCACATACACACATGGACTGCTCTGTTCTGTCCAGCAATTCAGAGTCACTATTTTTAGGGCTGAAAAATCTTCTTTTCCTGTTTTTTTCCCTTATATACTTGGTCCCAGTTCTTTCTAAATCTAGGCTATGTCTTCATCTGCCCTCTGAAAACCCTAATTCATTAAACTTTTCTTCATCTTAAACTCTTTTTTTTTCTTTCTTTTCTTTGTTCTTATGCTAATGGGAATCTGACATTTTAAAATAATGATAATAACGATTATTATAACATCGTCATTATAGCTAACATTTACAGAACACCTACTATGTGCTGGGTACTTAGAGTGCTTTACAATTATGATGTTGTTTTATCCTGGGAGGTAGGTGTTATTATTATCCTCTTTTTACACATTAGGGAACTGGGGCAAACAAAAGTCAAAGGGCTTGCCCAGAGTTTCCCAGCCATTTGAATTCAAACCCTGTGGATTCCAGGCCCGCCCTTTACCTTTACCTTTACCTTTGTCAACATTCTGGGACGTTCTTTCATAGAAACTGCTTTGCAACACTAATGGAGGGAACCCCATCCCTGTGCTGACTAAATATACTAAATAATTTTATTTCGTTTCAACTGGGTCCCCTCCCAAAATTTCAAAAGACAGTTGAGAGCAGGCCCTGCTAGATTAACTTAGATGCTAGATTAATTTAAGTCTAAAATTATTTCTATATGAAACCAGGAGAATAATAAGCAGTTAGATCAAACAGTACAGAGCCACTTTTTGCAGGCATCTTTTGTTTTTGGCAATGTTTTTGGCAATGATAGCAAAACCATCACACTTGGATTCAATAACTTAATGATCTATATACCATGTTAAGAAGTAACAATTGTATTTGAAAAAGAAATCTGGAAGAATGATTGTACTTAATGAAATGAATACCAAAAAAAATTTGCTCTAGAGATAATAAAGTTTTTAAAGAATTTAAGGCTCAGTTTTTCAAGATATCTTAGAAAAGATTCTAATAGAATGAAAAAGAGAATAGATCGATCCTATTTTTTAAAAGGCACCAGAAAAGAGATTGGTAACCAGAATCCAAATGCCTATTTTCTAACATCTACATATGTGGAGCAGAGCTGAGAACAACATGAGAAGGAAAAAAAAGGCCATTCTTCTCAGATGATTTTCTACATAGCAGGCTTCATCTTTATGATATCCACAAATCTGGTTACAGGGTACAAAGAGAAAATATGTCTGCTGAAAAAATGAGTAGTTAAATTTGCATCTCTACAGACAAATCCAGGCATTATTAAAGATTCCTCTTCAAACCAATAATTTTTTAAAAAGTCAGCACTGGGCTCCTTCCCTAGTCCCCCAAGTAAGAGAGATATAATCAAAGAAGCTGTCTTCATGTTGTTTTTCCCCATTAGACTGTGAAATTTCTGAGAACAAGGACTAGCCTTTGCCTTTCTTCATATCTACAACTTTCAGTACAATGTCCAACATGACTGAGAATGGGCCAGGTAAATTATAAGATTTTCTTTTATAACCATACTTTTAGAACTGATCAGTTAATCAATTACATTTGATACTACTTCCCAAATAGAACTCAGGAAAAAAAAAAGTCACACCTCCAAATTATGATTAAATTTGGCAAAAGTAAACCAATTTAAATTGTTTTGCATTATACAAACAAAACTTAGAACTAAAAAAAGCACAATGTAGCCCACAGAGAGCTGGTATTACATCAGAAGGCATAAGTCTGAATCCCACTTTTACCGTTACTAGTTATGTAACTCCCAGAGCTTCTGTTTACCCAACTGATAAATAAGGAGGCTGAACTAGATGTCTCTCAAGATCCAGTCCAGCTCTTACTCTACAGATGCTTTGTATTGTGCCAAATGATCAAGGACTCCCTAATGCCTCACTCAGCCTGACACCTGAAGCCCTCATGATCTGGCTCTAGTCCTTCTTTCCACACTTTCACTCTATTTGCTCCCTCTCACACTCACTGGCCTGCCCAGCTGTTTTCAAAATCCAATCTCCCCCCACTTTAGGCCTTTGTCTCTATGAGTGATCCCACTGGGAGGAATGAACTTGCTTCTTACATTTCTCTTGAAAGACTCCCTTGCTACCTTCAAAGTTCAGTTCAGGGGCTGCCTTGCTTTGAAGCCTTTGTATGTCCCTCTAGTCCTTTGCTTGTGTATCTAAAGCACAAGCCTCCTCAGAGCAGGGACAGATTTGTTTTGGGACTCCTGCCACAAGTTCCAGGACCTCACAGGCACTTGGTGGGTTGAATCAAATCTGCAAATAAAACTAGTGCACTCTAGATAACACACTGAATGGGATAAACTGAGTGAAGACCTCTCAAGGGAATGTGACCCTGAATTATGCCCTAACTGTGACTTGGACTTTACAACAACAAGTTGCACTATAACTAAAAAGCTGCAGGTGTTCAGTTACCTTGAATGAACATTTCCCCCCTACCTCCACTTCTTAATTAGCATTTAAGTACTTTTAAAGGCCATGGCTTTGGGAATTCAGGTAACAGAATTCTCTCATCCAAGAATATCTATTTGTATAGCAATTCTCTAGGGAAATTTAAATGAAGAGTTTGTTATTTGCAAATATTCTTTTGTTTCTGGGACAGACTTCCATGTTTAGAGTATAAGCCTGGACTCCTCCAGACAATGGGAGAAAAGGTATATGTATGTGGGGGGGAAGGGGGAAGAAAAGGGATATTCTGGTCTATAAATCTCGTGTTGTGCAGTTTGTGCTCTGCACTCCGCTACTGACACCTTGTCTGTTAGGAGTTGCCCTTTCTCCAGGCATCATCATAAATCCCTTTTTGCCTTTTTTTTCCCCCTAACCTTGAGAGTCTCTCATTTTTAACTTGGGTATGAGTCACTATCCCACCCAACACCTTTTATTAAGCTACTGTAGCAGTAAGAGAGACATAAATACCTTAACTTGTTTCTCTTTCTTTTTTCGAACATCTTCCCATTCATTAACAATTCTTCCCCAAAGGATCCAAGAATCTTCTTCAAGGTGGCTGAGATTGCTAGAAGCAGATGAACTTGATACAAGAGAAGAGCCGCTGTTTCTTCTTGACCCATTTACAGATCTTAAGGACTTACTGTCCGTCTCTAATAGCCTAAAACATAATAAAAAATTAACTTAAAATCTAATCCTGTATCAACAAGAACAAACATTAATGAAACTTGCCTCATCAAAGTTTCTCAGTACAGTTCTCAGTAGTTATATATACTATATCAAAAGCAGGGGGAAATAGTTTCAACTCTTTAAAATCAACACAATATGTAAAAATATTTCATTATTATCCGTAATATCTTTTTTGAGATGCTATCATTAAAAAACTTAAAGAAAAAAAAAAAAAAAGAAAAAGAAAAAGAGTGATCAGGGACAGCTAGGTGGCGCAGTGGATAGAGCACCAGCCCTGAATTCAGGAGGACCCGAGTTCAAATCTGATCTCAGACACTTAACACTTCCTAGCTGTGTGACCCTGGGCAAGTCACCCCAGCCTCAGGGAAAAAAAAAAGAAAAGAAAAAGCTTAAAGAAAAGCTTTGGTGGGAAAATTAATTCCGGGTGGGGTCTAGCAAAGAAATAATGGAGTAGGGAGTCCAAATTCCAAAGAATCCCTCCCTCCAAGTTGTTGGCTTTATTTTCCTCTTCAAATGATCTTCCATTTACTTCTTCATCTACATGTTGCACATTATTTCAGTAGAATGTAAATAGCACTAGTTCCCCTTTTGTCTTTATCTCAGAAGCTTAAGGCATCTTTGAGCGCAACATATGCTTAATAAATGTTTGTAAATTGAATTGAGAAGTGGTCAGCATCAGGCTCAGAACCTGGCAATCATTTCATATGTGTCTATTAAGATTTGAAATTTAGGATAAACATCAATAGCTATTAAGTAAAATCTTTTCTCCATAAAGTTTACAAAGATTTGTATTTAGCTTATGGTAGAATACAGGCTACTTATTTTGGTTCTTTTCTACTTTTCAAAGCATTTCTGAATTTCCATGCCATCCATTTGAGAGCATGATGATATTTGTTCTTAAAGTCAATATGTCTACTACTCACTGAGCATATTTTATTTGTAAACCTTCTAAAAACAGAAACCAAGGTCCACATAGTATATATACACTTTATAGAGTAAGACTTAGAATAAACTCAATCACCTGAATCGCAACCTCAAATATTATTGCTGAAAGGGTTTTGTAAACATCCAGAAACAGGCATGACCAAACCCTGAAACCTGAAATCAAACTACTAAAATTTATTAATTATCTGTTTATGGCCACTCTCAACAGTCCTATGACCAGAGATGTTTTCTTACTTATGAGGGGAAGGGCCAGAGTAATTAATGCCTTAGTCACAAGACCTGAATTTAAATTCTACATGTGACACATTAGGCAACCTTGGGCAAGTAAATAACCTCTCAGCACCTTAAGCTGGTGGTCACCAAATTTCTAGATCATGTATGTACATTTATCAGTAAAAAGAAAAATTGGGGGCATCTCCAATGTGTCTATCTGTTTACATACAAATTAAATATACATATTACATATACATACTAATAATTATGTATATTACAAAACTGCAAAAGAAAAAAAAAAAGACATTTTTAAGGGATAAGCTAAAGCTAAACTAATATTTGGACCTAGGGTCAACAGGAAACCACTTGAGTTTACTGAGTGGGTACAGTCAAACCATGGAATATTTATTATCATGGTACAGACCTGAGACAGGAAGATCATAGTCCACATGAAAGAAGTGAAGAGTGAAAGGTGGCTGTCTAAACAGACTTCCCCATACCTGGCTCTAGCAAAGCCCTAGAGTTTACACAAGACCAAATGTGATCGAGAAATCACGAGAAACTAAAGTTACTGATATCTGCATTATTATCTAAGAATTCAGACCTAGGCTACCAAGTCCAAGGAAATTGGGCTCTTCAAGCAGCTAGACAAAGGACATTAACAATACCAAAAGTAAAGAGTTTCTCTGAGAAGCAGCAGCAAGAAAACAACAGAAAACCACAGGACCAGACAGACATTAGGCCCAACAGCTCTAAGACTGAGCCTCCAGAAGAAGCCCTGAAGATCCAGGGCCCCAAATTTCCCATATTTCGAAGGCCCAACCCTGAAAGGAAGAAGTCAGCACATTAACCCCACCCAAAAGTATAGAAAGAGGGTAGGGTCTGGCCCCAATTTAGTAACAAAGCTGGAGAAAGGAAAATAATCAAAGTAAACACCATCCAATATGAAAATTTATTACAAACCGATTCCAAAACAATTTCAAGTAAACAAAGGGAAAAAAAATGTGTTTTTCTTTTATATGAATTCCAAAGAGAAATAAAGCAAGAAAAAAATTTAGATGAATAAACCTCTTAAGAAAAGAATTAGGAGAATAAGTAGCTTAGAAGAGAAAGTAAATTTTACTCATGGAATAGATTATCTATAAACTAGAGAACAGACAGCAATTAATGATATCATGAGAAAACAAGAAGTAACAAAATAAAATAAAAGGAATTTTTAAAAAAGAGAAGAAAATGTATAAAATATCTGATGTTAAAAACAACTAACTGGGAAATGAGGTTAAGAAAATTTTAATTCATCACTAGATTTCCTGAAATGATGTTTTAAAAGAAACCTAGACATTATATTTTAAGAACTAAAATATAAAAACTACTCAGACATTAGAACTACAGGGCAACATGAAGATAGAAATAATCCACGAAGAGCATTCTAAAAGGAACTCCAAAAGGAAGGCATAGGAATGTCATAACAAAATCCAGAGGTCCCACGTCAAGGAATAAATACTGCAGGTACACAGAGAGTACTTGTCAAGTACAGTCACAAATATAGTCACAAACTGCAATCAGGACTTGGAAGCATCTATTAAAAACCATTTTTTAAAATCTTAGAATAAAATATCCTAAAAAAAAAAAAAAAAAAAAGAAGGCTTACACAGGGGAAACTTATCCTGCAAAGTATAATAATCCTAAAAAGGGGAAAAAGAAAAAAGGTTCTTTAATGGTACAGAGAATTTTAGCTTTTCTGATCAAAAGACCAGAGCTGAATATGAACAAATTTTCTATGAGAACCTTAATATTTTCAAAGGATACTAAAGGAATTAATGTAATTTTATTTTAATCTTTTTTCTGGAATTAATGTTAAAGAAACAGATTCTGGGAGAGGAGTCAGGAAGACCTCAGTTCAAATCACCTCATACACTAGCCATGTAACCCTGGCAAATCCAAATATCTATCTGCCTCAGTTTCCTCATCTATGAAATGGGAATAGTAATAGCATATACCCATTAGTATTGTTTTGAGGATTAAATGAGATATTTATGAAGTAATTTATAAAACTTAAAGACAGCTACATAAATGCTTAAGATTTATTGTTGTTGTTAATAAAACAAAGAAACTGACCAAAGATGTTTAATTATGCTTACAATACAAGGGGTCCCCCCCCCACTTTTTCTTTCAGTTTTTGAGAAATAATTAGGTGGAGATTATTATTAATGGAGAAACGTGCCTTAGAAAACAGAAGGAAATTCAGAAAGGTGCACAGCTTTGAAAGTAATGTGTAGAAATTATTATTATTACTTGTTTCTTATCAAATAATATAAAATACAGATTCATGATTTCACGTGGAATCTGTGTCCTGTTAAAAATTTTATTGATGTTTTAAGTTTACAGAATACACAAAAAAGAAGTAAAAATAGGTATAGATTCTCATCTCATTTTTGGATCCAAGTCTGGTTATAATGATGTTAACAGAGGTAACAAATAGAAAGAAGAGATGCTGGTAAGGGGAAGACAGCTAGTGCAAACAGAACCACCTAAAAAAAGATTAATATAAAGTAAGTGAAAGAATATAATACTATGTTTACAAAAGAAGAGGGATTAAAAAATTAATAATGTATTAAAAAGTGTTTGGGAAGAGGAAATATAAATCTAGAACTCTTCTAATATTAAATATGAATATATGGAACAACCCAATAAAACAAAAGTGGAAGACTGGATAAGAAAATAAACCTCTACAATCTGTTACTTGTAAGAAAAACATTTAAAAACCAAAGATATACCAAAAAACAAAATTGAGGGGATGAAAAAAGATCTGCCAGATGAATCCAAAAAAAGTAGGAATTGCAATCATGCTGACAAAGCAAAAATAAACATTAAAAAAGGGGAGGGGGATTACTAAGGAAATTACAATATGCTGGAAAATAACCATATAGGCAAAAAAACTCCAATATTAATTTTTAAAAATTATGTTCCAAATGGCTTAAAGCATTCAATTCATAAACATCATCTGAGCGACAAGATTTAAAAAAAAATTATATGTAGTAACAGAATTCAATAACCGTCTCTCAGAAAACTATAGGCTTATATTATTCATAAATGACTCCAAAATTTTAAACAAAATCCTGCCAAAGAGTCTACAGTAACTTATCTAAGAAATCATTTATTACCCTCCAGTGGAATTTATACCAGGGATGTAATTACAGTTTAGCACTAGGAAAACAATCAACATAATT
The DNA here is from genome assembly GCF_048593235.1 of Sminthopsis crassicaudata. Taxonomy (NCBI): domain Eukaryota; kingdom Metazoa; phylum Chordata; class Mammalia; order Dasyuromorphia; family Dasyuridae; genus Sminthopsis; species Sminthopsis crassicaudata. The sequence goes on along the minus strand of NC_133620.1, from coordinate 31,246,663 downwards.
AATCATGTTGAAAACTAAAACATCAAAAAACATATGCTTTTTAATGTAAAAAACCCTACAAAGTATAAGAATAGAAAGATTTTTTAAAATATATCATAAATGTACCTAATTAAAATCAAAAGCAAGCATCACATGCAATGGGGATACATTAGAACTCTTTCTAATAAAAACAGGAGTGAAGCAAGGATGCCCACCCTCTTTACTATTACTTGATATAGTTCTAGAAATGCTAGTGACAGTAATGACAAGAAAAAGAAATTAAAGTAAAGAGGAGTTAAAATTATCCCTATTTGATGATGAGATGATAATTTAGTTAGAAAATCCTAGGTTACAAAATGAATCCTTAGAAATCATCAGCATTTCTATACAATTAAAAAAAACAAACCAAGAAGCAATAACAGAAAGGGAAATCTTATTCCAAATAAAAATAAAATGCACAAAGAATCTGGGGATCAGTCTATTACAGCACACAAAAGACAAGGGTAGAATCAATTACAAAGATTTAAACAACTTAAATAACAACAACAACAAAAAAAAAAAATCAGGTAGCATTTCTGTAATATCATAGGTATTACACAGCATAGGTCAAGCATTCCGATTACTACTGTAATGGTTTGTACTACTGCTTTCCTTTCTTCCAATCCCTCAAATATCACATATGCATCATCTTAAAAAAAACAAAACAAAACCAAAAAAAACACAGATATTAAAATGTAGTCAGTTCATTTTTTCATGATGAAGCACAGGTCTGGATACCTCTACTCTAGCCCAGAAGAACTCCTAGCTACCCCGTTCTCGCATGACCATATTATGGCAAGCCATTCTGCTAGATTTCAGGTTTCTCATTTGTAAAATGAGGAAATGAACTCAATGATCCTCTTCAACCCTAAATTTCTTCTATATTTTGCTCCTCAAGAAGAAAAAGTCTTTGGGATAGAAAATGTCACTTGCCTCCATAAAAAAAATCGTGGAGACTGAATGGTGATTGAAGCATACTATTTTCACTTCTTTTATTTTTTTTTTTTCTTTTTTTGTGGTTTTGCCCTTTTGTTCTGATTTTTCTTTCACAACATGACTCATATGGAAACATGTTTAAAATTATTGTACATGTATAATCTATAACAGATTGTTTGCTATCTTGGGGAGGAAGAAGGGAAGGGAGGGAGGGAAAAAAAATTTAGAACTTGGAATCTTACAAAAGTGAATGTTGAAAACTATCTTTACATATAATTGGAAAAAATAAAATATTATTCAGTTGGGAATAGGGGGGAGAAGCACATCCCTGGGTCTCAGAGGCAGAAATAACATGACTGAGCAGCCCTTTGCGTCCCAGGCACTCCTAGGATGGCCCCTCAAACAGGACCACCTGACCAGCTCTGTTCCCGCACCCGTAACCCTCACACTCTTCACTTTAGAGCAGTTTGCAGCCACTGTACTGCCTGGGCTGGAAACTTGCTCTTCAGAGCCCAGGATAGTAATGGGGAAAGGGAGAGGAAGAGAAAAAATAGAAGAGAAAGGAGAGGAAATTTATTTTGAAGGCACATAATGCACGCTAATCATAAACTCTTTGAAGGCAAAATCAATTTCCCACAATCTCCCTAGCATAGTAAACTTTTCAAATTAAGCACTAATTAATTCTCATCAATTATATAACAATTTATATGTTTCTTACCAAATAAGCAATTCACAACCCATTTCTCCCTACAATAATCAGCTGATATGGAATACACTTCAGAATTTGGATCTCGACAGACTTCTTATTTCTAATATGACTAATTATGATAATTTCTTATATTTACAGAGTGCCTACTCCATGCCAGGTGCTATGCTAACTGCTATACAAAATACAGTCTCATCTGAGCCACATAACAAACCTGGAAGGAAGGTACTCTTATCCCTATTTAACATAAGGAGGCTGAAGCACACAGAGGCTAAGTATCTGAGGTCAGAATTGAACTAAGTCAGGCTACCTAATAATAGAGTGAATATTCATAAACTGGAGAGTCCAATAGGAGCAGTCCTGGATGGAATCTTTGCACTTGCCTTCAGTGCCCCAGAGCCTTTTCCTCAAAACTTCCAGCCAATACTCACTCCTAACAATGCTGATGCCTTTCCCTCCATCTCTACCCACTCAAGAGGCTCACAGGACCAACCCCTTTTCCTTCTTTTTTCCCCCACTTCCTATTGGAGGACCACCAAGCATTCTACCCTTCCAACATCCCCAAAGACATCGTCCTTAGACATGGTCTTCCTCGATTAGGGTAAGAGCTCCTTGAAAGCAAGTGTTCTTATTTACAAAAGGAAGTTTCTATTGACATCTTTGGTTTTATAATTGTCTCAATATTCCACTAGTATTCCCATCACTTAACAGAATACATGATACATTAGCATTTAATAAAGTTTTCCATTGATTCATTCCTGGTGAAGGCCCTCCTAAAATCCTGATCATACAATCTCACCTTCTAAAAAGCTATTTTACTCCTACCATGTCAGGCAAACATTGAAAGGGCCCCACCTTGGGCTTCACCATCTCATTAGAACTTTACTAGAAGAGGGAGCCAAAACGGTGGAGTAAAGGCAGGACCTCTCCTGAACTCTCCCCCAAACCCCTGAAATACTAAACAAATTCTAGAGCACAAGAACCCATAGAAAAACAGGGTGAAACTGTTCAAGCCCAGGACAATGTAAAAGATGTGCAGGAAAGCTCTGTCTCACCTGAGTGAGAGTAGAGCATAGTCTAGCACAGGTTGCACTAGAACAGACTTAAAACAGGAGTAGGCCTTAATAGCCACGGAAGCAGCAGCAGCACTGGCAGTTTCTATAGCTCTCGGCCCAGAGATTATAGTACTGAGGCAGGACTCTGGAGTAGCAATCTCAGGGCAAGAAGGAGCACTAGGACGCAGAAGCTTGCAGCCCCAGAGGATCAGGGACCCTCCCCACTGTTCCAAGGCAGAAAAGAGTGCTTGTGGCTGCTCACAGGCCAGAGCATAAGCCAGAAGAGTGGTAAACATACCTCTCCGTAGATCACACTGCCTTAGGAGAACTGAAAATTTACAGTCTCTCAATCTATCTTTGAAAACAGCTGCACAAAATCTATGAAACTTCCACCCGAGGGAGCAGGGCCCTACTTTAATAACGAATTAAAAATCAAGTAACAGGCTGAGAAACTGAGTCAACACTCAGAAAAAGATTCGGACCATAAAAAATTACCATGGTAACAAGGAAGAACAAAATACATTCAGAAGATAACAAAGTCAAAGCTTCTATATCCGAAGACATCAAAGAAACTATGAATTGGTTTCAGGCTATGAAAGAGCTCAAAGGGGATTTTGAAAACCAAATAAAAGAGGTAGGGAAAACTTGGAAAAAGAAATGAGAATGATGCATGAAAAGTAAGTCAATAGTTTAGTAAAGGATGTAGAAAAAAATTAAGAAAATAAAAACAAACTATACTAAAAGTCCTTATTTCCAATAAGGAAAAGAAAGCCTTGAAAAACAAAATTGGCCAAATGGAAAGAGAAGCACAAAAATTAACTGATGAAAAAAGCTCTTTAAAATTGGCTAAATAGGGAAAGAAATCTACTTATGGAAAAAAAAAAAAAACCTTAAAAGTAGAACTGGAGAAATGGAAGAAGAGGTACAAAAACTCATTGAAGAAAAATTCCTTAAAAATTAGAATTGAGCAAAAAGGAAATTAGTGACTTTATAAGAACTCAGAAAACAATAAAATAAAACCCAAAAAGTGAAAAAATATCTGATAATGTGAAATATCTCAAAGGAAAAACAAATGACCTGAAATATTGATCCAAGAGAAATGATTTAAGAATTATTGAACTGCTTTAAAGTCACAACCTAAAAAAAGAGAGAGAGAGAGAGAGAGAAAGAAATAGCCTAGACATTATCTTTCAAGAAATTGTCAAAGAAAACTGCCCTGAAATTCTAGAACCAAAGAGTAAAGTAGAAATTGAAAGAACCAATCCATCATCATCCAAAAGAGACCCCAAAATAAAATTCTCCACGAATACTACACCTAAATTCTAGAATTCCCAGGTCAAGGAGATATTGCAACAATATTGAACAATTCAAGTGTTGTAGAACCACAGTCAGGATAACAAAATTTAGCAGCTTCTACATTAAAGGCTTGGAATATGATATTCTGGAGGCAAAGGAGCTAGTATTACAACCAAAAATCACTTATCCAGAAAAAAACCTGAATTTCCTTGGGGGGGGGGGGGGGAATTAACATTCAATAAAATAAATGACTTTCAAGAATTCTTAATAAAAAGATCAGAACTGAATAGAAAATTAGACTTTTCAAATACTAGATTCCAAAGAATCATAAAAAAGGTGAACAGGAAAGGAAGGAGAAATATAAAGGGCTTAATACTGTTTCCATTCCTACATAGGACAATAATACTTGTAACTCATAAGAACTTTTGTCATTATTAGGGCAGTTAGGAGTATAGAGAGGCACAGGTGTTACTTGAATGAGAAGGGATGATATTTTAAAAATAATAAATTAAAGGGTTAGAGAAGAATGCATTAGGGGAAAGGAGAGGTAGAATGGGATAAATTATCACTCATAAAAGAGACAAGAAAAAGCTTTTACAATAGAGAAGAGGAGGGGTAATTAGAATTGGCTCAAAGATGGAATAACAAACATATTCAATTTAGTACAGAAATCTATCTTACTCTACAGGAAAGTAGAAAGGAAAAATTATGAGATAAGTGGGGAGAAAGGGGGGGAGAAAAGAGTGGAGGGAGGAAACGTTGTATAAGGGAGAATTGATAGAAAGTAGGCTTGACTGAGGAAGGGACAGTAGTCAGAAGCAAAACCCTTTGGTTTTGACAAGGTTGAAAGGAGAGAGAGAACAGAATATATTCTAATCTGATTAGAATTTTGCCTAAATAATACACTGAAACTAAGTGAGGGCCAGAGAAGATTCCCCATGAATAAATGTGATATAATCATTAGTATATGAACTTTAAAACATCTACTCTAGCTGTTCTAAGACCCTTCTTGCTCAGTTCTTATACTATGACCTCTGCCCAGATAAAATGTCAAGATGCCTTTACTTTCACACTAAATAGGATTTTAATCAACTACTTGTATTGAGAGTAACTGAGATTTCTGAGTATACCAAGATTCAAGTAATCAATTCAATCTCTAAATGAAGTCAATCCAGTTTCAAAGATTTCTCAAATAAATAAAAAATGGTCCTTGAATTTTTCTGAAGAATGCAAAAACCCAAGAAAATACTGAAATAGATTTATTTCGTTTAAAGCATTTTAATGTTGTATAGAACCTTTTTCAGGGTTTATTAGTTTAAAAGACAAGCCAGTGCATTTTTTCACTCAACTATCCCAAACATACCAAAAACAGTACAACTTTGTGATAGCCTTTAAAGGAAATAACATTATTGCAACTCAGTAATAAACTACATAAAGAGAAATATTAAAGATTCAATTTGTAACAGTTCCTCCTTAATTATATCGCAACACTAAATCTGAAACTTACTTGTTCAAATTCATATCTTCAAGTAATAGTATCTTCAAGAAAGAGAAAACCACACTGAACAAGAGAGAGAAAACAGTCCCCTTTCCACTTTCATTTACCTTTAACTCTACTGATTATTTATTCTCAAACAGAGCTTTGGAACTTTGAACTAAACTATTCCTCAGCAGAACAAAGGGGCAATGACTGTGCATAACAAATTCTCTAATTTTGGTCATCTCTGTAAATAAAATGACTAAAAGACAAAGAAATGACATCTTTAAAGCACCTGAATATTGTCAAGTATTAACTTGCTAAATTTTGATGGGACATTATACTATGAATACAGACAAGTCATTGCCCAAGTTTTCACATTCTCAATATAAAAATATTCTGGCACTTGAAAGAAAAGTGGAGACAGTACCACTCACAATACACAAAAATTTGACAAATATTATTCTAGAACAAAAGAAAGCCCAGAAGCTTGAGAGAAGTAGCATACGATAATGGAAAGAGCACTTGATTTTCCCTAAAAAGCAAACTTTACTATCTGACAGCTTAACTTGACCTTCAGGTTTCTATTTTATAAAATGGAAGACAAGCAATTATACACCTTATACCCCATTGGTGGGGGCTGACTTTTAGGTTTGACAGCCATTACAGGAGTCAAAGAATCAGATGAGGGATTCCATTCTAACCCATCCTTTCCACTCTGCCCTCAGGAAGTCTGCTAAAATTAGGGAACTTCCCTTCATTTTAGATTTTTTTCCTTCTATGCTACTTTCATTTTCTGGTTCTAGTTAGACATTTTTTCTCCTCTAGATCCCACATTGGCAGCTTTGCCTTGAATAGAATTCACTTAGCTGGCACCTCAATACCACTACTACCTCTTGCACCATCACACTTATTCTGAGGTTTGCATTATTTACAACTGTCATCCAATCCCCTCCCACTAGAGGACTTGGTCACACGTGATATGCTCACACCCTAATTCTCAGGACCTCCTGTCCCCCTTGCACATCTGCCCTATAGCCATGTGCCCGAGTGGAATGGCAGGGGACCCAGGTTCACCTGACCAGAAGTAACTCACTAAGCTCCCTCCACCTCAGAGAGGCTCAGAGAGCAGATCTGGAGTCGGCAGCATCTTCCTCAGCTCCCCGGAAGGATCACTCCGTGATCCAGCAGACCCCCACAAGGGTTTCACTTTCGAGATCAAGAAAACCGAGATTTTCTGTCTGTGAGCAGTCTTCTGCTCTTCCCCTTGGCCACTTCTCCCCCCTCCTTGAAGGCTTGGCAACACTAGCCACTACATGCTGCCCTCCAACTTCAGAAGAGCCTCCCCTTGCTCCTTGAGGTTCCCTAGTGGTCACAGACTTCTGGCTGCTCAAAGCCACAATTCCTTCTGTGAGATACTCATCTTAAGTTCTTGGAGCCAGAGATGTGTCAAACTTGTAATATGTTTATATTTAAAACTTGGGATTACTTAATCAGGGAACAGCTAAACATGAATAAACAGCTAGTACATGAATATAAAGGAATTATACTATTACTATATTGATATATGTAAAACAATGGGATATACTATACAATTAAAACTATGATAAACGTAAAGAAGTATGAAAAATACAGTAACCCAGACTTCATCCACTTTGCTATATCAGACAGCTCAACGGGAAGATGCAAGCAAAGAGATATAGAGGGAAATTTAGATGTAAAAACAAAAGAAATTAAAAAAAAAAAATTTTTTTTGAAGACAAGTGTTTGCTAGTGGGCCTGTATCCCAAAGAGATCATCAAAGAAGGAAAAGGATCCACATGTGTAAAAATGTATGTAGCAGCTCTTTTTGTGGTGGCAAGGAACTAGAAACTGAATGGCTGCCCATCAGTTGGAGAATGGTACATGGATATAATAGAATATTATTGTTCTATGAGAAATGATGAGCAGGCTGATTTCAAAAAAGCCTGGAAAGACTTATATGACCTGATGCTGAGTGAAATAAGCAGAGCCAAGGGAACATTGTACATAGTAATAGCAAGATTACATGATGATTAATTCTGATATACTTAGCTCTTCTCAACAATATAGTGGTGATCCAAGACAATTCCAATAGTCTTGGGCTGGAAAATGCCATCCACATCCAGAGAGAGAAGTATCAAAACCAAACATGAATCAAAGCATAATAGTTTTACCTTTTTTGTTTGCTTTTTTCCTTGTCATTTTTTCCTTTTTGCTCTGATTTTTCTGGCACATGATAAATATGCAAATATGTTTAAAAGGACTATATATGTATAACCTATATGAGATTGTTTGTTGTCTTGGGGAGGGGAGAAGTAAGGGAGAGTGGGGGAAAAATTTGAAACTCAAAATCTTACAAAAACAAATGCTGAAAACTATCTTTATATGTATTAGGAAAAATAAGATACTACTGAGAAAAGAAAAAAAAAAGATGGCTGTTTAATCAGAAAACTGGGGATCAGTGAAAGAATTCTGAAATTTCCAAATTCAGCCCCCCCACTCCTACACTTCACTTTCTGGGCCCAGTTCACTGTTCAGATATATCATCTGTCCCAAATATAGATAGATAGACAGACAGACAGGCAGACACATACACACATACACACAACAGAGCTGGACGAGTACTAGAAAATGAACATTGTTATGGTCTTTTCTGAGAGGATGCTTTCCATTCCCTTCAACCTTCTATTCTAAATATCCTCTCCAAATCTACCTCCCTCTCCTACTGTTCTCTTTAGAATACCTTCTCTATATTGAATAAACCTTTCATTTCTCATTTCCTTCATTTTTTCTCTTACTGAGACCTAACTCCCTATTGCTGATACTGTATCCCTGGCCATCCTTTATTGTCCTGAATGTACTCATACCTAGTTACTTCCTATTATTTATGAGTTCCTATGTCAATTCCTCTTTTGAATTTGCATCTCTTTCTAACATTGCCCCTTCCAACTTTTGTTTTTCCTAGACGAGGACACTTCCCCACACCCAAGCTGGATGTTTCCTCATAGGAAATTCTTCTCTCCCAACTCTGTCCACTAGTACTGGCCAGTTTCCAAGCCGAGCCAGTTATCCCTCTTCACTTCCGTCTCTGGCTTCCCTGATTTCCTTCAAAATTTGGCTCATTTCTCAGAAGGCAAGCTATCAGCAACTCTATGAAAAAGGTTCCAAACCAGGAATACTAATAGAAATGCAAAATAAAACAACTGAGATTCCATTCTGACATTTATCAGACTGACAAAGATGACCAAAAAAAGGGAAAATTATATATGCTGCAGGGTTGTTATTAGACAAGCACATTGATGCTCTGTTGGTAGAACAATAAAGTGGTTCAATTTTTTTGAAAAGCAATTTGAAACTACAGCCCAAAAGTCTCCAGAGATATCACTACTAAGCATATACTCCAAAGATATAAAATAACTAGGGAAAGAACTAATATGAGTGAAAAATGAATAAAACATTGAAAAAGTACTTACTAGTGAAAAGCAATATGCTTTGTGTCATAACCATGTAAAGTAGTATTTTGTGCTGTAGCAAAGAACTGGCAACAAAGAAGGTTCCTCTCAACTATAGGGAACAGCTGAACAAGTTATGACTTAAGTATTCTATTGAAGTACACAATGTTGAATGAGATATCAATGAAACTTGGGAAGGCATGTATAAACCAACAGTGAACTGAATAGGATCAGAAGAACAATTTATATAATGATTCACACATTATAAAGAAAAACAATGATGAAAGACAAGAATTCTGATGGATACACAAGACTGATTATGAATTAAAAGCTTCCCTCTTATTATCAAGAGAGACAAGAAACCAGAAGTATGAACTCAGGTATACATTTTCTGATATGACCAATAGGCACATCTTTTGATCATCTACACAGTTTAAAAAATAAGCTGCACATGGGGTAACTATATGGTAAAGTAGATACAGCACCAGTCTTTGAGTCAGGAGGACAGAGTGCAAATATGATCTCAGACACTTAACAATTCCCAACTCTGTGACCCTGGGCAAGTCACTTATTCCCAACTGCCTACTCCCCGCAAAAAAAAAAAGAAAAGAAAAGGGAAAGAAAGAAACATAAGTTGCACATAATAGAAATTCACTGTTTCATAAGTAAAAAAAACAGATTTATCCCTCAATGCATTGTGAAGGAAAAGTCAGTTCTATATAGACCATTTTTAAAAGGAAACTAGTAAAAATTATAGCAATAGTAGGCAGAAAGATCTTCAGAGGAACTGAAACTGCTGACATTCAAGTGTTAGCTATGATCACTGCTTTCTATTTAAATCCTAGGAAAGCTCCACATTAAGATGTGATTTGGTTAAAACACATTAATAATGTTTATTGCAAAATGATACTGATAGAAGTTAATGTTATGCAGGGTGTAGCTTTCTTATGATTTTCCTTTTTTACAGACTATTTCATCTTGCATAATTTTTTTTTAAAAAAGGAACTTTTAGAAAATCCACAAACACACAAAACTAAAATCTTTAAAAAGTTTCGATGTGTATTTCTATGGCACAATCAGCAATTTTCTTTGTCAAATAACACAGAACCAAAGCAAATACCTTCTTATTTTTACCTCCAGAAAAATCATTATCAGGTTTCTCTTATCAAATTTCCATTAGCTAGAATTCTTGACAAATCTGTCAGGGCAAAAAAAACATTCTCTATGCTTGTCTATTGGGCTAGACCTGACGAAGACCTATTTGTTGCTCCAAAATTCCATATTTATCTAAATTTTCTAGAGTTTTATTTTTGCATATAAAGCACAGTGATGGAGGGGCAGAATGGGAAATATTGATCAGAGGACTGACTCTTTAAAAGGAACTATTTATAACACTAGGCTGACAAATCTGGGGAACTTCTTTGGAAGGCTAAGTTTAAAAAGACGTGCAGACCAATGAGGAATAGCTCCAGTCAATCCTGAATATTCCTTTACCAAAACTATTGCTCAAATATTAGGTGTCTGTTCACTTTTTAAAACCTTCATTTTTGAATGAGAAAATGCCTCCCATCCTACAAATGCATATATAGAAAAGCCACACAGAACAGGGACAGAAAACTGTTCTGTTAAGGCCTGTCTCTAATCCACGGGGTTCTGAGAAAGATCTTCAGTCTTGGGGGCCACTCTGCAGGACTGGAGGAGTTTTCTCCCTGAGAGTTCCCTACATCAGTGAAACCACAAACTCTCATGATATACCCCCCACCTCACCACCAATGATGGAATAGTTCTGCTTGGTGAAATATCCAAAGTGATCAAGAGTCCAATACTCCATCACCGAGATATTCCCAGACACACTGCCAAATGCAGAGAAATAGGAAGGACGGTGGAAATGAATGTGATTGCTTTTTGAAAACTGTGCTATATAGCCAGTCAAGTTGCATCTAAAAATGCCCTCAAATCCTGGAAGGTACTCAGCAGTCGTTACCAGAGAAGTTAATGAAGGCCACAAGAA